>NC_137883.1:9731048-10156048 GCF_963924005.1 Protomyctophum bolini
GCATGCTCTCTACCTCCCTGCACACAGACAGACAGACAGACAGACAGAGTATTTAATAATAATAACAATAGTCTCACAGGGCGACTTTTAATACAATCTGAGCTGTTTTACTTTTATCTCATTTGTACAGAGATTATGTTGTTCTCCATGTTACAACTTTCAATACCACAAAAGAAAAGCATACTGTATACATCAACGTTTTTAATTGACAGCAATACATTCACAGGCCTCATTGGCATAATACAGTGGTTGCATGGGGATATCAGATCAAATATTTAAAGAACCAAGCGTATAACCAAAATCTCCAGACCAACTGGAAAAATATCTGCGGAGCTGAGGGGGATGACAGCTATTTTTCCCCTCCATTAATGATGACATTTGGTGTGTTTTTGAGTGCGGCGCTGAGCCTGTAACTTCTTCAGTGAACCTGGGAACGAGGATCCAAAAGTTGGAAAACAGCTCCTGGGTGTGACAGCGTGTGTGTGTGTGTGTGTGTGTGTGTGTGTGTGTGTGTGTGTGTGTGTGTGTGTGTGTGTGTGTGTGCCCTGCTGTCCGCCGCTGTAAAAATAAGAATATGATATGAAATAAAAGCTGCCGTGAAGACGGCGGCATTCAAGTGACTCTGTGAAGCCAAAGAAACATCTTCTCCTCATCGGTACTGGATATGACAAAGACGGGTGTGCCTGAAAAAATATATACGTAGGCTATTCATTGATACAACAATAGATCATATATCTGAACATTGTGACTATGATGTCTCATCTGTGTCAATAATGGGTCCCACCGTCGGTGACACTGACAGCAATAGTTAGTTAAACTGCATTATGAGAGAAGAAAACACTGCAGTTTAAAGTGAATATGAAGGGAAAATGCTGTCATTATTGATTGTTGGAGAAGCATATTTGCACATCATTTTGCACATTGACAACATAATTTGCTTAGTGGGATCAATAAAAGTGTCAGTCGGTCAGTCAGCCTGCCTGTGTCTGTCTGTGCCTGCCTGCGTGTCTGTGTCTGTGCCTGCCTGCCTGCGTGTCTGTGTCTGCCTGCCTGCCTGTCTCCGCATGCAGACTATATAACGTGTTGTTCCAGATGTGGAGTGAGCTGGGGGAGAAGTGGCAATGCCACCTGTGAAAGACAATGCCAGCGGAGCTTAGAGCGACTGTTACGCAGCTCAGTCAGTCAAGTAACACAATACAAAACGTCTGGGGTATCATAATGCAATTACATCAAGGTGAAAAGTTCATCACATTGTCAGCAGTGACACTGAAAGTAAGACAAGTCATCTCTGTCACGCACCTCTCAGTTCTGCAATGATATAGTACAAAGTAGTAGTAGTAGTAGTAGTAAAAAAGGTATAGTAAAACGTGTGTGACGTCTATAACTACTACAGCTGTACAAAGGGTCTACACATGACATCTTCTGTTGGTCTTGGCTCTTGCTTCCCTCGTTTTAATCTCGGTTATTCAGATCCATGGGAGCGACTAGGCACGACATTATCTACATTAAAAACCCATCTTTTATCAGAAGGAAAACGTCTCAGAAGGCCCGACCAGTCGTCTCAGTCTATTTAAGGTCAGAGCAACCAGAACGCCATTGTTCTGGCAGCAGAAGATGAGCTTTTAATGCAGACACCGTCACACTCGGTCTGCTCCGTGGATGTACAACTCAGATTGCAGCAGGGAAGCCAAAGCCAAGGCAAACAGGAGATGTCATGTTGACTTATCTACATCTACGTTGAGTCGGTGTGAAGTCATTACCTCTTCTTGTAAAAAAAGAAAGCAGCTCAGAGTCATTGATAGAAGAGATTGTCCAGGTATAACTCATGGCTGCCGTGTTGCTCAACGTTTTCGAAGTTGAATACGAGCACAAGACGTGGCGGTACGCGTCGCATCGTTCGCACCTGATGCGTCAATCAATGCCCCCCCCCCAGTTTCTTGCTGATGTCCCAAATATTTCTGCCGAGGTCGGAATCCCATATTGGCCATATATGGGCTACGCGTCAGGCATGTCGATATATGGTCATTTTTGTCCAGACAAACTCACAACTTATTACTTTCAATTAAAGGTTATTATTGCTGTGTGATGCTATAAGTTATATTAAACAGTACTTCCTCTGATAAGAGATGTGATTAAATAAATAGCTCTGCAGTAGCTCAGGAGGCAGAGTGTTCTTGAAGTGCCCTTCTTGACGAGCAGGTTGCTGCTTTGCATGGCTGGCGTGCGTGCGTGCGTGCGTGCGTGCGTGTGTGCGTAATTGCGTATGTTATTCTTCAAACCTTGCTATATATTGAGAAGAAGAAAAGAAGCATCGTCATTGTCATCAGAATCAATCAACATTATTGAGAGCGAGAAGTGAAGACAGGACAGACAGACAGACAGACAGACAGAGAGAGAGAGAGACAGACAGACAGAGAGAGAGAGAGACAGACACGATGAGAGGGAGAGACAGAGAGAGAGAGAGAGATAAAGAGCGAGAGACAGAGGATGAGAGAGAGAGAGGGAGAGACAGAGAGAGAGAGAGTGGGAAAGAGAGAGAGAGAGGATGAGGATGAGGGGGTGTGAAGGAATGCAGCTGTTCAAACAGTCCTTTGATTTAGTGGTCACGGCTCCCAGCGTGATTCATTCTGGCTCAAAGCGTGTGGCGATCAGTCAAGTTCGTGCTGCCTTTCTGCCTGCCTTTCTCTCTAAATGCTTGTGTCTGCGTATGCACTATATGTTAAGTTTGTGTGAATGAGAGAGAGCGAAAAAGAGTGCGTCTGTGTGTGTGTGCGCACGCACGCACAAGTGCATGCACTGCGCTGTGTGTGCGCGCAGCGCTGTGTGTGTGCGCACTGCACTTGAACTTGTATGACTCGTACAACATACGGTAAGTTGCGCTCTAATGAGAAATGCACATGCATCATTTACGATGCGTGTAAGTGCAAGATAGCTGGACTGGACATGAAAGTGTGAAAGACCCACCCAAAAAGTACCCCTGCACGTACAGTATCTCAATTTTCTTCTTCTTTAGCTGCGATCACAAGCCTGCCTGCCTGTCTGTCTGTCTGTCTGTCTGTCTGTCTGTCTGTCTGTCTGCCTGTCTGCCTGTCTGCCTGCCTGTCTGTCTGTCTGTCTGTCTGCCTGCCTGCCTGCCTGTCTGCCTGCCTGTCTGTCTGTCTGTCTGTCTGTCTGTCTGTCTGTCTGCCTGTCTGTCTGTCTGTCTGTCTGTCTGCCTGTCTGTCTGTCTGTCCAACATTTTCAAATGAAAACTGACAGCTGGTCGCATTCTGTCAGGAGTTGCATGCTTCTAAAATGAGTGTGTTGTTTGCTTGCTTGTTTGTTTGTTTGTTTGTTTGTTTTCCCAGGTGTATGCCAGGATAGCTCATCAACACCCAGACACTCTATCAGCAACTCTGCAGCAACTGAGGCCATCATGAGGTATATACTACTTGGGTGTGGCTGTTTTCTGAATAAGACCTTTGGAAATGTAGGCATATTGCTAAATATAAAATAAATACCAGAGCTTTAATAGGAAACACTAGCAGTTTCGTTTTCAAATCCTTACGAGTGTTTGAAGACAACTTAAAAAGCACAAACTCAAAGTCACACAAACTCTGAGGAAGATCGTGAAACGAAGTCATGTCTTATACTAGCACCTGAATAAAAAAGGCTTAAACCAGTGGTTCCCAAAGTGGGGTCCTCGAGGGAGATCCAGGACGACCCCAGCTAAATGATAGTTTGGAACCAAATGGGTCTGTAATTTGTACACTCTCAGAGTTAAATTAACATTGATTTTACAATATAAATTGGGGTCTCAGAGATAGAAAAATGCCATTAAATGGGGGTCCGTATACTAATGCATATCAAACCAATTAAGGGTCCTTGAAATTATACGGGTTGAGAATCACTGCTAGAGCCGTAAAAATCTTCTCTTATGGGCGTCCCTGGCACATGTTTTCAAATGGGGGTCCACGGGCTGAGGAGTGCCAATGTGGGGGTCCTTGACATGAAAACGTTTGGGAACCACTGGCTTAAACACTCCGAGCTGCTCCAGCGTCTATCCCTTCCTCTCCCACAAACTCTTCTAATATTCAAGTGGGAAAGACAAGAGGTTTGAATGAAACTATAAGGCTGGTAAAGTGGGGCAGAACAGCAGGAAAAACTAATCTGTAATCATCACCAAAAATATAAGGATGTGTATTATGTCAGATAGGAATCACGTCTACGGTATTAAAGGCAGTGGTTCATTCTCAAACCTTTTGTCATTTCAAGGGCCCCCAGTTTACTACGCATTAGACCACGGGCCGACATAACTCTGAGTGTACAAATGGAACCAAATGGACCCATTAGGGTCCATTTGGTTCCATTTGTACACTCTCAGAGATACCACTCATCTAGCTGCAGGCGACCCCCTGGAAACCCCTCAAGGGTCCCCGCCGGAACCCCGCTTTGAGAGCGACTGACGATAAGGGATCTACCACACTGTAAATGGAGCCAAAATGGACCCTTAAAGGTATACGATCCCAGAGTTACAATAATGGATAAATCAAAACTGACGATTTGGCAGTGCGGTCTACCATATGGTTTTAATGGGATAACAAGCCTGAGAGAGACAGCACAAAAGAGAGAGAGAGAGAGAGAGAGAGAGAGGAAAACATAAATGTTCTTCACAAACATGTTGTTATCAGAGTCTCCTCTATACCCAGATAAGACTAAATGTCCATGTGTTCAAGGAGTGGTGGAAAGTAACTATAAGTAGATTTACTTTTTAAAGTACTGTACTACTACTGTACAAAAACTTGGAGGTATTTGTACTTTACTTGAGTATTTCCAATTTCCAATACCTTTACTTCTACTAAAGTGACTTTGTAGATTTGTATTATTATTACAACACCACTTCAGCCCTATATACATTTTGGCCATATTTGAAAATATCCCGATCTACAAGCTCATAGCTTGTCATCTACAGCTTTTAGATCTGCTATTTTCAAAAGATTGGTATAGATTTGAAAACTAACTAAGTACATTTTGATGCCAATTCTTTTGCACTTTTGAATTCCAGATTCCAGATTCCAGAACAGAGTATTTCTGCACTGCAGTATTGATACTGTTACTTAAGTAAAAGATGAGCTCACGGCCCTGTCTCCTGTCTGTCAAGCTGCAGACCCGTGCTAAGCTCTCTTCTCTCGCTCACGGCCCTGTCTCCTGTCTGTCAAGCTGCAGACCCGTGCTAAGCTCTCTTCTCTCGCTCACGGCCCTGTCTCCTGTCTGTCAAGCTGCAGACCCGTGCTAAGCTCTCTTCTCTCGCTCACGGCCCTGTCTCCTGTCTGTCAAGCTGCAGACCCGTGCTAAGCTCTCTTCTCTCGCTCACGGCCCTGTCTCCTGTCTGTCAAGCTGCAGACCCGTGCTAAGCTCTCTTCTCTCGCTCACGGCCCTGTCTCCTGTCTGTCAAGCTGCAGACCCGTGCTAAGCTCTCTTCTCTCGCTCACGGCCCTGTCTCCTGTCTGTCAAGCTGCAGACCCGTGCTAAGCTCTCTTCTCTCGCTCACGGCCCTGTCTCCTGTCTGTCAAGCTGCAGACCCGTGCTAAGCTCTCTTCTCTCGCTCACGGCCCTGTCTCCTGTCTGTCAAGCTGCAGACCCGTGCTAAGCTCTCTTCAACACAATCTGGGGCGGCACTTCCCCTTTTCTTTTTTTTTCTCCACCGACTGCGTCAACAGTCCAAGCATGAGGTTTGAGTTTCCCCGCTGCGCTTCTCTCACCTGCGTCTCATTAAAGTCGTGCCAAAAATGATAATGTAAAAAAAAGAAAAGTGGTTTGGTTGGTTGTGTGTGTGTGCTATTATTATAGCCGGCTGCTAGCAAAGGAAGGAGAGAGAAGGAGGGCGAGCGGGTGAGCAAGAGAGGGTGTGTGTGTGTGTGTGTGTGTATGTGAGTGAGAGAGAGAAACCAGAGAGATACAGACTCAGAGACAGAGAGGGAGGTAGAGAGAGAGATGAAACACCTCCTGAAACCGTGTGTGTGTGTGTGTGTGTGTGTGTGTGTGTGTGTGTGTGGTGCACGCGTGCATGTATCAATGAGGGCCTTGTGTTATCACCCCCCCCCCCCCCCTCCTCCCGCCCCAGCTGATTGAAATGTAAATTGAACGTGTCACAGACCCTGTATAGTCAGCCAAATGCTAAGTTATGAAGAAATAATAACAGCCTCTTTCATTAGGGGAAATGACAGGTCTCGTTTGCTCTCATTTTACTCTTGGTGGAATGTTTCCATAATTACTTCAATATTGGGAACCATCTTGAGGAGGAAACACAGCTGGGACCAATGACAGCATGTTTTCCTGTGAATAGCAACAACAACGTTGCCGAGCGGACATGCAGCATGTTGTGTCGGCAGCATCAGTATTCTCTGGTGCTGTTATAGTCCTGAAGAAACATTTCCCGCCACAGTTCCGTTTGACAGCTGACAATGTCCCTTATTCCATTACAGCTGGAAGATAACATACACAGTTGCACTTTGGAGGACATATCTCTAAATGCACTCTGTGTGTACTTACGCGTAACTTGGAAACCGTTCGTCCCACCAACTTCGAATTCAACACACGCGTTACACACCACCACAGGGACTGCGGTGCCTGTGTTGTCGAGTCCGTCGGATAGCCAGTTGTCCAGAACCAGCACAAAAGCCTCTGCCGGGGATCTGGACCTGATCAACCCTATATCTCCGTGTATGGGGCTGGTCTGTTCGGGTTCATGTGTTTGGTCCAACGGAGCATTGGTTCGAACGACAACGTACCTCAAACCCTAACCCTAACCTCCCCCGGGGCAGCACACCTACACCTAACCCCAACCCTCTCCCTAACCCTAAGCTCCCCCGGGGCAGCACACCTACACCTAACCCCAACCCTCTCCCGACCCCCAACGCACCTCGGACCAATGCTCCTTCCAACCAATGCTCCGTCGGAATCATAGTATGCCTCCCGGTCTGTTCTGACATCACAATGATTGTTCTGACATCAGAATGATGTTCTGACCATCTGCATAGACTACATATTTGGGCATGCCTGACAAAGAACTCCATATATGGGCATAACGGCGACACAGACATGATATCTGGGTGGGGCATCCATTTCCAACTTGCATCGTTCCAAGTAGGCCAGTGTCCAACCTGCACCGCTCTAGTAGAACTAAATGATAAAACATCATTCTGAGATGGTTTTTGGACCACATCAAATATGAGAAAAACAGGTGGGTGTGTTGCTGCAAGTTGCAACCCTCTGTGTACTGGAGAGGCTTGTCTGGAAATGCTTTAAAATGTCACTGTTTTTAGGTGCTGCATATGTTGGACCAGTCAGTGGTCCAACATATTGCTGGCCTCCAGAAAACCTGATCACCATTATTTGACGCCCAGGAAAATGTGTTTCATGAAAATGATTACTGTTGGGTGACCCCATCACTACTGACCCCATTTGTTCTATGAACATTATTGTCTCCACCAGGCCAAAGGCATGGGGAGAGTATTTGCACTCCGTCCGTCCGTGTGTGTGTGTGTGTGTGTGTGTGTGTGTGTGAGTGAAAAGCTAATCTCTGGTACTGTTGGCTTGATCGCAGCCACACTCTGCCCCCCACTGAACCTCTGCCCCAAAGTTTTCACATGGGCCTATAGCTGCGCCACCAGGAGGCCACTTTTTGCAAAGCACAGTGTTTAACACCCCTAAAGATTGTGTCCAAACATCACGCAAATTGATATACAATATAGCCTTGAAACTAAACGGTTCTTTCAGATTTTTCAAACTCCATCCTGATTGGCTAAGATTGGCTTCCAAAGAGTGCTCCATTTAAAACAAAATGCCGCAAATCATGAACACATTCGTGTGATTTCCGTGAAATTTTGCACATTCCTACTAGGCAGAGGAAGAACATTTTCAACTCAGTCTCATGGTGGCGCTATAACTGGCCGATTCGTGTTTAACTGCACCAATCTGTGTAAAATGTTGTATGCACACTCCTTAGAGGCCGACTTATGTAAAAACTAAAAATATATTACTCCTTCAGAATTTATACAAATTTCACACAATTTGTTATATGATCTCTATAGTCATGTGATCAAGACAGGTCCTGATTGGCTGAGATTGGGTTCCAAGTTTTCAAGAGTGGGCCGTATTGTACAAAATGCAGAAAATCGTGAACACAGTGTCCGATTGCGGTGAAACTGTGCACGCATATATTCTCACTAGGCTGAGGAAGAAATTCCACTTGTTTTCAAATCAGCCTCATGGTGACGATATAACAGGAGTGTGCATTTTATTAATCTTAATAAAATCACAGTGAGGGGCGCTCTTATTATCATACGTATGTATGCTGATATACATCATCACATTCCATGCTCAGCCAATCAAATCATCACTTTCCGTGGTACAAACGGATCGCTAGCGCCCCTCAAAAATATAAGCTTTCATAAAAATATAAACTGTGTAGATCACGGTTCATACTCATCGTCACCAACTTGATATCAATCAAAATAGGCAAGGGGTGCTAATGCTAATCACCACACCACTGACATGCACGATTACATCTGGACATCATGGTGACCTGTGACCTCTGTGCGATGTCCGCGGCCTCCGTCATGGAATCCAGCGAGAAACCAGAGAGGTGTGTTTTTTGTTGACATTGGAGTGTCCCTCCAGGGTGGAGCTCTGCTATGACACGTCAAGAGGAAGTTCCCAGGGGCTGAGGTTAGAGAATGGACATCAGAGAGAGAGAGAGAGAGAGAGAGAGAGAGGGGGAGAGGGGGAGAGGGGGAGAGAGGCTCCCAAGAATAGGACATTGATACATGGACGTTCCTATGTCTGCACAGCCTGGAGCAGTGTCCTGGGTTCATTTCCCAGCCATGGATGTGTGGACATACTGTACATAATGGGTTCACATCAACTCATTGCACGAATAGACGTATAGGCGTCTCTCAAGGATGGACTGCTCTCAACCGCTGCCAGTACAACCACAACAGAACAGCACTAACATATTAGTATTAGTAATAGCATTATCGAGGATATATAGATGATATGTGTGGACTGGCCAACAGGAGACAACAGGTCATATAGGATTTATGTTTGACGCTTTAGATGACATCGGTGCTTGAGGAATGAACTCTAACAGACCCCCGGGCCACATCCCCACTAATCTTATCCCAGGTACAGGCCTTAATTTTCCCATACACCTGCTGGCCCTTAATCATACATACATTTCAATGCACAGAGACGCACATACAGTAAGCACCGCAGAACCATTAAGAGGCTTCATCATTTCAATTGATCGACGGCATATGAAGACATGGCTATTATGCGCCTACACATGCACATAATGGATTGCATTTTTATAGCGCTTTTCCAAGTGCTCAAAGCACTTTACAGCGGTCCATTCATTCATACATTGGGGAGGTGGAGCGGCGAACAGTCGACACCAGCGTCCTCACTTCCCACATTCACACACCAATGGTGGCGAGCTCACACCGACCGACGCATTGGAGGCAATGTGGGGTTCAGGGTCTTGCCCAAGGACACTTCGACAGGAGGACCGGGGATTCGAACCACCAACCCATGGATCATTGGACGACCTGCTCTACCTCCTGAGCCACAGCCGCCCCATGATGCACATGCTGCATGTAATGTCCATAAAAGGTATAGGCTACGCCTGTGTTTTAGACTATACACTAGAGGATACTTATTTTATACTGTAATAGCCAAACCTCTGTCTGACTGCACAAGTCACAGCAGCAACAGGTCTGCCGTGCCGGGAGAGGTCCAGTGTTGCCAGGTTTTGCGACAGAAACAAGCAACCAGGTCTATGAGAACAAGCCCAAAAGAAGCGAATGTCAGTTTAGCCACTTGTAAACATGTATGCATTGGCTATTTGAAAAGCCTAGTAGCTTTTTTTTTAATGAAGAAATTGTGAAGAATGAGGGTCCCTGGCATCAAACATTTTCAGATGGGAGTCTGCAGACAAATACATAGACTATTAACCAGTAAGACACCCTGAGGGCGAGAAGCGACCGCGCCCTAAAAGGGTGAGGTCATAGCATAGTCAAAAATTAGGGGGGGGTCCTTGACACTCTTTTAAACAACTAGGCCACCGGCCTACTACGTCCGAGCATAGACATGGTAACGCCCCGCCTGCCTCTGATTGGTTTAGATTAATACACGATAATCAACACTAACACAGTCAAATCAAATCATAGTACATAAGCCTACGTGTTCAATCAATTATTCAATCAAAGCAAACGGCACAAACAATATTAGTTTGCCTCTTCTACAAAAATTTAAGTTACAAATTACTGTCGCGTGTTGCCATTCTCTTGTACTTGTATTATTTCCCACCACGGAGTAGCCTTGCATCTCGGACGAAAGGCAAGACGGGCAGTGTCGGTAGGCCAATCAGAGGCAGGCGGGGCGTTACCATGTCTATGCTCGGACTTAGAAATAAATCACTGACTGCACTGAGTGCAAACTGACTGGTTAAGTATTAAATACTGGTTAAATTGGCAGGTGTGGGGTTGCCATGGCAATCAATTGGCTGAGGCAGAGGGTGGGAATTGCACAGGTAAGGGCACTTGGTCTAATTAGGTCCACTGGCAGAGCCTGACCAGAGCCTTTTGTGGTGTTTGTGGACAACCGTGGGTCCAACCGACTCGATACCTGTGGGGTGTGGAACGCGTGTGTCAAATTTGAAGTCGGTGGGGAAAACAGTTCTCTAGTTACGTGCATTACAACCATACACACACACACACACACACACACACACACACACACACACACACACACACGCACGCAGACAGAGACGTGGCGCATTTATAGTTTGATAATACGTAGCCTACACAGCAAGCCCAAAATAAGCAACCACACTTTAGAACAAGGTGAAGCCCAACCAAAGGTCCTTGTATTATAATAAGCAGACAAACATGGCAACTCTCTGGAGAGGACCGGCTCCCTCCGGAGCTCCACAGGGAGAGCATGGGAACCGGTCAGGGGTCAGAGGTCACTGGCATTTTAATTTAATAAACTTAAATTAAAAATGAGGTAACGGCCCCCCTCCCCCTGTTAAGAACACGTCCACTCAAAAAAAACGCAGTCAGAGGATTATGTCAGTAAATTGAGGTTATAGACTTATTAAGGTCCCACAGTCCTTTGTTGACCTTTATTTTTGTTGTTGTTCTGGCTCAAGATCTTTTGGACAGGAACGCACACAAGCACGCGCACACGCACGCATGTGTGTGTGTGTGTGTGTGTCCATAACTGTTCAAAAGATATTGAGTAAAAAATAAAAAATTACATAGGCCTATGTATCTATCTATCTATCTACAATATCTATACACGCAAGCACGCACGCATGCATGCACTAACGAAGCAAAGTGGCCTCTGTGCGTAGCCTCGTGAGTGATGGCCCTTTCTTATTTATTATATCCATCATAATTATGTGGGAAGGTGAAATCCAATAACAACTCTATTTCCTATTGACTTGAAATCACTACTTTAGTTCAGTTTTTAATCAATGGGCAATCATGAGATTATAGAGCTTTTTATCCTGTATATTCTCTGACTTCAAGTATCCTTTCCCCTGGTTTTGAATGTGTTTTTTAATATAATGGGACTGCATTGACTGGGTTTCAGTACCATCTACTGGTAGAGAATGCACATTACACACTCTGTCCAGGACTAGAGACAAATCTCTACTATGCAAAGCATTATAGGTGAGGTGACATAATAACATAAGAAACTGTTTGGACTCTGTAGGCCTACCATATATTTCAGTATGCATCCATAGGCCTACAACAGTTAAGCACTTTCAACTCGGCATGCCTGTTTTAGGCACTGGTCTGGTCTGGGCAATAATAGCACACCTACAGGCTCACAAAGCAGTGGTTCTCAAAGTAGTTGTCCCAGGGAAGCCCTGGGGGTCCTTGAGGGCGTTCCAATGTGTCACAGTGTGACACATTGGAACCCGCAAGCTTGTAGTTCTGCTACTTCCAAAAAGTATTGAGACTTGAGCCCCATGAGGCACCCCCAAGCGAGCCGTCCAACATTTCTCACTAGCTGTCCCAACTAGCAGGGCTAGCAAATGCGCGTGCGTGAAGGGGGGGGGGGCTTCGAGCTTCAGTGCCCAGGAGCCCTCAGAGGTGTTAACCCGGCCCTGCCAACTAGCCACCTGTTTAACGCAAAGGCCTGTGTGAGTATGGAAAAGCAATGCACCTTGTTGCCATGAGGCGGCATATGTCCTTTAACTAATTGTTTTACACTTATAAATGCTCTAATGAGGCTGAAGGAATAATTGACAATTAGATCAGCGAACTCTGCTTCCACGGAAATACTGGCAATATCATAATGCCAGGAAAGGTTTAACCCATTCTGACCTGAGATCAGATTCATACCAGGTTTCCACTGGACACACACTGGTCTGATTAACCCATTCTGACCTGAGATCTGAATCTAAAAATGTCAGTCGTTCTTTGATTTTTCAAAAAATAGCAGACCTACAAGCTCGTAGCGCGCCACTCGGTGGCGCGCTATGAGCTTGTAGATCTGCTATTTTTCAATAGCTAAAGCATAACATGATGCTGACACCAAAACGGGTTCCCGGTCAGAATGGGTTAATGGATTACAGTACAGCGGTCCACACTATAGCTCCTCCATTATTGCCTGTTTGTGAGTTTTGATGTGCCACCTGCCTTGTGAGAAAATTACTTCTACAAATAGGATCCATTTACTGACTGATCACATTGACATACATCACTCACTCCACCGTCTATCTGCACCGTGCAGAAAGCTGGAGAATATTGCTATTTAACACCTACAGCATTTGTGCATGAATAATTTAGGCATTAATCAGCAGTAATTGCTAATTAGCAGCCTGCCGGCACACAATGCTAAAGTTAAAACATGCAAGCTAATTTCATTGGTTTTATAATTAGCCTTTAAGCAGCCAGCGGGCCAAACTGAACTGGGTCAACAAAGGGAAAGGGTTGTTTCCCCCGTGTCTGTGAATGTAAACAAAATGCATTACAAACAGTTTCCACTGTACGTGTTAATAGCCTAATCACTAATAAATAATAATAATTTTCTGTTTCTGTTTTGTCATTGATAGATTTCATTAGAGGGATCCAAATTAAAGAAGAGAGAGGAAAGAAAACACTGACTGTATTCTTTAAGCTCCCATTAATTGTTTAGTTGGGAGTGGATTATTGTCGGTATCAGCCAGTACCACGCGGCAGTCTGTCCCCGTTACAATGCACTAGACTAGACCCCTGGGAGATGGATTGCTGAGGTGGAGAGCCACACCTACCATCAGCTCCCAGTACTTCCCAGGCCACACGACTTGCCGCAACCATGTATGTATATTCCATCATCTGATGGGATATATGTTAAAGACAACAATGCTGTGTCATCATGCCAGAGCAGTGCAACCGGCTGCTATCATATTTATGAGTTCCACCATTAATATCACACAAATGTGGGGTTTATTCAGGATGTTTGTGAGCAGCAATGATCCCAGGAAGGGTAACATGGTGTAATAATAAGTACAGTACATGCAAAGACTATTGTACAGCGTAAGGGTATCTCCTGACGTGCACTATAGCTGGCCTCAGAGCCGGAAGCTGCTTGTCCTGCTTTGTGCTGTCTGGGTTGATTTTGCAATAATGAGCGCCTCACTGTACATTATGCAGCTTATTATTACACAGCTGTTTACATTTCTACTTCCATAGCACAGAAATGGAGGCAGCACAGTTGTCTGCCGTGAAGAAATAACAGCCTGATTATTATTTGACCGACCAGAATGGTGCATTGAACACAGCTGTGTCGTAAATGAGAAACTCTGACTTGCTCATCAAATAAGACCACGTCCACGAGACCCCCTGTTTTCACCCGGCCTCTATATCTGAATGTGAGGATGACGTCGTGTCAAACAGTGAATTCAACTAGCTGGTCCTGTATGACTGGCTTAACCACATGAACCTTGTTCTGGGCATGTTAGAAAAAGATAGGAAACAATTGGCTATTTTCAGAAAATATGTGAAAAAATAAGGGGGCAAAGTACAGTATAGACCCCTGGGGGACCATTTTGGTACATTTGCGAGTAAAGAAAAAAATATTTACTCTGTTCTCTATAAAGAAAGCATTCTGCTGGCCTGCATTCCCATTTCCCATCAACGATGGAAGGCAAATCAATATGCTTTGTTCATCTATGTGTCCCGTTGAGACCCAAGTTGAGATGAATGCTGAGCCATGGATTGCTCCTTTATTCTCGGGATTAATTCCTTTTTACATTTCTATTGTTGACCTGTCAGCAGCTGAAGAAGGTAAGCAAATAGACCACTTGCAGTGGAAAGTTTGTGTTTAGGACAAATAAATGCTTGTGTGTGCGTCTGCACAAGAGGCAGAAATCTTCTCATTCACGCTAGGGTTCATGTCATTAACACTGTCTTCTAGTAGCAATTTACTCACCACCGACTGCTTTCATCATCATTTAATTGCGAGTCATAATAATGAATTAAATCTTCTCTCTGAACTGTATACAATATCTTCCAACCAAATCGATTGGAAGATAATGAAGATACAGTAGTAGGTTACAATACAATAACGGTTTATTATAACCAATGTACGAGAGCAGACTATCAGAAATCAGGTTAGTGCAGGCTTAGTATCGTCTGAATCTATTCCGTAAAATGCCTAGTAGAAAATAGTGAACATAGATGTTCAAACCAAATCAAATTATAAGAGAAAGGATTTGGGCAGTAAACCACAATGACATACTGATACAATCTAGCCTCTCTAGAGTTAAACATTAATAAGAGGGCTGAGTGCTAGACTAAAATTGATTTATCTTTCTTCCTTGAGGCCTATCAAATATTCTTTGCTTAATTTGAACAGGTGGCAGCTCCAGACAAGAGCCTTAGATAATCTTACCAATTATCAAAACATATTTATATTGCATTACCTATTCGGAAAGCAGACAGCTATAGTCTCACTCTTTAAGTGCAGCCATGCACTCAGGATGAGTCTTTAGAAGCAAGATTGATCCTTTCCTTTCTTTTACAGGCGGGTCTTAAACGAAGCAGCAGGAGTGACGTACCCTTCCCAACCTCCAGGGCGAAGAAGGAAGTGATTGACGTGCGCTGTGCGAGCTGTAGCCACCCCGGGCATTCAGGGCCACTGCAGGGCCAGTGCTGAGAGGACTGAGAGCAACAGTGGCCGCTGGAACGGATGAACCCTATTGGCTCCCTGCAAGTACATGCAGTGACAGCCACTGAAAGTCGAGCATGAAGGACGTGTGTCAAACAGAAGATGTCGAGGCTGATACAGAGGATGAGACCGAAATACACCACTGACACATTTAATGCTTCGCTTATCTCAACGTTCAATGTCACCGTCGTGGAAGAGGGTGAAAGTTAGAGGAGGTGCTCTATTAGAAAGTCAATGAAAAGCGATGAATATTCATTTATCTTAATTGAATCTGCCACAGTTGGCATCAAAGTGTTTGGAGTCACACTCTGTTGAGTGCCTGATTTGAGCAGCAGATGGCAGTCTTGTTTGATGCATTCTGATTGGCCAGAGCATAGACTTTACCAGCCCTCTGCTCATCATACCTCTGCATCAATAAAGGTCTATCTATCCGTTGTCATTCTGAGCGTGCTTTTACCGAGTCTGCTCTGTGATGCTCACTGAAGTTTAGTTTGTGGAAATCTCATCACATATCGATTGTTCTCTTGGTCGAGATGAGAGAGCGAGAGCGAGAGCGCGCGCGCGCGCACGTGCGTGCGTGCAGACGTTAGAGAGTTTAGGAAGGTATGCAACAATACAGCAGCACTCTGATCCACATGCTTAAGGTCTCACTGCTTTCACATTCAGCACAGGTCTGACTCCCTTTATTAGCCCTGGGCTATCCATGGTGACTAAGCAAAGTTAAAGAACCTATTTGGCTTTTCTATAAATCCATTTATATGCCTAGGCTATAACCTGAGCGAGGGCCCACGGTTAGCTTAACCTCATCCCGCACTCTTATTTCAATAGTCTAGGTTAAGGATTCCCTCATGAAAATCAGAGCAAAGACATAATGTCGAGGTGAGGCGAGGTGCTGATCACTGAACATGTTGCCAGATAGCCTATAGCCTATATACACAAGCACACGCGTAAGATTGTATATTGCCTATCTTTGACACTTTTGTGCTGCTAGCGCTTCTCCAGCTCGAATACTGCAATCGCTCTGCATATTAACATCACGTGTCAATCAAACTGGGAACCTATAGTCAAAAAAAGGGAAAAACAAAGCCCTCTGCTGCTGTTTGTTTCCCTGAATTGGCCTCTGACGGGGCGCCGTCCAATAGAATGTGGATAACAGGATGTTGGCCCGTTTGGTCAGTCTTCCTCGCATGGAATTCAGACTTTCTCTGATCAGTTTTTCAGTATTCAATTATAGACTGACTTCATCTCCCATGGTTATCTATCTACACAGTATTGATATGTGGAAGGTCTCCATAATACTCCTTATTATCTCTGATGATCATTTGAAATGATCAATTGGCCTTGCACTAATATCACTGCGTGGATATTAGTCTTGTCCCTCTCAGTGTTCCGCCCCATATTTGCATACTGGGCCCTGGTTGGTTATAGCCTGGTTCCAGATGAATCTGGTTGGCTCGTCACCACTTCAGCCGTGAAGTCCTCCCACAATTGAGAGGGGCCAGACTTAATCTGTTGGTGGCAGTATTTCCCCTTGTCAGAGTCTGCGGGGCATAAGTAGTGGTTTTTAAACTTTCTCATGTCAAGGACACCCAAATTAAAATGTATTTGGCTGTGAACCCATCTGAAAATATGTAGTGCCACTGTGCCAGGAACCCCCCAATATAAAAACAAAACTATATAGCCAATGTATATAGGGCAACAATTAAAGTGGATAAACTTAATTGATTCTATATTTTGCTACGGAAAAAGAAAAGTTGAATAATTTAGAATAATTTAACACAAATATTCACACACACACACACACACACACACACACACACACACACACACACACACACACACACACACACACACACACACACACACACACACACACACACACACACACACACACACACACACACACACACACACAACTGAAGGCTATACTATACCCAAGCTTATTGGGCTGATTCAAATCAACCTTCAAAGTTATGCTGTCAAACACTGTCTGGCTGTGCTGCATTATATTTGAATATGATCCACAGCATACAATTTTACATATTATTATAACTGTGCTCTGTGGACATGTGTCTGATAAACAAGGAGCTAAACAAAAAACATGAAACTCACTATATGAACCAGAAGGGTATTTGCAAACGAACTAACTGCAATTGAACGTGTGAGTAATATCAGTACAGTGATCAGTACTGTAGCACAGACCAAATATGCGACGCCATGCATACTGTATGCATTTTAATGTTTGCAAATGGAACCAAATGATCAATAATGTATTTAGTCTATGTATGTGAAGATCCCCATGTACAATCCTCAATCAGAAGCTGCTGCTGCTGCTGCTCTCAGAATCTGAATTAACATACATTAACATAGCTGTACCGGCTGAGAAATATCACATTGGGCAAAGCAGACAAAGCAGACTCCCACAAATATGTACATGATATGTGTACATATACACATATGTACTCTTCGAGAAGTGCATGACACATGTTATTGCAACTAACCGCATGCCTCTTTGGGCTACAGTTGGTGTTGTCAAGTGGACACATCAACGCATGGCTTCATTGGATGAGGGCAGGAGCACTAAATGGGTCACTGGTACGCTCACTGGTACGCTCCTACCTAATGTGGTACTTTGCTATAGTCTCATGTAGCCATATGATCAGAGTTCCACGCCTGCTACTGATGTGTCTGGTGAAATCTAAAATTAAATTAATGATGCACAGCCTGCGCAGCTAGTTCAGAGTGGGGGGGGGGGGGTCTTAATGAATTCCCTGTAACTCTATCTGGCTTATAACTTAACTACAATGTTCATGCTACAGGGAATGAATAGAGACAAAAATTGAAAAAATATCTATGCTCAATTATGCTCAATAAATATATATTCTAAATTAATTCTGAGTTGTCTGACTGAAATGGGCTAAAATTGTATGGAAACAATTCCGAAATGGATGGACCACATAGATACTGTACATATCGCATGATTGATCATAATACAATCCATAAAACGCATAATAATCACAGATACCCATAACAGAACTAGATATCACATATAGTACAATCCATAAATCACATTTATAATCACAGAATTACCCATTACAGAACTAACGCCACAGGGAGCAGGCCGGGGAGGTGGAGAGAATTTGAACGCTGACATCTGAACAACCAGCTTGGCATGTGAACACAGAGTAGTGACTGCTTAAAAGGACCACCCGATTGAATGTGGGCGTGACTGAGTTAGCTGGCAGCGAATGAGAGTGAAGGGAGGTGGAGAGTGACAGCTGATTTAAAGGAGCAGAATTAATTACTGATATAGAATGAAGGGGGGGGGGGATTATATCATTAACCTTCTGACTTCCGTGTCTCAATGAACTATCGCTGCGCTGGATGTGTTGCTGTCAGAGATCTCTCTGGTTCATTGCTTAGGATACTATACGATATAGGGATGCACCCACTGTGACTGAATGGCTGGACTGGTTGACGTCTGCAGCAGTCCGCTTCAACACCGAAGCTGCCATTTAAATCAGAGAATAAAACATAATTTGGCCTACTGATGAAAAGGCCTCCTGGGAAACTCGATGCAATTACCTTCAGTGGAGCTGGGCACTGAATACCAGCAGCACTGACTTTACAAGCGCTACTTCAAAAATGGCTGATTTGGCAGGTGAACCCATTTCCTCTGTAATTCCTCTGTAACTTCAGCGGTTCAGCATGGGTGGCTCGAAGCCTACGATCCTACTCTGAACTGTTCAAGTGCAAACGCTCTGAAGATCTCTCTTGATGATTTGTGAAGACTCTACTGTACTATGAGGAGCGTGCAACTCATTGCTGTTCAGTGTTCACTGTTGACCTTACAGTAGCCTCGGTACCCAGGCTTTGATTTTCGTTCGCATTTGGCTCAAACCTTACAGTGACAGAGGAGGAGCCCAAACAGGTGGAAGAGGCAACGCGTGAACAAAGCAACATGTAAGCTGTGAGTGATAAACCAACACATTCTTATACAGGGGCTGTCAATGTAATACAAAAGTCCCCATTGCATTTGATTAGGATGTTTAATCAAAGGCAACATTGAGTACTGGTTTACAATATTAAATATACTATATATTATACATCACTATAATATGCTTCATCAAACACTACAGGTTGCAGGAGGCAGTGCAGAGTTACAACCACAAAACACTATGAAAGATTAGGCAGAACTCAGAACTCTATCAGCAGGCTAAGGAACCCAGAGTGGTACACTATAGACTAGAACGTTCACAACAAACTGGAAAAAGGACACAGGTGAACACAGCTGACAGTCAACATATGATTGCCTCGAACCAACAAAACATACTGTAGGAGAAGGTCAATTGGCATAGGGTGCAACAAGACTGTTAATGGCACAGTCAGAGAGACAGAGTCGAAAGCATTACTTACTATAAGTATACTATATACTGTATAATACATACAATTTGTATGCTAACCATGTTTAATCTAAACCAATTGATGATGGATATATATTATACTAGTGCTAAGCTGTAGTGCTAAACTGACATATTGTTTGAACGATATTATCGGCCGATATTGGCCTATCTCAGACACAATGTTATCCTATATTATATGTCAAACTACAGAGCAGATAATGCACCTCAAACAGTACCATGGGTGTAGCCTGGCACAGCCACACTTCACCCGCCCCTATTGCATATGCATATGCCCCGAAGCCCAGCGCAGTGGTATATTAGTATCGCAACGCGAGGCTACCATGGGTGGCCATGTAAACTTGTAAAGGATTACATGCATGACAAGTTTTGTGTGACGTACGTCTCCCTTTTGTAGGCTCAAATCCTTGAGTGAGGGTGTTGACATGTACAGTAGCGGGATAACTTGTGATGTTCTCTCATCATTATGCAGGCAACATATAGCCTACAGCTGGCAGAGGAATATATTATTTATAAGTAGGACCCATGCACACAAAGCAACTTCAAAAGCATATCAGTGTACATATATTTATTTTTTCAACCTCACTACTTTCTTATTGTTATTCATGGGTCTTTATTTTGATTTTGTTGCTACTGCGTTGAGGAACCGAAAGCAAATGATTGAGAAGTAAAGAAGAAAGTTGAATGAATTGACTTTTAACTCAGCCATTATTTGTTAATGACCAGGGATGAGACCAATCCTGCTCTTTCCTCTCGGCACCATTTACATGAAGTATAGCTCTGATGGTTTACGTTGACAGCTTCTAATGAAGAGGGCTTAACTTGACAGATTATGCAGTGACATAAGCTAGTAATATTAAACAAACACACACACAAACATGCATGCACACTCGCTTGCACGCAGGCACGCACGCACGCACAATTTAAATCTATCTACAAGTTTCAATGCATGACATTGACATACCTACTGAGGCATAAAATTGGCAGGTAAGTGAGTTTTGATCAGATATAAACTACTATATAAGAGGCAGTGAAGCCTCCCTGAGTCCCCATCCATAAAATCGAATATGACAGCACTGTCTGTCATTAGTCAAACATGTCACACAAATCTTCTTATTAAAACATAATGTGACATATAGGCCTACCGTGTGTACCATAGAGGTCCAACAAAGCTAGATATAAATCGCAATCGGCTGCCGTAATTAAATTTGTACAGATGATAGATGATAATCACTCAATCTGCACTACTACTGTTGGCAAACAGCTACTCACCATCACCAACAGAAATAGACCTTAAACTGTAGTTAATTCAGGAGTCCAATACATTCCCCCAGACACTAAACAACACTGTTGAATTAATCAAAGGCTTAATTGCATGAAGGGTATTTGCATATTAAAAAGGATTGAGAAGTTCTTAAATGGTATAGGATGTTATAAAACATATTTTAAGACCAGCCCAAGTAATTTGCTGAGTTATAATTGGTTTCTCTGCTAACTAATAAAACGCTATGGTCTGTGAGCTAGGAGGCTTACTATTCTGACAACATACTAAATGCTGACAGCCAATTCACCATTAATTTGTCAGCCTTCTGATTGGTCCCTGGACCCTGAATGACTAACCAGCAGACTCTTTCTGCCTTGTCATCCTTGCCATAATTAAAAAGAAGAAAAAACGGCAGGTTACAACACTATTTTCACAAATTATTTGTTCGGCCCAAAATATTGTGTTTGTTGTCATAATTTGTCACAACTCCAGTTGGCTTTGTCCACGGCGTAAACGTCTTTAAATAAATACTTTTTGAAAAGCCTATGGGGAAAATGAACGGGGAATTCACTTCTGGGTCTCTCGTCATCATGAAGGGGGGCGGGACTGCGACACTCTACTATATCTCTATTTTTTTTAATATGTTTTTTTGGCTTTTCTGCCTTTATTGATAGTATCAACTATCAAGTGAAGATAGACAGGAAAGAGGGAGAAAGAGAAGGGGAGAGACATGCAGTGAAGGTCGTCATGAACGGGACTCGAACACGCTGTCAGGCCAAAGCCTATATGTGGCATGCGCCTGGACCACTAGGCCAGCGGGTGCCCCATCTATTTTCTTTTTTAGCATGAATGCGGAAACTACCTAACGATCACATTTTCTGACAGATGCTGGCGCATTTGCAGTGCAAGCCTCTTATACCGTCACAAGATCCTCTGACTCAATTACCAAGATCATTACAGCACAACTCTACCCATGGCACCAATGGCGGATGAGCGTGCTCTCTGGTTGGTGGAGCCATGACAGCAGTAGCTGTATGGGTGATAGTAAAAAGTAAAAATTTGAGGTATTTGCACTTTACTGTATTTCCAATTTCCAATACTTCTACTCCACTACATCTCAGAGGCAAATGTTGTACTATACTCCACTACATTTATTTGAAAACTTTACTTACTAGTTACTAGTTACTTTGATTATTATTACAAAACATACATAAAAGTTTCAACCCTATGCCTATATACATTTCGGCCGCTCACTGTGAGCTTGTCAACATGAAATAATTATGCCATTGCATGTTACACTACAGCTATTGTAAAGAATGACAGATTTACGTAAAACTGGGAGGAGACTGGAGAGACCAGCTGTGTTGTCCCATCATTGCATGTCTAACACGGGCATGGAGAGTTAAAGCCAGGCTGGAGGGCTTCTTGAAGGGTCCATGGGCCAGATGGGAAAAGATGCTGTCAAAGACAAGGGGTGCCGGATCACTTGCTTAAAGGCCTGCATCTGCAACTTCTACAGGACACAAGAATGCAGGATAAATGCATCGAGTCAGCGATGTGAGTTCCTAAAACTTTATTTTCGTCCCCTCATCCTGGCAGACATGTTGTTCCCTGGACATACAGTAGACTGGCTGAATTACTGCGACAAGCAGCCACGAGGGCAATGCAGGTCAGCCATTCCTCTGGGCAGAGATCCATCAATACCTGTACAGTTGCTGCTCGAATGCCAGTGCAAGAACGGGCGTCACGCGCTCTGAACAGCTATTGAGCTGGCACCTCCTTTAGGTGGCATGCCTTGTCACCATCTAATCTTGGTGGCAGGGGAAGGGTGGCTGCTCAGAGCCCCAAGGGATCGCCAGCAGACGTGGCGTACCACTGATCATGCTTGACGGCAGGAAGCAGCGGTAGCCGTCAGCATCAACAGCCTCTGGGGTTTTCAGCGGATACACATCTACTAGGATGCTGCCGGTTTGGCCCGGCGGCTCATGGAAGCCTGCAGGCTTGGCAGTGTGTGAGTCAACATGAGGCAACTCTTTCTGGCGACCTCAGGGTGTGCCGGTACCATCGGACCAGTAACTTGGTATCTGAGACTACGCCAGTGTGGCATGCCACCGTCTCGGTCTTAACTCGTAGGAATGGTTTTTGATTTTATCTACCTCAGCCATCCCATTTCTGACCATCACTGTAATGGCCGGTGGGTCAAAGATTTTCAGGAAGCGTCATAACAACTAGGAAACAGTCCTTGTATTAAACGGCATGGTGTCCTTCTCTTGTCCAATGGCATACCCCGGGACATTATACTACATAATGAGCAGGCCTCTTCTCCTTTCCCTGATCTATGCTTTGATGGGAGCATTTAGGTGCTGTCGTTCGATTATGCCTGATCCTAAGGCTTCTGTTAATTAAGCTAGTGCCAGGCTTCAGAGATGGTGATGACACAGAGCGAATGGGATATGTCATCATAGCCAAGAATCACTCCTTATCGTAAGCTTAATTTGAGGAATCATCCACTGTGTCGTTCATCCCCAATCTATTTGTGTACTTCATTTCTCCCCTCTGCTCAATTTTCAGAACATGGCGTGCACTGCAAAAGTGTCATTGTAGATCCATTTTACACATGCACAGCTGTGTTCTGGACTATAGCATGTAAGTGTTTAGAGACTAACTGGGGCAGACTCATAATAACACAGCAATAATTCCAGCCTGGAAATAACAAATTAATGGATGACTGCATGTATACTGAATCAGGATATGCTACATTGTGTGGAAAAAAGACCATCTTTGACCAGGTAATATCTTGGTCAAAGATAAATCCCAGATTTCTAGATTAGATCAAACGTAAAAATGTTCAGCATTTAATGCAGGTTTATTATTTAAACATTTTATATTTAATAAATATATTTCTAAATAAGTTAATGGGACCAAAGCATTTTTTGTTGAACCTATTTTACACCCAGGCTAGCGCCAATGTGTAAAAAATCTTTAAAAAGCTTTGAATCTTGCTTTAAAATGGTGAAATAACGTCTATTTAAATAACTACTACATCAGGCTAAGTCTGAGTTACAGTACAACATTTTCTCCCTCCCCCTTAGGAATTGCTCTTGAATTAATGTTGTTATTGTCCACTCCAAAGTGCATATCCGATTTCTGCCCTTATGTGCAGTAATTGTTTGAAAGCCTGCTGTGAGTATACTGCATTATGGAGAAACATTCACTCAGGTTAGAGCAAAACTTATGCCTATGCTGCAAAAAAATCAATTGTTCTAGCTGTGGGCCAAATGTCAGCTATTATTTTGGGAGGCGATATGAGTTTTTCCATCCTATTCTATGGTCATTAATTAAGGCAGCTCAACAAGAAGTGGCCACACACTGAGTCTGGTGAGTTGTATGTTTTTTTGAGTGGTGCAACCACTCCTACAACCAGCAATGTCCGTGTACACCTATGTATGTGGTCATGTACCCATGTGGTCATGAGCACCAGTATATGACTATAGGGCACCAGTAGGGGACGCCAGAAACAGAGAGAGTGCTGCAATGTTGCCTGCTAATATGAGAGAGAGAGAGAGAGAGAGAGAGAGAGAGAGGTGTGTGTGTGGGGGGGGGGGGGGGTAGAGCTGCACCACTCAGTTCACACGGGTGTGATTTTATATTGGAAAGTGGGATTTCATTGCATGGCTAATCTACATAATACTAGTGATAGTGTGTGCGTGTGTGTGTCAGTCGCCATATAAGGCGATACTTTCTGTACCTGTGATCTGTATCCTGAAGCACTTGTTGTAGAGTTTTTTCAAGTTTGCGCATCCACTATTGTTTGTGTTCAAGACATTTCTTGTAAAATGTGAACGCAAATAAAGATGTTAAATGTGTGTGTGTCATTATGTGGATTTACTTCTTTAAATGTGTCTCCGTTTTCTATTTAAACTCTGAATGTAGATTTTCAGGCTTTTGTGTAGCTACTTTAATGGACATTGTAACAATTAATTTGTCAGGCCTCATGCTCTTACCATAAACCCAGTGAAACTAAATTGAAAATGCCACAGCTGGTTTTCTTAAGATTCCATGACAAATGGAAACATCTGATATTGTTCTTTACCGTTCTCATAAGTATAGTGACAAGTGTGTGTGTGCATGTGCGTGCGTGCATGCGTGCATGTGTGTGTGTGTGTGTGTGTGTGCTGAATGTTGAAAGCACTCCACCTCAACAAGCTCAGACGGTTTCATTCAATCACCAGTAACATTTTTGGGTTCTTCTATTTCGACCTGATCTACTGTACAACCAGTAATATGATAGCTTTACTACAGTATACACTATGTTTTATTCTAGAAAACACAGTATGAACTTCCACTTTGCCATCAGACTTTCTCTACATGCAAAGAAAACAACGTACCACTGCACAGCCCTGGGACAAACTGCAACTAATTGCCTGCATGCTAATTACACAATTCATTGGAGTCTTTCTTTCTCTGTCTGCAGTTTTAGCTTGAAGGTCTCTCGGTTGTCTGAGTCGAGATTGAGACAGCTAATTATGCAGTCACTGGTTGACTAACATTTTTGAGGAATAAGTCTTTAATACTTTAATACCAATTTTGGTTTGTTTAAGAACTGAGATGGAGGATTGCAATTGCAACAGGTATTTAAAACTTCAATGTTATGAGAGGGAAATCTAGTCTAATCAAATGTATCTGCTGAGCAAACAATTAAATGAGGGTAGCTGTGAATGTTTAATAGAAAATTGCTAATGTAATTCAATTATGGTCTCCACAAAGCTAATACCAACCAATAATATTTACTTGATAATGTCCCACGGCCACAGGCCTTGGCATGATTGTATACAATACTGGAATACATTAGTGTTCATTTGGAAGCCAATACAGGTATCTTTCCAATGGATAAAGGATACCTGAGTCGAATCAATTCACAATGTATTCGTGGAAATGATTTGTTCCCCAGTTTTGAGTGCTTGGCCGGAACTCTGCCTGCATATTCCCAAGACTGAGCTGAAACACAATGAATGTGAATGTGAACTGAGGAAATGAATGAGCTCACATCACCGCTGTCAGGCAGAAGCCTTGTATCTCCATATTATTTCATATTTAATTTTCCATAAATAAATACTTTGTACATGACAATGTTGAGCAAAACAAAAAACACCTTGAATTCACTTTGTGTATGAAATAATGATATATGCTATATAATAATATGCTATACTGTACAAGCAACCTCGCTTTGACAAAAATGACATTCCAGCTCAATATTAGTTCCATCATGCATGAATCACCGATAAATAATTCATTCTCTAGCTTTATGAAATATTGGCTGCTTCTCCGGTTTCCTGAACCCTGACATGATGCCAACCTGTTACATGGCAGCCAATCTAATGTATCCTCCCTTTCCTATTGTGTTCACAATGCTCAACTTGAAATGACTCAAAACCACTGTGATTGTTTTGTTTCCCCCTCCTATAATTTCTATTCAACTGGCATACACATGGGAACTGTCCCCTCCATGGCAGGCAGAACAAGTATCTATACATTCTTCCTGAAGGTGAAGATCACTGGTCAATTGGCTGCAGGGAGGCTAAACATTGGCTAATTTATGCTGACGTTGTATGATGATGTCCTCAAACTAGGGGTACTTGAGGCAGTTCCAGGGGGTACCTAGCTCAATTAGAGATAGTTAGGAACCAAATGGACCCTTATGGGTCTGTAACTCTGAGAGTGTACAAATGGAACCAAATAAACCCTAACGGGTCCATTCGGTTCCATTTGTACACTCTCAGAGTAAAATGAACAGTGGTTTTACAATATAAATTGGGGTACTAGAGATAGAAATGCCATTAAATCGGGGGTCCGTAGCATAATGCGTGTGAAACTGGGGGTCCATCAAATTAATATGTCTCGGGATCACTCTAGAGCCTTGACAATGAAAAAGTGTGGGAACCACTGGACTAAATCAACCTACTGCGATGCACTTGGCACATTGTTGAATAGAATAAAATAGAATAGTAAAACTAGGCCGTTCGATTGATTTGTAAAACTAGGCTGTTTCACTGATAGATTTGTAAAACACAGCCATTTAATTGATGTAATTGTAAAACACAGCCATTTAATTGATGTAATTGTAAAACGCGGCCGTTCCACTGATATAATTGTAAAACGCGGCCGTTCCACTGATATAATTGTAAAACGCGGCCGTTCCACTGATATCATTGTAAAACGCGGCCGTTTAATTGATAGAATTGTAAAACGCGGCCGTTCCACTGATTGGTAGAATTGTAAAACTAGGCCGTTTGATTGATAGAATTGTAAAATGCAGCCGTTCGATTGGTAGAATTGTAAAACTAGGCCGTTCGATTGATAGAATTGTAAAACTCAGCCGTTCCACTAATAGAATTGTAAAACGCGCCCGTACGACGCAGCCGTTATGGTCAGTATACTCTATGTCTACTGGTCCCCAGCGTGGGGTCCGCAGACTGACACGGGTCCTTGGGGGGTTCCAGGGGACCCCATAAAAGAACCAAATGGACCTTTACAGGTATTTAACTCTGAGAGTGTACAAATAGGACCCTTAGCACAGGAGGAAAAGCCTTCTTGCTCTCTGCTGCCAAAGGTCGCCAGGGGTACTTTTCTCCGAGTTGCGTTACGTCATTGCCTTGCGTTGTGTAGGATTGGGATTTGTCTCCAGACCAACGGATGACGTAAGGGACGGACTGCAAGAGAGAAATGTCTCTCACCCTCCGTTGCTTAGTGCGTCGATTATGTTCGACTCTGTAAAGCACTTAAGGCTCTGTTTGGTCCCATTTGTATGCTGTGTATGTACGTACTGTCTACACAGTATTTATTTTTGATTGATTGGCCTCAGTGATCAGGTTCTAAGTGCCCCAGCTGGCAGTGAAGATGCCAACAATAGCCATGAAAATTCTGCAGTTTAGTCAGAGAGCCCAGCAGGAAAACAAATATGTCCAAATACATCAATTTACAGCACAGTCAATCTAATGCACGTAGTGCAGTGTAATTATGATTTCACTGTCATCCCACTGAGCCACAGTATCTCCACTTTCGCAGTAAGGGCATGCGGCTGTATTGGACGGTCTGTCTGACTACCTGGACATCCTGCCAACCCATGCATTAGATCTATCCGACTACCTGGACATCCTGCCAACCCATGCATTAGATCTATCCGACTACCTGGACATCCTGCCAACCCATGCATTTGATCTATCCGACTACCTGGACATCCTGCCAACCCATGCATTAGATCTATCCGACTACCTGGACATCCTGCCAACCCATGCATTAGATCTGTCTGACTACCTGGACATCCTGCCAACCCATGCATTAGATCTGTCCGACTACCTGGACATCCTGCCAACCCATGCATTAGATCTGTCCGACTACCTGGACATCCTGCCAACCCATGCATTAGATCTATCCGACTACCTGGACATCCTGCCAACCCATGCATTAGATCTATCCGACTACCTGGACATCCTGCCAACCCATGCATTAGCCATCAGCTGGTGTGCTTCACCATCACCGTGCAAAGGGCTTTTTCTCATCGAACAGTCGATGCATGAATTATAGTTACCCAGGCCGATTCAACAATCAATACCCAGGCCCATTCTAAATCAATACCCAGGCCCATTCTAAATCAATACCCAGGCCCATTCTAAATCAATACCCAGGCCCATTCTAAATCAATACCCAGGCCCATTCTAAATCAATACCCAGGCCCATTCTAAATCAATACCCAGGCCCATTCTAAATCAATACCCATGCAGGCCCATTCTAAATCAATACCCATGCAGGCCCATTCTAAATCAATACCCAGGCCCATTCTAAATCAATACCCAGGCCCATTCTAAATCAATACCCAGGCCCATTCTAAATCAATACCCAGGCCCATTCTAAATCAATACCCAGGCCCATTCTAAATCAATACCCAGGCCCATTCTAAATCAATACCCAGGCCCATTCTAAATCAATACCCAGGCCGATTCAACAATCAATACCCAGGCCCATTCTAAATCAATACCCAGGCCCATTCTAAATCAATACCCAGGCCCATTCTAAATCAATACCCAGGCCCATTCTAAATCAATACCCAGGCCCATTCTAAATCAATACCCAGGCCCATTCTAAATCAAACTTTGATGTGCAAAGGACGACCACACCACAACGATATGCATTTGGCCACGGATGCCCCCATCTGAAAATATTTTGTGCCAGGGATCCCCAGAAAAGAACATTGTAAAACATTTTAAAAAATAGCAGCTGTCCATACGGTTAGCTCAACCGTCTGCGCACCTAGGCTGCTGAGCCAGCCAGGCGTGGCGCGGGTTCGACTCCCGACCCCGACGGCCTTTGCTGCGCGTCTTCCCCCCCACCTCTCTCCCCATTTCCTGTCAGACTACTTTCATCCTATCAATAAAGGCCGAAAAGTCAGAAGAATATCTTATAAATCTTATAAAAATAGGCTATAGCAGATAGCAGATGTACAAGCTCGCAAGCAACTGTACTCCAAGGAATGTACTGTAGTTCACCAGTAAACCGGCTTTAGTGCAGCGCTTTAGCTCTTCAGTTCAACATTGCAACTAGTGGAATTCTGTTACATGGTAAAGAAAATACAGTATGCATGCACACTGTGCAGTGCAATACAGCTTTGAAATAAGTCCCCTTGGGACCATTAAGTACATCGTACATTAAGTACATTTCTTTATTGTGTTAAATGAAGCTGCTTTAACTAATCTAACTTCTGGCTGGATGCCCTGTTCTCCACGTCCACTGCCCTCTGTATCAACATAGCCGAGAGAAGATAATTAACCTCTAAGACTCTAAAGTCATTGTTTAGGGCATTGTTCATACTGTAACAGCCACCACCATGTATGAACAAATTTATTTCATCAGACTAAGAGACTGCATCCAAATGACTCATCTCAATCTGCTTGATGTCGCAAAGGGCAGCTGGCAGGTGACAGTTCAGCACCATCCATCTTCACCTCAGCCTGGCCCTGCACACAGGGGACATCTCCGGTGTTCATTTAACTGTCTCTGAATGAACTTCAAGGGGTACATTTACAGTTAAACAGTTTTAACTTATTCATGTCAAGGTCAAGGACCCCCAAAATGATATGTATTTTGACCGCGGAGGCACGGACCTCCACATCTCAAAATATTTTGTTCCAGGGAAGCTAAGATTTGAGTTAAAAATGTTCGCTTTAAAATAATATAATATTCAAAGATCCTCCCCCCCCCCTCTCTCTCTCTCCTGTCGGTATCCCTCTGTCTCTCTCTCTCTCTCTCTCCCCTGTCTCCCTCCATTTCTCTGTCTCTCTAAGACTTCATTTGGACTCTAAGCTTCTGCTTGCTGTATCTCGACTTCGTTGTACGTTCAACTTCAGAGAAACATGAACTCTGTAGTCAACCTGCAATAGCCTTCAGATTTGCTACTTGTAAGTAAGTATGTTTGAGTTCTTGAGTCATATGTAGATATTTACTCAACTACAAAGTGAATGTTGCTTTACTCAAATGTGTACTTTGAGTCAAGCTACTGGTGAACTTTCAATAGTATAATATTTGTCATTGAAATGTCGTGGAGTGAAAGTCATAAGAAATGAGACCCCCCAAAAAAAGAAAAAGAAAGTAAGGTACAGATGCTCTAAATAATTAAAGTATAGCACTGAAGTAAATGTAGCTCGTTATGCGGTCGACTAACTGTCTGGCACAGTAGTAAAAACTACTGCGGGTGCAGCTGGTCTGATGTTAGGTTAAGTTGAATCTTCGGCTAACACACACACACACACACACACACACACACACACACACACACACACACACACACACACACACACACACACACACACACACACACACACACACACACACACACACACACACACACACACACACACACACACACACACACACACACACTTTAGCTTATATTACATAAGAACCTTTATGCCTATCTGGCTGGCTGCTATATTCATCACCATTCACCATGGAGAGCGACATGAACATTATTATACCCATGTGAATCCCATGCTGAATCTGTTTCAGTTTATAGTCACACAAAGTCCCTGCAAATCCTAATGGGGAAATAGCAGATGGTCTACAACCGTTGACCCTGATGATGAAGGCCCCTGCAGGCCGGAACGCGTTGGTCGTTTTTTAACCCTTTAAAAAAAAAAGAATGAATGAAATAAAGTATTTTTCTACTTCAACAGCACACAGCTGCCTTGGATCATCTTTAAAGTTTGCGACCTTCTTATTCCCTTCCACTGTGATCTTTTACTAATTCAAAAGGTATAGAATTTTTTAAAGAACTCTTGTCCTGTATTATTGAAACCCTCTCCAAAGAGCAGTTTTCTACATAGGACCCACAAAGCGCTTTTTCATTTTCATTTAGTTTTAGTGTCTCAAACAAAACTGTTTTTTAGTTAATATGAAATCTTTTCGTTGTCTAAATATTACAAGATTTTTGTCGACTAAATGTACAGTTGATTTAGTCGACAAAAATACATTTAGGTGGGCCTTGATGGTGTCTAGTAGTGACACATAGTTGCGCTCATCCTTTCATCCTGTCTTCGTCTCTCTCACAACACGCTGGCCTAAAAAGTAATTTATTTTACACAAAAGACGGGGGAGTTCATTCCACCGCTTGGGAGCCAGGAGGGAGAGGAGTCTAGGTGTGGTGCAGCGAGTGTTGTGTTAGGGAGAGGATGTGTTTTGCTGTTTTCTGACTGAAGTGCGTGGGCAGTGTTGTTGTAATGCTGGATCATATCCTGCAGGTATACCGTAGGTGGGGTGCCATGCCCTTGGTTGTCTGCTAGACCATTACCATTGTCTGTTGGCAGCGATCACATGTGATGACTATAGTAATAAGCACAGAAAGGCCTCATCATTACCTCTACACAGTGCTGGCGGGGCCCAGCACTGTAGAGGTACACACACACACACACACACACACACACACACACACCCACACCCACACACACAGAAAACAAACAGAACATTCATTAAAATAACGTTCCAACATCCTGATGGTACCGTATTATGCATTAGTGTTTTTGTTCTCATTTAGGGTTGGGATTGTTTTCTCTTGTCTGATGTGAAATATTTTCTTTTAAGCTGAAAATGTAAACATAACTGTATCACATTATTGGTAATGTGAATTAACATTCCCTTATATGGCTCTTTGTGTAAGTACTGTCTTTAAATGGGAATCACGAGACATCACTACAAATGCTAATAATTATGACCAACGAATATTACTCTATAACAGCAATCAGGTTTTCACCACAATTTACAATACTACTAAATATACTAACCAAATAGCATCCAGCAATAACATGTCTAAATCCTATTCAATTTAGGCTATATCAAACTAAATTAACAACGATACAGGTAAAGGTAATTAGTCATTCTAGTCATACGACATCAAGAACTACCAGCCAGCAAATTGGTGCTGTGGGGACCAACGCACGGGCATCCATCACGAGGACGTCCCACACTAACATAGGTGGATGTACTACAAGAACGACGCAGGAGTGCAAAGTACCAACTATTTGGCCAGATGTATGGAGAACCGGGATGACTGGAGGCGACGATGGAGGGCTCGCCTGAGGACCACCTACACTAGAGAGAACTCCACCACTTACAGGTGGTTCTAAAATATTAGTAAAACAACACTGTAAGCCTACTCAATACTGACACCTGTTGGTGAATCTACTATGGGTTTCATCACACAATTCACATACTGTACACTACAGTAAGACGTGGTTTAACCTGAGCTGGCACATCTGCTAGTTTTGAAAAGCCAACGCAAAACTCTAAAATGACACAGTTGCTTTCCCGGTTTGAATGGGCCTAGACAAGACAGTATAAGGCTGTCACTGTACGTGACGCTGACGAACTGCATGCCATTATTAGCTCACAAACTCACAAGGTGTTGCAGTGAGACGTGTTCGATGCGACAGACTGATCAGAAGCCGTCTAACGTGAAAGGATCTGTTTTCAGTGGGGGAAATTAGTAAGGAGTCACTTAAGTATAGATGATTACATTTAGCATACGGTATAATTTGTCCCTGCAAGCTGCAGTGATCAGATCGGTCATGGAGCTGGGCACCGATGCATGTCTTTGGGGAGAAATAGATGTTGCGTGGCTTCTAGCCTCCTCTTTGGCTTATAAGACCATTACAAACCATTAAAAGTCACTTTTCAGTCTCCCTGCTTAATGCTAATCCCTTCTCCCGAGAGGAGTTCTGTTTGCCAACAGAAATCACAGCCACGATAACTTAATGAAAATGAAATGAAAAGTAAACAAAAAAGAAAAAAACTGGCACTCAAAACAAAGAGAAGAGATCAGTGGACCAGGCTCAGTTTTATGGCTTACCGTATCTCATTTATTGGTTTAGAATTCCATTGTTTAAAATGTTATTGTTGTTAAAACATAACATATGAACTTAATACATTAAATTACGTTAATGCCTCTAACTCTCTCTACGCCTGGACAAAATTTTAAGTAAAAGAGTTTAAGTTTTCAGATTGACGGTGGGACGGACGGACATGGCTGAATACATTTATGAGAACTTCATAAATAATGTAACTAAAACCTTTGCATTGTGGCCAAACATGGTCAACTTTGCTTTGCATTCTTGGACCAAAAAGATAATTAAAGTAAGTCATGTGCCCTGACTGAGAGCTTTTTCTTTCTTTTCTTTTTCAGATCATATTTGCAGAGTTGCCTATTGCAGTCTGGGGCAGTTACAGTTTAGGTTGACCACTTTACTGTATTACTGGAATTAGCATAGTCATCATGTTTAAAAAAACAATAATAATAATCATAATACATTCAAAGAAGAAGTTTAGAAAAGTAGCCATACTAGCCAAACAGCTTTGTCAAACTTTTCGGTTTGAAACGTCCTGGCACCGTTACAGAGTTATCGATATTTCTATCACACCACAGCAAGAGAATCCATTAGATTTCCCTGCAGTACATAAGCATAATTAAAAACATCCGCTCAGTAATATAACAAATTGTATCTGTGGCCAATACAAGTCCCTCTACTAATGTACGAAGCTGTATTATTGCTTGGTTAAGTTATTGTCTTTCTAATCTTGAGGACCACAGCAGGCCTGTAAAGATAAAGTGAGAGTGCTGAATATCGCTGGCTCAGTTTTACTAGACACATTTATACTCCGTCATACAATGGTGTTGTCTATACCGAAAATCGCAGACCTACAAGCTCACAGCACTGCGTCCACGACGCGCTGTATGATTGTATGTCTGTTATTTTCCGACACCATGGTACGACGGAGCATACATGAGGCATTACATTACACAACCATATGGCATACTTGATGAAGATTGTTCTGGTACTCAGCAGATTGATACATGGGATGCTTGCCATAAGCAAAGTAGCAAAACGTGTGTGCATGCACGCACGTGTAGGCTATAGAAATTACAGCAATACTATTTATGGGCGAGTGAATGAGATGAAATAAGATTCTATATGTCATTGAATTTCAGCCACTTTCAACCTTCGTCCCTGTTTTAGGCATGTCTGTATATGTGAATAGCACAAAATATGTACAGTTTGTACTATGTATGTATGTATGTATGTATGTACAAGCTCACAAGCTTGAACATCGTGCGACATCGTATGACAAAGTAAAACGTTCTCAAGTGGTTAATGGTGTGGAAATAAGGAAGACCTGTTCATCTTCATCACGGTGACGAGGGGAAAGCTGCTCAATTAGCTCAAATCAGGCAGGGCAGCACGAGGGTGGCAGAGTCGTGTCGTGTGCTCAGATTTGAGTGGGTGCGTGTGCTGCATGTAATAAACCTTTATTAAGGCAGGCTTTGTTTAGCACAGCTGGAAATCTTAGTTCATTTTAATCACAGCAAATTATCTAAACAACAGATTATTCATGAGAACACCAGGCAAATTAAGAGTCACAGGCAAGAGTAAATTAAAATGCCTGCCTCCCTCCCTGCCTCCCTGCCTGCCTGCCTGCCTGTTACAATGTTTGATTCCTGTAATGCCCACAAGCACTTTCAGAAGTTGTGGGACTGGATTTATCTCCCACTCACTCATTTTGTTTTATTTTGTTACTGAAGAACAACAAAATGAGAGCACTTTGGGCACCTTCCTGCAATTTCATTTCACCTTGCAGGAAGATTTGATTGGACAACAGGTCATCCTATTTCTTGAGTACACAGTATAGATCTTCTTGGAGAAACTGCTTTGCTGATGGAGGTGACTCTATACAGTTTAATTGCTGACACTGTTTACTATACACGGCAATATAAAAACAGCAAAATGAAATTCAGAAATGTTATTTAACTCTTTTCTGTAGTCAGTAGAAAAAAAGCACATTACTTTTTTGATAATTGCATTTGGTGTTTTCGTGTTCTTTAAATTGTTACACAGAGCTCGTCATTTCTGACAACAGATGAGTCAGGTGCCCTGTCTGTTCTGTCTGTGATTATGGATATTGTAGAGTAGACACATTATTATACGCTATGCGGAATCACTTCACTTTAATATACTTTTTAGGAGGCGGTGGGGAGCATGGATCCTGTTCCAAAAGGGGGCAGGTACTCGACTGCACTGTAAGAGGGAGCAATGGGGAGGTAACAAGACTACTGGCCCCGTTTCTGTTTTCCTCCCAGACTTTTCCCCAGTGAGGGGTGGGAGAGGCTGGACAGCAGACGGCTGGACTTTGAATTTCTCTAACTATAAACTTTCATGAGAGCAGACAGCCTAAGTACAAATATAATTTAAGTCTGTTATTTATAATTTAAGTCTGTTCACAGAAGTTGTTGTAGGATATGTAGGGATTATCTGACGAGGTACCATTTGAGTGGGCAAAACCTTACATATACTAAATAATACTAAATTGTTTATAGGGTCATTATAAGTAAAATAATATAGCCTTTCCACAGGAGTATCTTTTTATATTTTTCCAAAAAGAATACAAACAGCCAATAGCATATTACAAAGTTATCCCCCTCACTGGTGAAAATTCTGGGAGGAAAAACGGGCAAGCACCGGGGCGAGTAGTCCAGTATTCAATGGGGACAGGGAGAGAGCGGGGGAGGGAGAGATTCATTCAGGCGGACAGCAGCAAATGTTGGAAACAGAGTAGCTAATGTAGACCTAGTCAATCACTCGTAGAGGAAAGCGTGTTCACGATGTATACTATTGTGAAATGGGGTCGGTAATGGTTAATGTCAGCTGCCACCAGCCAACTATCAATACGAATTTTGACAGATTGACCCGTTAAGCATCCGAACGACACTAAAATGTGTACACATATGGGTTGTGATGGTCAGACCTATAGCACATGCATGGTGTGGCCTTTGTACTGAACGAGAGCAGGCCACTCCATGTGTCACTCCATGTGTCACTCCATGTGACAGCAGAGAGTAATTAATGAGTAATTATTGCATACAAGAAAGATATTTTCTCCTATATGAACGCATTCCTTCCCACTAGATTAGGCAGGGGGCCACAACTGTGGAATGTGGGTTCTCAAAATGCCTTTTGTGCACAAATACGATGATGATGATAGTTTATTTGGTCCTTTTCAGCACAATACATCAAAATAATAACAAAAAATTGCAACAAAGATTTATGTACAGTATATGTAATGAGCAGGATAATGCTACCTTAGAATAGATGTAGACAGTGCATAAACATAATTATTTTTACATTAACGAGTGTCAACGAGCATCAGCTAGACACCAAGGGAGGGGGACCGCCACACACACACACACACACACACACACACACACACACACACACACACACACACACACACACACACACACACACACACACACACACACACACACACACACACACACACACACACACACACACACACACACACACACACACACACACACACACACACTGCAGTGCTCTAGTTCAAAGTCTAATTTCTGATTTCTAACCCAGACCCAGACCCACAGGTTGAGAATCACTGTTATCGTTCATAATAGCCTTTGATTAAGACATGACATCTCTGAAATCCTCTTCCCCCAGTGACTGACAGCAGGGAACCTGTTTCCACAAACAAACAGACGGCCTGGCATGGGGAGATTGATGCCGGCTAAATAATGACGTCTTGTCTCTCATGCAAGGTGTCAGAACTGTTAGGTTTCAAGTGCAGGACCACAGAAGTCAGTCGTCTATTCTAGGAGAATGACAGCAGAAAAAGTAAGTGAACGTCTCGAGAATTCTAAATTCTAAATATAAATAGAGACATCTCAAAGGAGCTTTAGAGCAGTTAAAACTTCCCCGTATTTGCAATCGCAGACACTAAATGAAATGTCATAAACGTAACATTTCGTTTTGATCAAGTACATCTAAATGGGCATGCAATAATAATAAGAAAGCTCTTTTGATTTATTGACTGTGGGCATGAACTCGCACACCTCCAAAGTTGAATTAATAGTTTGTCTAAATGTGCCTTCATAGTGATGTTATGATGATGACACACATTCCATTAGGTTTGAAATATAGCTCTATAAAATTCTGAAGAACAGGACCGGCAAGAAATGCCTCGTTACTGTAAAATGAACCAAGCGAGCGTCCTTATGCAATGCACATTTGTCAAAAATAACGGATCTACAAACTCACAGTGCCTCGCAATGCGATGTGAGATGGAACTCAAATACTTTAATACAGGTTTGTAAGACACACAGGATTGTGTAAGCCTTACCAAGCAGTCTCCAGGGTTATATCCTTAATACAAAATATCATCATAATTCTGCATTTGAAAATAGCCTTAGGCCTACTCTTCCTTACGGATTACTCTTGTCCGGAGATACAGCAAAAAATTACAACATTTTCCACTCCCTGAATAAACTACCTTCAAGGTGTCCCTGAAAATGGCCTTCAAGCTTCAATTGGTCTAGTGGAGCAGCTTATAGGATATGTGCACATTAAGTCAGTAAGGTCGGCAAATTAGACTGTGGTTGTTAATGTGTGAAAATGTATGAATGTGAAGATTACTGTTCCATGTAAAGCATTTATATCACCAGAGAAATACATAACTGATTTAAATTAGCCAAAGTATTGGAGGTCATTGTTCCGACCGCTCATTAGTCCGACCCATTACCAGAACCAGAACCCTGACCCTATCCCTATAACCATAACCATAACTAGCACGTGGAAGTCATGGGGTTAGACTAACGGGATGTGGGACTAATGTGCAGTCCCCGTATTGAGATCCAATTATAATTCTATTTAAACTGGTCCATGGTCTTATCATCACTACCGCCATTGATGGCGATAATGCAACTATAAATAAACTGTAAATTATGCGATAGTGCCGTATTCAAGTGCATTGTCTTGCTTCGAAATGCAGCTATGAATTATCTCCAGTTTTTTCATGACGCAACAAGGAAAGGAAAAAAAAAGCACTATTAATGCGTCCTCAATCAACTGTCTCACTCCCAGCTGGGTGCACAAACTCACCCTCATTATTCTTGGTCTAGATGTTTTACATAGGCTACTTCTTTGTGCATAGGTATATATATTGGGAAAGCAATTACAGAATATTACTTTCAAAAAACATGACAAGAAAATTGCTTGACTGTGCAATTCTGGACCCCTCCAACCTGAGGAAGGATGGAGACAATAGAATGGATGCATAAAGCCTAAAGGGCCTTGCAAACGTGAAGAGAGGAACGCAGGCGTTGTTGCCTGGATCAACACAGGTCTCCTCCAGGTCTGTTGAAGAGGACCTGGATCAACACAGGTCTCCTCCAGGTCTGTTGAAGAGGACCTGGATCAACACAGGTCTCCTCCAGGTCTGTTGAAGAGGGGCGCAACAAATCACACCTGTGTGAACTGAGTGGTGCAACTCCCTCTCCTCTCCTCTCTCATTAGCAGGCAACAGTGCAGCACTAATACTATCTCTCTCTCTCTGTTTCTGGCACAACAGCGCCCCTACTGGTACTCATAGTCATATACTGGTGCTCATGGCCACATAGGTGAACACGGACATTGCAGTTCCTTGGAGTGGTTGCACCACTCAACAAGCTATACAGAATCCAGTCGCGGTCTTGTGCACATAACGAGGACGCTCGCAAACAAATTCACGGGACCGCGCTCATGTAAACTTCACCGAGCAAAAAACGCATGTCTCATTGAGAATGAACTACAGGCGCGTTTTATCGCTCCCCGTTTGCAAGGCCCTTAATATTTCTTGTAACTTTAATCTTTACCCGGTCGCTCAGAACAATTTTTCATCAGCGACAATATAGGTACAAGCAGCCCAGGGTAGAGCGTGTGCTTTATTTGACGAAGCGACAGGTCTGACAGCAAAATAGGTTTTAATCAAACCATAGTGCCATACTTTGACATTACTTCATAACCTATTGTTTCTGTATTTCTTCTTAAGTTGCAGCCTGGATGACAGAGCAAGCAGCACACACTCCACACGTTCAGTAAGGACTCTGACAAGTGGCCTTTTCTTGTAGGCAGATCCATTTAGTGTTATGCCGCGCTTGACTGCCCCCCCCTGATGATTTCCCACGGCACCTTGGCTCATTGTGTTGTCCATCTGCAGCTAATGAAAAATGGACTCAGGCTGATGTATAGGCCACCTCTAGTTTCACTGCATGGTCTGCACAGTGAAACACGGAAGCCGCTTGTAAAACCGGTGTGTGTCTGAAGGGTGAAACATGAACGGAGGGTGCAGGTATATAGAATGTCTGCTTTACTATAGTCGGTGCGGTGAACCGCACACGGGCCTCGTGTAACGCATAAATCTGAACAACTCTTGCCCCGAGAGCAGTAACACTCATTCAATATTTGGGGCACCAAATGATGCGTCGACTGGCTGTAGCACTTATTTGTGGCGCATTATTGGAGACACACCGGCTCCTCGTGTTACCGTCTCAATCACACAAATTGTCCGTGGTTTGCATTTTGCCTGTAGCACCTCACAGTGCTCATAAACCCCATTGCAGACAAGCTAACCAGATGAAATGCTGAAAGGCATGCACTTCATTAGGCTGAACTGAATGTATTGCGGAGTGCCGCTATGGGTCTGACCAGACACTGGAGGGGAGCGGAGGCCTGAGGAGAGACTTCAGCACCATGGACAGTGCACAGCCCTCAGCCAGCTGATTGGAGGGGATGTATGTGCTATAATGTCCATAATCATCTCCAAGTGATTACATCTGTGGTCTGATTAACAAGCTGCTGACGGCACCTGTGGTCTGACGAGCCTTGGGCTATGTAAGCTGGCTGTGTCCCTGCTCAGAAGGTGCTAATACTATCCTCGGCGATAGAGCGAACTTAAAGCACTTGAAAAAAGCACTGCAGGAAATAACCTGGGCCAAGAAAGAAGCTTTGTTAATCATTGTTGAGAACTTCCCCCCTCCCTGCTTTTGTACATTTCTGGGTTCTTTTTGCACCCGAACTACTGATTAATTCAGCTGTCGGTGTCTAATCAGGACCCCCCCAGTACTGTGTACACTGGTGTGCCGTAGTTAACGGACACACTCAAGTCTATTCAAAGACGCTGGTTGCCAACTAAACATTATTGCATTGCTGCCGGATGATCGGAGAGCTCCAACTACAGATACATCTGGGGAGTTCTAAATGCAAGGTGGCGGCGAGAACAGCCAGTAACAAACCTACAGTATATGCCTAAAAGCTTTGGATTGGTACCGCAATGCACTTTAATTTGTTTTCCTCTCCAATTGTTTCCACACAGTTTTACCTATACGAAAGCTGGATGATTCATCTCATCAGTCTGTATTGAGCAAAGCGTTTTGAGACTTGTGAGGCTACTTGACAGTAAGTAAATAGGGTAACAAAGGGTATAACAAGCTATCAAAACCTGAAAGGAGATTTACTGACTGAATGGGTTTGAGAGCTCACATGCGCACATGCATGCACAGTTGCACACACACACACACACACACACACACACACACACACACACACACACACGGGTAGTGCTGTGCCTTTTTCTAGGCTCATGAGAACACCCATTCCGCCTTAACGTTGCTTCTATCGATTTCGATTTCGGCTGAGGATTAAACTTTGTGGTTGTTGTGTCGAGTCCATGCGGTGGCCATTTGCTTCCTGTTCAGCGAGCAAGTGTTCCCTGTCTGAGTCAGAAAGCCCTACACAGTAACCTCCTCAGTGCTCATTCATCCATTTGTTAAAATAACACCATAGTAAGTATAGTGTGCACCCCGAGGAGCTGTTAATGGGAAATGCAACTGGAAAACTACACATGCAGTTCTAGAGTCTCTCTTCCTGGACGTCATTGTAGCTGTCGGGTGGAAACCTCGCATGACATTTTTTACTATTATTTTAAAAAGACATTTAAAAAGAGTGAAAATAGCTGATCTAGTAGATTATTTTCACAACTTTTGTGCGACACTCTTGTATGATCAAGAGCATAAAAAAAAAACATAAAGTCGAAATATGGAGATATGAGGTTTCTGGCCAGCAGCGTTGTTATGCTCCTAACAATGGCCATAGCCAGGTGGCAGGGGATAAATCAAAATGACAGAGTGAGCAGCGACAATACCCTAACAATTCCCAGGTGTCGCCCAGCGGTGGAATGGTCATTTCTGACTCCCAGAGAGAGACGCGAGAGGTGCACCTGTGGTTAGAGCAGGTTCCCCAATGCATCATTTATATGGCAGCACTACTCTGTCACACCATAGCTGTCTGCTGTGTGCCTACAACAGCAGAATGCTCACAGTTCACATGACTGGTACCATCACGCACAGACGCACGCACGAATGCACGCACGCACGCACGCACGTTGTGAAATGAACCAATATTATTGGAGCAACTGCATGGCCTATTTTCCACGCCCAAAAATGATATTATCATAAACTAAGGACTGTGAAATAGAGATCAGTTCCACACAAACCGCCATTGTTCTTTTCCTATAAGCCCTTTTCCTCAACATTACGTCGTTAACAATGCCAGTAAGTGAAAGCTAGGCGACTGCGACGCGGACATTTGGCTACAGAGGTCACTGCCGGTTTGATATTAAACTTTATAAAGTCACACTTCATAGCCATAAAATATGGTTATTATTATATACCACACCTATCAACACACACACACACACACACACACACACACACACACACACACTTCTAGATATGAAGTAGGCTGCTGCTGAAAGCAGCCGTTAATCTTTGCCACACAGTCGAGGTAAAATAAATCACAAGTTCTGCCTCTGGAAAGCATTCGTGTCCTCGGGACCTGCTGTTATCATAAATGAGAGAGATTAGAAATTGTTTTTGAGGCGCTTTATCCTATTATTTTGCAAACACTGAAGTGTTTACAAAAGTGTAACAGAATGTGCATGTGTTTCCCCCAGCGGGTGTGCTGGACTCATTCCAGATGTACAATGCAACGGCTAAGCTAGATAATGTTTTTATGCGATGCCAATGCTTTGGAATGATGTTCAATCATAAACCTCCCATCTGCCTTCTTATCTCTTGACAAGGCCTCCAATAGTTTTTAATATCTTCTCTGACTATGATCTACCACCTAAAACGCTTTGCCGGGCAATCCGGCCATTAACGCATTCATAGTTCCATAGCTGGAATCAATAATGCGTCCAGTTTCCCTTTACTGTCTCTTTACAACGGCTCATTAAAAAAAGCCTTTATGGGCAACAACTCCCAAGGCCAAACATTGAGACGGACTGAAGACCCTTTTAAACAGCCTGTTCAAGGCGGTAATGTTGTGCCATGAGTCCACCTCTCTGTTCTGTGTGTGCGCGCGGTACATGACAAATGGTAGCCTGGCTAGTAAGCCAGACGGCAGGCAATTAGTTTTTGCGGCTGATTCTCTCTGGCTTATTAGCCAGGCTAGGAAAATGGTGCATTTATATTACATATGTACACATATTACATTCACCCATTCACACACACATTCACACACCGATGCCCGAGGAAACCATGCAAGGCACCAACCTGCACATCGGCAGCAATTAGGGTTTCAGTTCAGAGTGTTGCTCAAGGACACTTCGACACTTTAACTCTGGGGGAGCCCGAGTTCCAACTGGGAACCTTGCAGTTTCCATCCAGTCACTCTAGCCCTGAGCCACTGCCGCGTGCTCCAGACCATCCTTGAGACTAGCTACATAGAGTTGACAGATTTACTTCACTTATATCGCCACCTGTTGAACGCAAAGACGTGTGTGAGTATGTCTGTACTGCAGGCTAACGTATATGTGACGTTATGAGGGAAAGCAATGCACCCTGTTGATATAAAACCAGGTTCTGCCACCGAACACAAATTCAAACAATCACATTTCTTGCATTGAAATGAACTGAGGTTTCAATAATCACAGCAGTCGAACTGTAGCTGGCTGAACTTGCACCACGGTGCATATAGTTCTGTTGCCACGAAGGAAAAGGAAAATCCATAATCCGACGCATTTGTGCCGTTTCCTGAATAAATGAGCTCGTCTCTGTCAACGGAAACTTGCTACACGAAAGTCGTTGACCGGTGCCTTGCAGTCTGTCACAATGTGGTGATTGCGTCATCGTTCTGCTGTATGCAATGGGTCACCACCATCGACCTGAGACAACAACTGTCTTGTACATGGGCCTCGATCTCCACCGCGCATGTGTTTTCTTGTTCCCTGTATGTCTTCATTGTGTAATTGTTGCAACATGTTACTTGGCAATATAAATGGGACTCTGATTCGAACAGTCTTCCAGAACACATTAGGCCAGTTTCCCTGCAGGACTTCCAAAGCAACATACCATGAATGTCTTGATTAGTTTCTGGCTTAATGGCTTGTTTTTAAAATGTGATTTGTTCAGTAAATGTAAGAACAGCATATTAAGAAAGTCATTTATCATTGGGGATAAATCAAGGTGAACAAGAGAGCAATAATTAATGTGCTTAAAGAATACAATTGAATTTGTCTTTGTGTCTGAAGAGTGGGGGTTTAATTGGAGAAGACCACAGTCTTTGTTTTGTTTTCCAATTCAAAACAGAAGTTGCATTCATAATTTACAGAATAACAAATCAAAGAAAGACCTCAATAGCTGTGAAATCTAATTTTGTGGAGACTTCAGGGATCTATACGCAAAACGAACTACAGAGAACACATTTAATTTAATATATATATATATTTTTTTAATAATGTTTTTCACTGTCGATTACAAACTTAATACGGAACTACAAATCAATTTCCTCTTCTTGATGGCAAAATTGTTTTGGAAGAGCGTTCAATGTGTTTAAATCTAGCATAATAGTTAAGATTTCTCTCTCCATTATAGATAATGAGTGTTATGCAAGCATTTTGCCTATAATGAATATGATCATCTAAATCCGTCTATATTGTTATACAAAGTATATCAATCTGGCACTGAGCTGACATCCAAAAGTGATTCCCTTGCACCATGTGTGAGCAGAATTCTATCTGACACGAGTCACATGTTCAAACTGTCTTTGTTTGCAGTCTAACTATTATCAAGCCTCTCTGCTCTGCCACAGTCACAGTGAGGCTGCTCCTGGAAGATTTATGAGGCAACAGTTGTGGCTTGTGAAGATGGATTTCTTGTGATTCTATGCCTGCTTCAGGATAAACCCCAGGTATCAGTTCTTCATTTAATGCTTTATGTGTCCCACATTGCAATGTGACACATTAGGAGATTGTAGATAGGGTAAAACAGGAGGGGACCAAGTACCCCTAGGGGACCCCTTTCAATGACGTACTATATTTCAAGTAACCTGGCCTCATCAGGCCACCTCGGAGGAAAGCCTCGTCTCTGTTCCAAAAGTGCCATGTGAACCGGTCTGGAACGGATGATATCGTTACGTCATGTTGTAGTATTGTTTTGTGTAGTCACCAGGCAGGAACAATCAAACGGAACAATAAAAGCTCGTTTTTATTGAGAAAAATCGGTTTGAGGGAAAAGGAAGTTCCGGCAGATTGACGACTATACAAAACAATACTACAACATGACGTAGCGATATCATCCGCCCCCGACCGGTTCATGGACCCGAAATGGAATGGTGCCCAGGCTAGGTTTTAAGTGGTTACATTTGTTATGCAAAATGTGATTCTTATCAGTACTAATTGATAGATATAGACAATATATTAAGTGATAGAGCGCACAAGAACCCAAGGGCGTGTTAACTCATTAACAAAGAAAAACTGAATTGTTTATAGGTCACAACAAAGCAAATGCTGAAATTCATCATTGTCATCAGACAAGGTTATTCCTTAAATTGCATTCTCCCAGACGAGACGATTAGGGAACAGATGCCCCTCGTATTATTATGTGCAACAGATATGACTTTTTTAATACTGAAAGTTTAACCGAGTCAAGAGAATTCATGAAGTTTAATTTGCCCGTCCTTGCAGACCATTAAACACATTTCACCCTGAACCTGATAATGAATGCAGAAGATGATGGAAATTAATGCATATAATATGGGGAAGTTCCAAGGCAACTTTCTGCAGTGGCACTGAGGCCACACGCAGCATATAACAGGGAAAGCACTGCCAGTGGTGGAAAGTGACTACAGTATGTTTACTTAAAGGTGATATAGGCAAGTTTTCAGTGTTTGTACACAGAATTGATCGAGTGTTTCCAAACAAATTAAAATCTAGCTCCACCCCCCTCCCCCCGTCATTCTATTGGCTGAGCCAGGTCACTTCAGGCTATGGGGTTGTTGTTGCTGCTGGGAGGGACGCTATGGATATTGCGCTCGTATGGCTAAATATGACATTAAAAAATTATGAATTTCTATCGATATCATAGTTACAACAATGACATTGAGTTGACATGTTTTTTTAAGGGTAACTGTAGCGTAATCACAATATCACAAGACTGACACGACGAGTCCCGCAAATGAGGAAATAGGAAGTAGTGGAGCAGACTCACTGGCTCTCAATTCAATTATCTTTCATTTGTAATCGTGCATATAAAACATATTGCCCCTCAAATGCCCCAGCCACTACAGCATCGTTCATGTGAACTACTTTGTCCACGGTTATTCATCGCTATGATGATCAGCGACGGCTTGTCACCGTTGGCGAGCACGGGTTGAATGCAAGCTTCAAGCCGGCCGGACCACCAAACCATGCGCTATACATAGCGATTCTCATAATTTCAACAGGCTTACATATTACATCATAAACATACTATTTCACATGAACAATGGTGAAACTAAGATATGGGGATAATATTATACTTGCAAATTGCAAGTATAATATTATCCCCATATCTTAGTTTCACCAATGCGATTTCATTGCAAGTTGCAATGAAATCGCATTGCGTTTTCATTATAATACTGCTGGGTCGAACACACATGCAGTCACAGCCTCGCGCTGCAATTGGCTAAGACTCCGCGTCACCCCCCACACAGACCCTCCTCCCAACACGACGCTTCCGTCCCGCGACATAAACAACAGTGGATATAAACAGATACAAACACATAGAGGGAGACAAAGGGAGAGTGTATGTCTACAGGGCAGCAGCTCAGCATCAAAATATAGGGGAAGATAGAGGGAATAAGGCCACAAATATAGATAGATAAATATGTTGATTTTTGGCTGAAAACTTGCCTATATCACCTTTAAGTACTGTACTTAAGTACAATTTTGAGGTATTTGTACTTTACTTGAGTATTTCCAATATTCAAAGAGATCTACGAACTTGTAGATCTGCTATTTTGAAAGTATGTATACATTTGAAAACTTGAAACGGGACATTCTGCATAATGAGTGCTTTTACTTTTCGTAATTTAAATAAAGTTTGACACCAATACTTTTGCGCTTCTGTAAATTTTGATTACTGGACTTTAATGGCATTTCTTCATTGCAGTACCGATAGACTTTTAATTTACTAATGTAGAACAATTTAGTACATTTAGCACAGCTTATGTCCCCTGCTTCTGTGACATTTTACCCCTTTCAGTCCAGTGTTCGGGGCTTATCATCGCTCTACCCCAAAGTAAACTTGGACGAAAGCACATAATAAGTTGTGTTTCTCTCTGCATCACCAACAAAAGAGGCAAATTAATTCCCTCTGAGAAGATTGGCATCATATGCTATGCTCTGAATAATGCACATCGATGGCAAAAAGGAACGGTTTTATTCCCTGCCATATGAAAATGGAACATTCATTCGGCGAATGCCCTCTGAGGGTGATGTTTAAGCTCACACAACACGTCCATCGCCTATTTACAACTGTAGAATCTTCTATATTATTAATAAGAATTAAGCTAATGAGGCCATGCATGGATACACTGCAGTTATGCCACAGCTAAGCCTTCATTATAATTAGATTGCATTTCAGTATAGCTATGTTTATTGAATTTTGATCTAATATTACTGTAGTTCATGTCAGGGTATACTTATTAACATAGCCGAAGAAGAACCATTTAAATCCATTGTAATTATCCACAATTTATAAATTATGCATTAGGGGTCAGGACAGATGGGACTTTTGGGGGGAGGGGTCAGAATAAATTATGAACTTTGTCTAAACTTTGACTAAACAGTCGGAGCCAATAATCTTAAGCATAACTAAAGCGCTACTCGTTGCCAGCCTCACAGTCAACCTTTCTGTTGGGGTGAAGATAGAAGGCAGGTGCACCGTCCGGAGGCGGTGCAGATATTTGGATGAAGCTGCAAAGGGGCAGAGCGGATCAACGGGCTGCTCAGACACCAACCGCCTTCTGCTCTCTTTTCTCCTCTTGTGGGCCTTTGTGATCGTTTTGCATTGCTCGCTGAACACAGGGGTTGCATAATATATTTAACCCCAGTTTTCACCTGCTTTTGGTCGTGAATAAGGTGGGCTTGTTTGAGCTGCCGATTGCACTTGTCCTCTGATATTGAACCGTGACTTGACGGCTGTCTGTGTTGAGCCTGTTCGTTCTGAGGGTTAGGGTTTTTACAACAACGATGAATACACCGTTCCGTTGCATGTTGTAAACTATACTGTTCCTCAACTTTGGGTCCACCAAGGGTCCATTTGGACCCGTAAGGGTACAAACGCAACCAACTTGTTGACTGTTACGGGTACACTTAGAGTAGGGTAGGTCCTGTGGTTGCAGGCATGTTTTTCCTCTGCAAGTTGATCTTAACAGATTGAAGTTGATTCAATGCAGGTGCAGCTCGTATTGCATCAAGGATTTAATTGCAGACTGTACATCTCAAGCCCGCTAGGCTAACAGCTGGCATTGGACAAGGAAACAGGATTTATATGGTAGTTAATCCGTACCTTCGTCTCAAAGTGTCACCGACAAAATCTGCCGCTGCCACCGTGACACATTTATGGCAATGAAAACAGTTTGAATGTATTATATGCTATAGTGCAGTGATCCAAACTGGGGTTCAGTCAGGACAACTCAAGAATGGATGGAATATATATTTATTGAATATAAAATGAGCAATACATTTATTATGGTTTGGCGATGTATTGGATCTGCTTTTTAGGGGGCGCTAATATATTAAAGTCTAACTCATGTTGACTAGGACTGTAATGGTGATGTAAAACAAACGGTGCCAACAGAAACATTAAATGCCATTAACAATAAAGAGACAATATGACATAATGAGGGACAATATGACGTAAAGAAAAAGCAAACAATACTATAAAAAAGGGTCAAACATTGGACAAATTGTAACATATTATACCCAAGAAAGAGGCATTGTGAAAATAGCAGATCTACAGCTCACAGCTCAATATTCATCTGTAGAACCAAGTCAAACCAAATGACTTGCCTCGACACCTACAATTCCAAGTGTCGTCATGGTGGAGGTCCCTCAAATATGATAATTTTGGGGGCCTGAATAATAATATTAAAATATCAAAGTAAGAGGTTTAATATTCGTGTTCCTTCGTCATTATATCCTCTCTCTGTTACTCATCAGTCTTCATCAAAACGCATCTTGTCCTCCACCACCACCATTTTGCGTGATCCCTTCCAGCTCTCTCATCATTTTCCTCAATCATTCCATCCGCTTGCCAGACTCCTCTGTGTGGCAAAACCGCTAAATAATGAGCAAATTAACCCATTCTGACCTGGGATCAGATTCTAAAAATAGCAGACCTAGTACAAGCTCTGAGCTTGTAGATCTGCTATTTTTAAATAGCTGAAGCATAACGTAATGCCAACACCAAAAGGGGTTCCCGCCTAAAATGTGTTAAGGAGGCTGGTTAATAGGAGCGTCAGGCATCCAGTTTGTCATCATCAGCCATCTGTAAACGAACGTCCCTGCTGTCTTGCTGAACGACCCTGTATGCAAATAATTCATTAGAATGAACATCCACCGTAGCCATCCTGAATCTTAAGCAAGCCTAATGTGTTTGCGTGCGCGCACACAGACCCAGACACACACGCACACGTTCCTATGAGAACTTAAGACCTGCATTGACTAAATGTTATCTTTTGACAACTGACTCCTGCACATTGCCCTTGTACACAGACTAGGATTCACATTGCCAAAGATTGTGTGTGTGTCTGTCTGTCTCGTACTGTAGGTGACAACACTTCTTTTTTGCCAGCGCAGGAGCTCAACACCTTTTGGTTTTCAGCTTATTATTCATTTTGTCTGCACCTCTGTACCACCTCACCCTCGATGTCCTATTCTAAATGGGGTTTTAAAGAGTTGGCCTTAGCGCCACTATAATTAATTGAGTCCTCTGCTTGCCATGCAAATGCAGCCCTATCCTTTCAGATCTGGGTGTGTCAGCTAAATCTCCTTCATTGCAAAACGGCCTGTTCTTTGTTGACCTGCCCATATGCTGTTGTATATTAACACCCCCACTTGTTGTTTTGTATACTGTCGTACCTGACGAAGACTCGGGCCGTTCGAAACGTTGTTTGTAACTCTTCAATAAAGGTTTCCTGGTAGCAGTTATTCAGTATGCGGACAACCCTCCTTTACACACACACACACACACACACACACACACACACACACACACACACACACACACACACACACACAAAGTGAGTGTACTGTAGGCCAGCGAAAACTAGACACTTTTCTCACTCACTGTTGTGAATGTTCCATCCCATTCAGACAGTTTCCTTTGTCAATCCACATCATGTCATTTTCAGTTGACAAGAACATGAAACATGTCTGGTGTAGCCTATTCCTTTCCTGAGGTGCCTGCCTGTCATCTGGATGACAAACCGGCTGCTGTCAATCACTGGCATGTCACAACACAAGTAGCCTCGGAAACCCAGACGTTTTTATTTACAACACAAGCAGCCATTTGACTAACGATCTAATGCCTCCCTTACACTATAAAGACTTTTCAAATCCACTTTAGATGTGAGAGACGTCAAAAGACAACTGACAGATTTTGTAAAGATTAGGTCAATGTTCATTATTGCTTTGGAGATTATTTCCCATCAAGTTTTAAAAAAAACTGTATTTCAGTGAGAACAGTGTCATAATAAACGTGCACATTCATTGCATGCCAGTATTTTTCAAATATTTTATAAACGCAATGTACAAGAGATCTGCAGCGTTGTCGTCGGCCACAATGTGTTTAAAATCTTTAGAAAATATAAGCACCCAAAAATGAACGCAAACAGCCCTTTTCTTGCCGATCTACAACCCGACACGTTGTGAGCTTGGACTCAGGTACATTCTATGAAGTCATATTTCTAGGTCAACTGGCGACCTTCACTTAATGCAGCCCTCAGTTTAATATCAGAATACTGATACTGATATTGTTTTCAGCTGTCACAATTCCACAACATGCAAACATGACCCGCTTGAATTACTTCAGTCTAAATGAGTAGCTCAATGCTCAACACAAGTATAATGAAAGGCATTTGAAATTACATAAACATGTTAATTTTCAGGATTCCAATTCAAAAATAGCAAAGAATATGATGTGTGTGTGTGTGTGTGTGTGTGTGTGTGACGCGCGACTTCTGTGGACTATGTAGCTTGCCTACAAGAAGGCGCTGCAACAGCTGGCGGCCTTCCAGCAGTCTGTCCGCCGTGGGAGTAGCAGTGGGTGGACTTCCAATATACTTCCAGCTACAGAGAGCGCTTTAACACCAAGAAAAACAGTTGTTTTGATTGGGTTCATGAAATTTGAACTGCATATTGGGACACAGGACACGTGAAAAAATAGGATGCATACAACTGCCGAACATTGGCACATTTCCATATGATATACAAACACAGGAACTAAAAGAGGTGGATCTGATAGAACAGATGAAGAATTGCCATGTGTGAACATTACATTATGCATCGCCAAAAGGATGTCTGATTATGTTAATAGCGTCAGTGCATCAAAAAGATCCTCGCTGATGCTATATGCTTGTAAAATATGTATTGCACTACACACACACACACACACACACACACACACACACATCTATAATCTACAGTATTTAATCCATCCTCTGTCCACCTGATCCTAGAAGAAGGAAGTGTTGAGAAACCCAGTGGTGGAAAAAGTACTCGCACATAATAAAACTTATTATAATAATATAATATATATTAGAATAATAAAAAATGTGTTTGAGTAAAAGTACAAAAGTATTGGCATCAAAATGTACTTAAAGTACTAATTTAGCTAATTTAAACTAATATCCCATTTAAAGTTTTCAAATGCATAAAAAGCTTTTGAAAATAGCAGATCTAGAAGCTCACAATGCATCACATCGATCTTGTAGATCTTTCAAATGGCCAACATGTTTATCGGGCTGAAGTGGTATAGATCTCGTACAATCGAGTTGATAACTCGATTGAACGAGATAAAGATCTCGTTCAAACGAGATCATTCATTTTCCTTCCCATGGCCACTCAGGGGCTCCGCAGTACAGTGTTACGAAACGGTTCAAGTCTAGGGGTTTTACTGCCCGCAACATGTATGAAAGAACAACACGGCTCATAAAAGAGTATCTGCTTTAATACTCAATTCAGAATAAGTTACAAAGTGGCTTAGTGCATGACAAAATGATGGACAGAATGGCTCTGTGAGCGCAGAATTATGGAATGACTTACATGACTGATGAACAAACGACACAACCTAACACACAGACAAATGGAACTACAACTAAACCTGACATGAAACACATAAGCAGTCGGCTGGAGGGAAGACCACACGCTGGAGTGCTCCCACACCACACGCAGCAGTGTTCCCACCCCTGACATTTGAATGGACAGGTATAAGTCAAAAGGGAGACATCGAAATCAGGGTCTCTCCACATCTCCTTCCCTGATGATGTCACATGATGTCACAAGACCTGGGCACTATATGTGGTGCCCGAGCAACACACGGGAAATGCACCATTCCATAGTTAACTAAATGTACAATATTTGCCCCCGAGATGTTAGTGGAGTAGAAGTAAAAGCATTGGGTAATTGGAAATACTCAAGTAAAGTACAAGTACCTCAAAGTCGTACTCAAGTACATGTACTTGGTTACTTCCCACCCACTGACTATCTCCACTATGATCTATTGAATCCGTCCTCTGTCTACCTGGCCCTAGAAGAAGAAGGAGGAGGAGGAAGCGTTGTAGCAGCTGGCTGACATCAGAGACTTGAGTGCTTTTATCTGCTCTACACAGAAGAGCTGCTAAACACTGCTCATCTCTCCAAAGGCTTTTTGTTCAGCTCTGACTCCTGGCCACCTCACCTTTGTCTGCCAGTCAATCTCTCTCTCTCTCTCAGATAGGTGGAGATGAGCGGGGCTGCTGCAGTAATAGCCTATGACAGGTGTTATTCAGTGCCACTGGTACTACTCAGGCCAACCCTGTCACTCCATCTCTCCATCAGTGCTCTTAAAATGCCCAGGTCTACAGTTGATACCCTAATCCCTAACGCACACGCACACATGGGAGGCATACATTGTACAATTCTTAATATAATGTATAATATAAATGCAGTCCATCATTCTCATGTTACTGTCTTACTCGAGTTACTCTATTATCCCCCAATGGATAAGGATAAACTAAAGCAGCTTTATATAGATGGTCTTTGTTAGTCCTTCCTTCTTGTCTCGTCATCTGGCAGTCATCCAGAGTTTCTTTCTTTCTCAATCCATTTCTTTGACTGTTTCTTGAATCTCTACGTATTTCTCAGTCTCTATCACTCTGTGAAGAGTTGTAAGCATATCCACAGGGCTTATATAGGGTCATCATTATTACAAATATCTAAAATAACCAATGCACAAGCTCTACAAGCGCTTTACTGTTGCTAATCTGCCGTTTCTTTTTTTATGCAAAAATGAATCTGCCCACAATAGGGATGCCAGGTTATTGGTTAAGGTGATTAACATACAGGATGGAAGATAGGCAAGTGTGCTTCCTTTGGACGCTTCCATGAGCAGTGGGAGCGACAGGAACAAAGTCGGTTTCGAAAAAGCTTCCACACTAAGGTGGAAGTGGCGGCACTCCAAAATGAGAGAACGCAAGACAAAGGCTCAGTTATTCATTCTTTATTGCGGGCCTTCCTCGGGAAAGATTTTTTTTTAAAGTTTCACCTTAGCGTGGTGGTGATTAACATACATTTGAAGTTCGCACACAGCTCTGCAGTGTTTTTTTTTTGTTTTTTTTTTCATTCCCTCTGCAATGTAAACAGAATTAATCAATGCAATATTAATAACCATTTACATAGGCCTACCGCTCGATATATTATTCATGCACATACTGGATAATCATCGACATCTTCCGCTTGTTTCATATTGTACAGTGTACACAATGTACATCTATCTAATATCTAATGCATGGGTTCCCAAAGTGGGGTCCGGGGACCCCTGGGGGTACTTGAGGGAGTTCCAGGGGGTACCTAGCTCAATTTGAGATAGTTAGGAACCAAATGGACCCTTATGGGTCTAACTCAGAGAGTGTACACAAACGTAATATACTTGTACCTAACGGGTCCATTTGGTACCATTTGCACACTCTCAGAGTTAAATTAACAGTGGTTTTACAATATAAATTGGGGTACCAAAGATAGAAATGCCATTAAATCGGAGGTCCGTAGCATAATGCATGTGAAACTGGGGGTCCATCAAATGAATATGTTTCAGAATCACTGCTAGAGCCGTAAAAATCCTCCCTTATCGGGGTCAGTGGCATATGTTTTCAAATGACACGAAAAAGTTTGGGAACCACTGATCTAATGTCTTGAGGGTGAGAGACAAATGAACAAACTACATATTTTCGGTAGTAAATCGAGAAGGAAGCATACTATTGTAGGCCTACTGGTAGCTTTGGGACAACAAAACACTATCCCACATCCAGCACGAGTTCTACTCCTCCCGTCCTCTGTGATACAACCATGCCCTTTATTATTATTATTATTATTGCCCCGGTACTTCTGCAAGTGGCATTAACCCATTTTGGACTGAGGTCGATTAAAAAAAAGGCTGTTTCTATGTCAGTGGTGCAGGTGCTCAACCTTTTTCATGTCAAGGACCCCCAGAATTATTTCTATTGGGCCACGGACCCCCATCTCAAAACATGTAGTTCCAGGGACGCCCCAGAAGCAAATATTTTAGTTAAAAATGTTCGCTCTGAAATATAGATTCAATGATTTGCGCCACATTTTAACAATCTTTCAAAAATAGCAGACCTACGAGCTCGTAGCGCGCCACCGAGTAGCGCGCTACGAGCTCGTAGGTCTGCTATTTTTGAGCTTGTAGATCTGCTATTTTTCAATAGCTAAATTATAACATAATGTTTAAAACACCAAAAGGAGGTGTGATCCTACCGGTCGGACACCCATGTTGCTCACGGCGATATCGGACTGACACACAATGGAAGAAGAGAGATTGGAATCTACTGACAGAGTAAAAAAAAAAAAAAAAAGCGCCTTAAACAAATCTGCATATAATACTACATTTATTTATGTATTTATTTATTTATCTAAACAACTTTCCCCAAATAAAACCTTTTGTCCAAAGTAAGCTGTTTTCTTTTCGCCTCAGACTGAGCTACGTGATGAGCATTAACACCTAGAGCTGTTTGTACACTGAGCACCCCGGAAGCCTACAAAGGCATTTCAGTGTCTTTGCCACTTTTTAACTTTTCAAACTAGTAATGTATTCAGTTACCGCCGATTTGCAACAGTAGCTACCCGTACAATTCCATTCCCAGAGTGTCAGATGCATTTCATATCTATTATTATTAATTATACCTGCTTCCCTGAAGAAGACCTTTCCAGGTCGAAATGTTGGTATTCATTTAATAAATTATCCTGCATCGCGGCTATGAGTGTGCAGTCTTTTCTTAAATGTTATGAATATACCTGCTTGACATTTCTGAATAGTAATTTCTCTTTTGGATGATTATAATGTCATCTTGACAAAGAAAGGACAGACTGTCCTGCTGAGAATGGACCAAAAATGTGAAGAACATACATTTTTCCATGTCATTTCCCCACTCATGCTTGACCCAGAAGTAGATAATAGACACTGGGTGGAACCCATCGTTTAGCCATTCGTCATGTGGGGGCATTATAAGATCACCATTAAACCATCTTAGTCGATTATGATGTTAATCAAGCAGACCCTAATAGTCTGCCTATATGACTTTCTTCTGCCGTGTCATGTCATAGTGATGGTTATGGGATTTCGTTTTATATTGGAAATTATGCAGAGAACAGGAAAATAATTGTGTGCGTGTGCTTGTGTGTGTGTGTGTGTGTGTGTGTGTGTGTGTGTGTGTGTGTGTGTGTGTGCGTGTGCGCGCACTGCAATCCACAACTTACACGGTACTGTATGTGCTCCATGGAGCGCCATTTTTATGATTCATTAAAATGTAATTTGATAATGGAAGTCAATGGCAGTCAGAATGATATATATACAGAGTTAATGACCATCAAGAGCATGCTGAACAGTGTTCACTACCCTCCCCATCAGGTGGGCTGCGAAGCATAAGAGACTGCCAGCTAAGAGACTGACAAACTGCTTCCTTCCAAGAGCTGTGAAAGCACCATTGGACTCCACTCTATGGTCAAGTGCAATGTACTATCTGGCTAAGTGCAATATCCAGTAGGCATGTAACGATATATTGTATATTGATATATATCGATATTAGTCCCGACGATATGAATAGATTCATTGAATTTTTAGGGGGGCTAGTGTGTGATGTGAAATGTGAGCTTTAGTCATATTCCATCATATTCAAGTGCTTTTGGAGAGAAATGATAGTCACTTTCAGTAGTAGAGCACTTATAGAGGGAGCTGTGTGTGACTGTGCCCAGGTGATGATGGTCGTTGATGCTCATCTAGGAAGGCAATTATGTTTCTGCACTGTCAAAAGTAATGCTACTTCTTTTGCAATGTAGTTAAATAAAAAATCTCAGGGGGGAAGATACATTATATAAAATTTAAAAAACTGATGTTTTTCTTTAAAATATATATATTTTTTAATATCGTGAAAAATCGTATCGTGAGTTGAGTTACATGCCTAGTGGTTGGTTTTCTCACTACATTTACATTTACTTTAACCATTAGTTTGTGTTGCATTACTTTACCGTGAATAATCAATCGAAAAACAAAGAAAATACTTGATGAATTATAGTTAATACTTAATAGGTGGACATAATTAACAACAGCAAAAGAGAATCTGTTCATAAACTTCAGCAGAGCTCTCAGAGTATAATCCAAACGACTTGCATCCAGTTGTATTGTCAGTCATGTATGAGGGAGAAACACGCCTGGCCATGGGGGACTGCGCATTAGTCCGACATTGCGTTAGTCCGACTATGTGGCTGGTTAAGACTCACACCGTGGAGTCCGTGTGTGGTTATGGTTAGGGTCAGTAATGAGCGGTCGGAACAATGACCGGCTCGAGTGTGGGTTTAACCCATTTTGACCTTTTGACCTTCTAAAAATGTCTTCTACATCCTGACAGTTTTCTGAAAAAGCTTGAATTAGCTTGTGATTGGTGGACAGGTTGTATTGTTAGTGCTTCTTACACCTCAGGCGCTCTAGTGTATGAATGGTTTGTAGTTGTAATTCATCAAAACCCCCTGTGGGATTCCAACCAGAACTGACTTTGGACTCCAGGCTTCAGGTGAAGATGAACTCTCTCAGCCCTATACCACCAGGGACAATTCTGCTGAACAGGAGGAACCCAAAGGCCATCAATATTTCAGTAAGTTCCTCTCCCACTTTCTCTTTCCTGTTCTATTTGCCCCATGTCCTACCATTGTACTTTTCAAACTGATGTTTCAATGATCCTCTAATTCTCTGTATTATACTTTATTTTGGTTTTAATTACACATCGCTAGAAGCTCCAAAAAGCGTTCATATTTTGAGGGAGAGGCAGATGAGGAGCAGAAATGAAGCGCTAGTATATCCATCAGATCAAAACCACAGAGAGCGCCCTGGATTAGGAGAGGCATTCTTTCTGCTGCACTAACAGCTAAGTCAACGGTAAGATAATATGACCGTAGAGCGCGAAGTACGGTGGCCGAGAGTCTGACTGAAGAATATTCTTCTCTTGCCTGGTATCATTGAGGATGCGCTAGGACGTGTACACACGTCCAATGCATCCCTCCATTGGAATCCCTATGACGTTTCCAGACGTCCTACGGATGGAATGTGTTCTAATGCCAACGGAGCTATACCAAAGGCATCACCACTAAAATGAACGTTACGCACTATGACTATTAAAAAGACCAAATAAAAGAGAAACTGTAAATAATACTTTCTACTGTTAAATTAGTTGGTTAAATGCACTAAATGTGAATTATCAGAGATAAATGTTTTTTTTTTTTTTTAAGTGGATGGGCACGGCCATCTTGTATCCAGTCCATTGCCTGCATTACTCGATCACCTAGCAACTGAGAGCTAACCAGATGGTAGTGAAGACGGCAATCTTACATAATTAAATAAAAACCTAAAAACTTGTCTAAACTCGTTCTTGGCAGTCAATGAGTTTAATATAACTAAAATGTGTAAAGTACTGTCTCTCAACTCTTCCTTTTTCTTGCATCATCAGTCTGGCCTTCTTGTCCTATACCAGCAGCCAATGAACAAAGAAGCTTGGCTAAACCAAAACACCACTGACCATTGTGGAAGACACTTCACTAAAATGTGCAGACTCAAAACCCACCAGAGAGTTCACACTGGAGAGAAACACTTCACGCAGATGTCCAGCCTTAACAGACACCAGCTAATTCATACCGGAATAAGATCATACCACTGTGACCAGTGTGGGAACAACATGAAAGAGAAAAGATCACTTAAATCAACACCAGAGAGTTCACACCGGAGAGAAACCCTATAAATGTAATCAGTGTGAGAGAAGCTATACATTTCTTAATGATTTAAAGGCACATAAGTACAGTCACTCTGGAGAGAAGCCCTTCTGTTGTGAACAATGTGGGAGGAGTTGTGTTTCAAAAGGAGCTCTCAAGGGTCATCAGTGCATTCATAATAAGCCTTAGCACTGTGAGCAATGTGGGCGCAATTTCACCAAAGATATGTGTATGTTCACCAGAGACTCCACAGTGGACACAAACATTTCCTGATCAATGTGGGAAAAGCTTCACTTCATCAACTGGCTTAAAAAGAGAACCAGTTGAGTCAAACAGGAGAAACCCTTTGACCGTGACCTGTGTTGAAAGACTTTTGCTCAGTCGATCGTAATGGATATAAATATTCTGTGACTACTTGAAAGTACGGAAAAACAGTGGGTTGATTATATATGTATTTACTTTGGCAGTGAATGCATTTAAAACATGACCATCACTGATGGTCATTTCATTATTTACAAAATTATACTTAAGATACATCTGCCCTATATTGCATCCCTCTCTTAATACAAAACATAATGACTCGGTAGCTTGCAAAATAGGATATGCTCCATGTTCCACTTGTTAGAACTGAAATTGTGAATAAGTGCCTTCTGTTTATGTGCCGTGAAGGGTTTGTTACTCACTGCTACAGCAATTTGAAAGCCTAATCTCTGAGCTTGTAAAATTTGATAGCCGTTTATAACCTCTGACAATAGTGATTAAGAAATGTTTTAACTTTTATTAAAGTGTTCATACTGTTTAATCAAATTGTATCGCTGTGCCACATCGCAAATGTAAACACAAGCTAACAAGACTACACCTCAAAATCATTATGGAGACATCAGATTTCTGTCCCACTGCTTCCGGTTCATCGTTTCGGCTTGAGAGAGCCCAGATGCAGGCAGGAGGAGGGAACTGGTGAACTCAATACTGCTGCAATTCGATCCCGACGGCCTTTACTGCATGTCTTCCCCCCATCTCTCTCCCCATTTCCTGTCAGGCTACTGTCTAATATATATATATATATAAAATAAAGGCGAAAGCCACAAAAACATTAATAAAAGAAAATCTCTCTCCATCTTATGCTCTCAGCCTCCATCCTCTTTTATTATTTCTAGTTCTGTCCATTCATGCCGTTTCTTCTGTGAAGTCAACAACTTAGAACATACTTTCCAGTCTGTCAGTCTTGACTTTGATAAAGACATTTTCTTCTTGGAAAATAACTTGCAGCTGAAGAGACTGCTGTTTCTTTCAGAATACAAGCTCAAGTGATTCCAGTGATTTTTCATGGTAATTGTTTTCCATCACTCTCATTCCTCAGGAAAACAAAAGATGTTATCTCAATTGGTCCAGTGAGCAGGCTCTGTAGACGAGTGGCCCTCAAACATTTTACTCCAAAACATGGACCCCCAAATTGATACGTAATAGGCCACGACGGGTGCATGGTTACTGCCGCCATCGGTGTATGAATGTGTGTGTGTGAATGGGTGAATGTAATGCACAATCTATGTAATGTGCTTTGGATAAAAGCTATATAAATTTACCATTTACAACCCACATTTGAAAACATTTCGTGTTGGATTAGATTTAATATAGAATATCTCTGTTGTCGGGAAGAAACCACCAACATATTTCAGGAAAGGGAAAAAAAAAAACTTAAAATAAATCAAGAAATTAAATTTAGAAAACCAAGCAATACTGCCTCATCAAAGTTAGTGTTGTGACTGCAACGATATACTGTAGACCTATGATCTGCATTGTGATTCTATACACTCTCTAATTTGGGAGATCTGTTACTTATAACAAAGTCAAGTTTAAGTTTAATGAGTCATGTGTTGAGCCGTGATGCTAGTGGGTTTAAAAAGAAGGTTCACAATAGAGGGTAAATTGAGTGGCAAAGTGAGTTTAATGTTGTTTAATGCAACCATATAGGACTTTTCTGTTTGGATGTATGGGCTGTCAAGGTCATAAAGTCGTTTTTTACCACTCAGTAGGCGTTCCCGCATAACTTACGGGTATGATCAGATGATGCCACATGCATAGATTCTATAACAGTATTACACCCCTCAGAAATACTGTATACCGGTAATTAAGAACAAAATATTTGTTCTGCAACTAAGCTAAATGCAGCATATTCTACTACATGGTCCTTCCTTTGTTCTGCATTTTCACCAAGGGTGCCACTATTGTGGAAGTGACTGCATGGGTTTTTGCTGTGGGTTTGTGGTGACATCACTTCATTGCATTATTATCTGGCCTGATGTGTGGTTAGAATGAAAGACAGATTATGCACCGTGAACAACAACTAAGTAAAACATATTGGTTTCCAGATACATCGACCAGATACAATATTTGATTTGTGGCTTTCCTTGTTGACACTGTTGCTCCACACTACAGCCTTTGATTATATACTTTATTTGTTTGGTTGAAGTAATTTCCTTTCAGGCTAACATGGGCTACTGTTTCGCGGAATGACAGTTTGCAATTTGCATTTTTTTTATTCTGAGACATATATTTGAGCTCGGGAAGCATGAGCCCTTGAATTGTGTTTTAAGAATGAGACCAAATCACAGCATGTGAAGCTGACTTCACTTAGGTACAGTATGAGGTTTTCATCCAACAAGACTTGTTTGTATAAAAAACAACATTGAGCAAGTAACCTTGAATTTGTCATTGTTTGTTTGTTTGTAACCAATGCTACTACCTACTGGGTTTCTGTGGGGAACCGGACCAAACCAGCCAATGCATGCGGCTCAACGCTATCCTATCAAGCCAAGCAGGCTGCCTCAGTAGTGGGGATGAATTAGAAACCAGTCAAGAATAAAATTAACTTCCATTATCAGAAAGCCCTATCCTAATTCAGAGGAACATGATGGAAGTTAGATAAACTACTTAAATGCACTCGTTTGGCGACTTTTGCACCAGTATAGGGCAGACTCCTAGTATGCACTTTTCATGCGGTTCATTTTTTCCCCCTCAAAAGTTAAATATTGATACTTTTTTGTGCAAAAAAAAATTCCTGGTTCATAGAGAAGCCCCACCAAAGTCCTCTGCAAGGAAACTGTGATTGAATGCTGATGCGGTGGCAGTTTTCACATTGAGACATTTCTATTCCCTGCAGAAGTAGAAAAGATCAAATACTGTCCATTGACATATAGGTTGGGTAGTGTACTTAAGGGAGATGGGCAATGCTCACTATGCATCATGCATTCCAGGTAGAAATGCATGAGGAATTTGACATGATCCATAAGAAGCTCTTATAGAAAAGAAGCTCATATATCTTTCAAAGCAGCCATCATCTCCAACTATGTGACGATTGGTTCGAGGGGGAAAGTGAGAAAAAAACAACAGGCCTTGCAAGTTGCAACCATGGTGTCATATTTTATCTGTGTGTCCTTGAGCAAGATGTTAGAGTCAAACAACGTATATCTATCTTATCCTTTCATTTGCTTAGTGTATAATTGTCCATGTGGGGCAGAAACCTTGTATCTCCATATTAAAAAAATATATACACATACAATACTACTACAATACAATAGTGTCATGTTGCGCCAAAAGTAGCAAAAATAGCCCATCTGCAAGCTCACATTTAGTCACGTTGCATTGAGCTTGTGGATTTTTGGTTATAGGATTTTAACCAGTGAGCTAGCGAGACGCCATGCCGAGCGTTGCGAAGTGACCTTCAGTCGACTCAAAACAATTTCAATCGGACTGGATTTTCAATCCCAATGTATGCATCTGTATTCAAATAGGTTACATCAACCTCAACACAAACAACCCGGAGCAATGTAAAATAGCCTGTTGACCACACAGCTCAGCCATTGGCATTGCTGTGTAAGCAGCACTTTCGGCAGCATGGAGCCCATTTTTGTCTTGCCAAACACTTCATTATCTCATTATCTAGTCACTGTTTCTGTGGGTGGTCAGTATGCCTCTCTGCTCACCTCTACACATCACGTGTGTTTCAGTGGGCGAAACCATTCGGCAGTTCAGAGGGCAACACACGCCTCTACTGACTGACAGGCGGCAAGAGCACGTATATAGAAACATTATTATGTATAGTTTTTGTAAAAGATTATCTAAATGTATTGCATTGAAGAATGAAATTTCTATTTGTCATTCTATATGGGGGCTGAACAGGATGTTTGACCTGACATTTATTGGGATTTATTCTCTTGTCGTGCCCTAATGAGTATGCGTTAAGAGAATAAATACTGTATATCCTCATTTTAATGTAGACCACACGGTAAAATCCTTAGTGTCAATGCAACATATAACTGTCAGTTCTTTACCAGACTCGCTACTGCTTCTATACTCATAATAAATAACATCACACTAACAAAAACGAAATAAAACAAAATATGGCATACATACAAAGAGAGGAGTAATACGATTCCCTATACTTTGCCCGATCTCACAATACTGTTCAATTAGTTTAGTTTCTCTGTGAGAGGGTCTCGCTTTCCAGCTGTGCCTGAACCCCCACCGCACTCACCCACCCCAAGGCCCTGCAGTCCTTGGGGTGGGTGCACTGGGGGGAACCCAAGCTGTGGTTGGGCAGACACACATGTTTCCATTTAAATCAAACCATGCATGTAGAGGGAGTCTAAAGGCTTGGGCCGGTGCAAATGAGAGGAGCAGTTTTGGTTGAATCAGGCCAGTGCCAGTGACTTGAATACTTTATCGATGTGTCTTTGAGCGCTCGGTTGGAAATGCAGTGGTGGGCGGAACAGTATCCCGATATACTGACTGTAGGGGCGTGGGGGGCCTTTCATGTGAGACATCTTTAGAAATGAAATTATGTTTAAATTAGGGATCCAGTGCCTGGGGCCAGAAAGGATCGAGATGCATATACATTTAAAAAAAATAAAGAAAAAATAAGTAAAGCTGCTCAGATGCAAATAACAGAAAGAGTGAAACTTCTGTTTACCTCTGAAGATGTAAAGAACCTGGGGGTTATTTTGACTCCGAACTGAACTTCAATACACACATTAATCATGCTACGAAGATTGCATTCTTTCATCTGTCGCTAGACGATGCAAAAAGCGGTGATCCGCACTTTCGTTTTCTCTCCACTTGATTATGGCAATGCACTTTTTTCTGGCCTGCTAAAGAAAACAACTTGTTCAAAATGTGGCAGCCGGAGTTTGAACTAAAACTAAGATGAGAGAACATACTACTCTACTGGATCTCTTCGCCACTAGACATTTTAGTCTAGTTTTTATTTGTTGACGATATTGTCAATATATTTATATTTATAATATATTTAGTCATCAGTTTTTAATTAGTGAGTAATATATGAGTAATGTTTATTGGTACTTGCCAACAGTTCAACTATGTAGTCAAAGTAGTATGTCCAATAATGTTCATGCATAGCTATTTTAAGGCTGTGTTTAACATTACAAATCCAGTGTGGAGTTTGCATGTTCTCCCCGTGTCCCCTAGGGTAGGTACCCTCACAGTAATCCTGGTCTCTAAACTACCTCCCCCTGGTCAGCCGGGGCGCCTGATGGAGGGGAAAGGAACTGGTCGGAATAACGTGTTCCTTCCACACGCTATGTCCGGCCGGGGAAACTCTCCCCTGTCAGGTGAAAAGAAGCAGCTTGGACTCCTCATGCATAGAAGGAAACATGAGGTCAGTCCGCTGCCCCCCAAGGTTGGCAGAGGAAGTGTAGAGCCCAGGATTACAGTTAGATAATTGACATGAAAAAATCGTGGGATAAAAAATGTGGAGAAAAAAAACAAAAAACGTTACAAATCCAGATTTACGTGAATGTAAGTTAAATGAGAAACTCCATGAATATTGCTTCCTCCTGCACCCAATTATCAGTGTTGTGGAACATACAGTAGGTGGCGTCAAGCAAGGGACTGGAAATGTTCGATAAGGCTACACAAGGAAACATTTCAACATTTAAAAATAAGAAAATAAATCTAATTCCTCAGAAAGGCTATGTGCTTTTTGACAATGTGAGCAAGCATAATTCTGAGCAGAAGAACACAACGGTAATCTTTCAGTTAAACAAATTATGTAATTTCCAAGGACTCAAGGAGCGACAACTGTCAAAAGGTGACAAAGTATAAATATAATAATAATATAAATATACTAAAGTGTAACGAGGGTTTAGAAAATAAGACAGATGAAAATCATCTTTGAGTGTGTGTGTGTGTGTGTGTGTGTGTGTGTGTGTGTGTGTGTGTGTGTTGCCTGCGTGCGTGCAAACTATATCTGCTGAACACGATATCATTTGAATTATGGGATTGACCTTTGATGTGCATCAGCTCCAAGAAAGGAAGAACCATTTTTCATGCTAGTGTATCAATATGAATAAAGTTAGATAGATGGTGGTGGAAAAAGTACTCAAATGTTTTACTTGAATAAAAGTATAAATACTGCAATGTAGATGTACTCCGTTACAAGTAGATGTCCCGTATTGAAAATGTACTCACGTAAAAGTACAAAAGTATCGGCATCAAAATGTACTTAAAGCACTAAAAGTAAAAGTACTCATATTGCGTTCAAAGTTCAAAATTGAGTACACAATCTTTTGAAAATAGCCGATCTACAAGCTCAATATGCATAGCATCGCGACACATCGTGAGCTTGTAGATCTGCTATTTTCAAATGGCCAAAATGTATGGGTTGTATGGGTTAATGTAGGCTATGTTTTCTAAATGTATAAAAGTATTTCGAAAATAGCAGATCTACAAGCTCGTAGATCTTGTAAATCGTCTATTTTCAAATGGCCGAAATGGCTAAAGTGGTTAATGTATATTTCGTAATAATAGCAATTAAAATCTCCAAAGTAACTAAAGTTTTCAAATACCGGTAATTGTAGTGGAGTAAGTACAAATGTTGGCTCTGAGCGGAGTAGTAGTAAAAGGAAATTGGAAATACTCATGTAAAGTATAAATACCTCAAAATTGTACTAAAGCAGTACTTAGTAAATGTACTTAGTTAATTTGCACCGTACTGGACTTTGAGTTATGGGACTGACCTTTGATGTGTATCAGCCCCAAGAAATGAGGAACCATTGTCCTAGTGGTGTATGATTCAATATGAATAAAGTTAGATAGATAGACCTGTAGTGATCCAGAGGGGAATTCAGTGGTACAGTAATATCAGCTCACCGCAGTAAGGGTGAAACATACAGATAGGAGTAGAGAGAAACAGAATAAGATTATAATACATATATAGTCTATATCTATGAATAAGCTGCGAGATAGAAGTCATGAGGGGGTTGGTAGGTAGATGAACACCGACAGAGTGAGAGCAGGTGTTCCTGTAGATTTCAACTAGTCTGGTTGTTTTCAGTAAAAATAAAAATACCTGCACTCAAATGTCAGAAACATTGCCTGTGTGGTTACCATGGAAGCAAATTGAAAGCCACACTTACACAATGACATGTCTTACTTGAGTAAAAGTATCAATACTGCAATATATTGGAAATACTAAGTAAAAGTCCAGTATTAAAAATGTACTTGAGTAGATGTACAAAGGTATTGTTGGCATCAAAATGTACTTAAAGTACCAAAAGTAGAATGTACTCATTATGCAGAATGTTCCATTTTACATGCGTCGCGATGCAACGCATTGTGAGCTTGTGGATCGGTTAGTTTCAAATGGCCGAAATGTATTATATAGTGGTTAATGTATGTTTTGTAATATTATAATAATCAAAATCTACAAAGTAACTAGTAACTAAAGTATTCAAATAAATGTACTGAAGTAAAAAGCAGCCTAAACTAGTTTAGCTAGTTTAAACTAGCTCTGGGAGCTGTGTGTGTCTGTGCCCAGGTGATGCTCATCAAGGAAGGCAATTATATGTTTCTGCACTGTCAAAAGTAATGCTACTTCTTTTGCAATGTAGTTAAATAAAGAATCTCAGGGGGGAAGATAAATTATATATAATATTATATATTATATATTATATTAAAATATATATATTTTTTAATACACAATACATATCAAGTACACTGTATCTCAAGTTCAAGTACACAGAATAAGATGTACATGGGCAACTCATGATATAACAACATCCAAGGTTCGCATCGGGCTGAAACTTTCCAGAGTGGTGTGTTATGATCCGGGAAGGTCATGGGCAATGGGAAACGTATTAAACTTTTATATTTTACTTTCTAAAACTTTAATTTGACACTAGTGAGCACACACACACACACACACACACACACACACACACACACACACACACACACACACACACACACACACACACACACACACACCACACACACACAAACAATTACTCGTTTTAATGATTTATCCATATTTAATGTACCTCAAGCCACCTGGTGTTATATGCAGGCATGATGTTATACTGCATCAATAAAGCCAGTGTCTACAGCAGCTATTACTCTTCACAGACATGTAGCTGAGGCTCTCATTTGGACCGGCATAGGGTCTTCCAATATGACAAGAAAGCAATATGCTATAGGTTGACAAAGGTTAAAAGCAACACCACTCTACTGAACCCATCATGACTTGATTATTGTTCTTCTAAATTGTAGTTCTCACACTTTCAAGATTTTTCCTTACAGTTCGGAAATGGAAATGGCACGGACCACGAGCTACTACATTTAGAACAATGTGATGCGAATATATCTTCTAAATACCCCGCAAATGCACCTTAAGTGGAATGTAGACAAGTGTCAATTTAACCACAAAATAGCTTACAAATGCACTAAAGACTATCCACTGTTTGCAACTTTTACTGGGTTAACACTACCACAAGGTTAATTAAATAAGGTTAGGAAGCGAAGACCGCACGGTGGACTCCACTCCATGTCGCTCCCTGGAAGGAAAGAAACATGCGCAATTGAGACCAATTAAGGAAGCTGAACGAGGAAGTGTTGGCTGCATACAGTATAGCCCATTGCGCATGTTTCTTTCCTTCCAGGGAGCAACATGGACTCCACCGTACGGTCTTCGCTTCCTATTTAATTAATTAACCTTGCACTACCAGCAACACTGAGGCTTTATGCATAAGACACCTCTGGCATGCTAGCAGCTAATTTTCTGCAACACTGAGTTTATAAATCAGCAGGGGTTGAACTTGAAAGTCAATCTACCGTCAGTAAGGCAGCTGCTGGTTAGACACTTTACTGTGTATCTTCACAAAGGGCTGGAATCTGTAAAGTTGTATTATGTTTTTACTTTTACACAACTGGCTTCAATGATTTTCTCAAACTGTTCACTGTATTTTCCTGTCAACTCCAATGTCTCTCTCTCTCTCTCTCTCTCACTTGCACACTGCCACAGCTAGGACCCCAGGGTGTGTTGCCTCTCAAGACAGTTAGGTGTCTTTCATTTGATTAATAGATTTCTTCAAGCTGACATGTTTGAATAATTCAATGAGGAGACACTTGAGGAGTTTTCACTGTTCTCTCTCTATTGAAGCAAAGGGTTACCTAGCCAGGCCAGCAAATAATCAGCAGAGTTTTACAGGATTGACACTGTTATAAAAATGGAACCAGTCACAGAGCGGCTCGGTGTGAAGTTCATGCAGCCTTGGGAAGGGGTTGAGGAGAAATAGAAAAGTGGATTCCCAAACTGTCAGTCTCTTTGTATTTAAGAGTGAATATTAAGGTGAAGTTGACTTCAGAATGTTGAAGGCGAGACAGATAAAAAAATAAAATAAAATAGTATGAACCTTGCCAGAAAACCCCGGAAAAAAGCAAAGCGTCAGTGTGACAATAAGGCACGATCTGGAAGCCAATCTGACGTTGGCCTTATCCAACTACACTGCCGGATGCGAGAAATGATGTGGAACATTAGTCACTGCGGGGCTGTGGGGAGAGAATAGGGTTGACAGTTGGGACTCGCAAAGTGAGGACAGGAGGACAGGAGAGCAGAGAGGGCTTGGGGATGGGGACCAGCGTGATGCCAGAGGTGGCGGGTACTCTCCACCGGAAGGGAAAGTGGCAGCCTTGTGGGCCAGGAGAGCAGGCTGATAGATGATAGTGGGCATGATGATATAACAGATAGGAATATGGTTATGGTGAAGACCAGCTGAAATGAAATAATTCACACCCGTGTGAACTGAGCGGCGCAGGCTACTCAACAACACCGCTGGCTGCAGTTATAGTTATAGTAGCCTCGGTACCAGTGTTGTTTTTGTCGACTAAAACTAAGACGAAAAATGTTCGTGGACTACCTTTTTTCACAGATGAAAACGAAATAGAAACTAAATGAAAACTAAGCTATTGTGACTCAAAATAAGCAACGTGTCGCACTGCGACACGTTGTGAGCTTGTAGATCAGCTATTTTCAGTAAATGTAAAAACAGTCATTACAAGTCACGGGCCAAAATACATTTCAGTCAACTCAATCAACTGTAGATTTAGTCGACTAAAACTAGACAAACACTAAAACCCACTAAATCCCAGGTGACTAAAATGTGACTAACTGAAAACTATTCAAGAGACTATGACTAAAACTAAAATCAAAATGTGCTGCCAAAAACAAAACTGCTCGGTACCCAGGCTTTTATTTTCGTTTGCATTCTTATTTTATACTTAATCGTACGTTGTAGTCACGCACATCACAGCCGGCTGGAGAGTGACACTGGTGCACAGTAGGAATCAGATCCTCCCAACGTCACCAACAGGGCAGCTCAGTGAATTCAGCTCATACCGTCCTCTATATTCACTACCTTAATCCCGTCAGTTCTGATTTCCCTCATTGTATTTTCAGTGAAAGGGTATACTGTACTTGGGTTTTGTTTTGTAGTGATCATTATAGGTATTAATCAGTGTTTTATTGCATTTCTATTGATTCTGGGTGATTAGACTAGCCATGCTTTATTTTCACTGCATAATGCTGATCGTCATCTTTTAGTGAGTGATCAATTGTGGCAGTAGAATTGTGTAATTAAAGTGAGGTAATTTGTATTATTCCCATGAATGAAACAGAACACAGCACTGTCTCATAAACTATTATAATGCTTTGCAGTTTGGTGGGTTTGATTATTAATAACTAACTGTGAAAAGTTTTTAATAACAGACAACTGCAGTTGGTTCAGAATGCTGCTGATCCTTGAGTCCATATTAATACCAAGAAAGTATTGGATATCACTCCATTTGTTATAGGACCCCCAAGAACTGATTTAAAATATAATGGCCTACTGTTGGTTACAGTATAAAGCGTTGAATGGTTAGGGACAAAATGCATGATCTCATGTGCGATATCATGAAGCAGAATGGAGAAGTTGTGTGGGATGGGGCTTCTGGTGGGGCTTCTTTCATTTTACATGAGTGTGTGGTCATCTCAGGACCGGTCTCAGTGACTTGCCTCGCTAAAGATTAGACTCCCAAACCACACTTCCTGGTATCGAATCCCACTTGCAGTACTTTTGTGCCAACGGGAAACAACTTTTTTTTGCCAATAAAGTCAGGATTTAGACCGCGACGAAGTCTGACAAACGTGGCCGGCTAAAGCCCTACACACACCGTCTGCGAATGCCGTGCGTCAAAACAGCCGCCTCCGTTATTTTCAATGAACCTATCCCACACCGGCAGCGTCCGACGCGTGTTCACGCCTCGCCTGACGCTCCGATACGCCACCGTTCTATTTTCCAGGCGTTGCCGTGCGGCAACGCCTGTGCACGTTTGTGCACGTTTCACGTTTCAGGCACCACATATCAGGAACAAACTCTCAGAAAGCTGCAGCCAGGTGTGCTGAAACTCAGTTAAACACACATAAAAACGTTTCCGTTTGTCGCAGATATACTTTTTCTTAAAAAATCGTGTCTTATCTAAGCATGCATGCACGCACACACACACTCGCGCGATAACAGACAGTTGAATCCTGAACAAAACACCTGGTAATCCTTTATAGCAGCTATGTGTGCTGTGGTGCAAAACCAAGACAGTTTAATAACAACTTTGAGGGCAAAGAGGGGAGGCCAAGCAACTAATCCTCTACATTGACTGAGGATATACACCCATGGGTTAGAGTTCACCATGGTGATGAGGGCTGTATTTTGCGTATCTTAAGTACCAGGTGTTATTACTTAACTTAAGACCTGGAGGCGTGATCAATGCTATTTGGCTATTCTGAGTGGCCAAAGAGCATTGGTCTTAAGTTAAGTCCAGGTCTTAAGTTAAGTAATAAAACCTGGTACTTAAGACACGCAAAATACAGCCTCTGTGTCTCTCTCTCTCTCTCTCTCAGATTTGTGCACACATTTGTGCTGTTTTCCATTTGCCCACATGTCATACATTATAATTCCTGAGAGGGAGAAATTGACAGACACAGACAGTTAAAATTGTTGTTTTAATTAAATATATTTCCCCAAAGTGGATAGAAAATAGAGAGCAAGGGGTGCAATTTATGTGTGCATGCATGTGCACAGACAAACGCGCGAGCGTGCACACACACACACACACACACACACACACACACACACACACACACACACACACACACACACACACACACACACACACACACAATGAGCAATAAAGAAAGATTTGGCTATGCAATTTGAAAGCTTGATTGTTTTACGGCTGCAGCCCACCCTAGCTCCAACGGTAAATCTGGGCCTGAATGAATGCATGTTTTCCGCGGGGACTGCGCATTAGTCCGACATCCTGCTACTCTGACTATGTGCGCCGGTTAAGACTCCCCCTGTGGTTTCCACCTGCAGTTAGGGTTTGAGATATAACGGTATAGCAGCGGTTGGAACAATGACACTTTTCCTTTTTCCACGTGCATTCTCATTGAAAAGCATTGAGCAGATGTCCTTCTGTGGCCAGCTCTGGCGAGAACAGCCGCACAAACCTTGACGAACAACAAAGAGCGTGAGCGGATTTCTTTTTTTTTTTGGGGGGGGGGGGGGGGGGGGGGGGGGGTTTCAAGCTTAAGTGGTACAATTTCATGATCATGACATCTATATGACAGGGTTTTACCACATGATGTGATCATGAGCACAGCTGTTCTTGTTAAGAAGACTGCACAAAACTCTCTCTCCTTGACTTTTTTAAGCTTTTTACCTTTTGATTGTATTTCTTTAGTTTATTCATCAAGCGCTCTCACATACTGCCATAATTACCGAGATAATTGTCGGTGAAATTGCTCAATGCATTCATGCATTGTTACTGTTACTGTACTTTATTTAGTCTCACCTGAAAGACTTAATTATGCCACCCCATCCGCTATCACACGCAATTATGTCCTCTAGCTCCAACAATGAAAGGGAAGAATGCATCTGTGACAGAGAGTGAACAAATTGAGTCATGAATCATGGCCCGTCGGGGCAGGAATCATGTCTACCCAGAGGGCAGACAATAATGGTACATCTGCGCAGAACAGAATGAGACTAAGTGAGATGCAGACCGGCGGCGGCGCGCAGAGCTTTGTTTGCATATATCTATTGTTGGCGCTGGGATTTAAATAAGAAGAGAGTGTGACTCGCCGTGACTTCATATCCTCCTACCCACTGACTTGACATTTCCCTTGACAACTAAGTGGAAGTCCGGTTAATACAGTGATTAAGAAGTGGTCCTCTGTATATAGAGGGTATGAGCATGCATAAAGTGAGTGGCAAAGTGAGTTTAATGACGCATAACGTAGTACAATGCAATCAGATTCAGATAGGACTTCTCCATTTGGATGTATGAGCTGTCAAGGCCAGAAAGTAGTTATTTTGCCTCTCAGTATAGGGCCTACTGAGTTAGCCTGGCTAATAAGCCAGACTAATATCACACGGCTGATTCGGTCTGGCTTATTAGCCAGGCTACTACTGAGTAGGCGTTCCCGCATAACTTCTGGGTATGATGATGTCACGTGCATAGCCTCTATTCCCATCATTGAGACAGGACATACCACTGTCTTATAAAGAAGTATAATGCTCACTTCCTTTGGATAATATGGTAGATTATGGGCATCAAAGGGACAATGATTGAAAGATACAGATATCTCCATATATGGGCATATCGGTCGGCGATGCGACATAGGTCTGAGGACCGCAGCCCGGACCTCTAGTACACATAGCCTTGCCTTGCCTATAAGGGCAGATTGGATTGGACCAGAAATATAAACAGTTCTTACGAGGGCACACCAATATGACAACTTTATGACTTTATGACCACTCTCTGTGGCCCTTCCAACCCTCAGACTTATTAGGTGTCAGATACAGTACACTTCATTACATTACTGCCTGTTTTTCTGTCATTTTGAGGAATGAAAGCAGGAAAATGCAGACCCTACTTCATTTCAGATGACTAATTCCACTGTTACCGGTTACCACTTATGTTCCGTGTCGGTTGACTGATCGTCTCACAGTAATACAGTTATTACTGTATTTCTACTGTTTACTCAATTCATCAAATATGCTGCAAGTCGTCACAAAGGTAGATAAATGGTAATGGAAAAATATAGTAATTTCACCAAGAGTTCAGAGAGAAGAATGTAGCATTACCATCCTATCTTAACTACTAATTACTGCCTCCTCAGAATGTGTCCTCAAAATGCATCCTCAGAATGAGTCCTCAGAATGTGTCCTCAAAATGCATCCTCAGAATGCATGGACTAGAATGTATTATTCAGACAGCCCATTGTTCCGAAGTAGCATTTTCACAATGACACACATTACAACTAATCCTAAACCTATACCTTCAGACTTCAGACTATTGGGACGTTGAAATAATGTCCCGTCAGACTAATGAGAATACAGGAGCCCCCTATGAACCTCCTACTCTTACAGACTTTCAAGTTTAACAATGGTATCACAACTCTATTTTGGTTTCGTATGAAACTAGTTTCGTTTCGGGTGAAACTAGTTAATATTCATGTTGTGGTAAATTGATTAGAGTAGGAAAAACTAGAATAAAGAAAGTCATGAAGATAAAACAACATGTTTTTTGATTCACTCTAGATGCTAAGCATAAATATTCCCCTGTGGTAAACATCTGGTATTCTGCAGCAATGGTACATTATCACCAGGTGTTGCCGATCATCTCATCTTCACATCACTCCATGTTGTTGTTTTTTTTTCTTCTTCTGTCTTATCTCTCCCTGCAGTCTCTGGAGATCAGAGCGTTTATTTATTTATATATATATATATTATATATTTATATATGTATTAATTGTAGTTCCATTATTATTATTATTGTTATATAACGAATATGTTAACATTTCTGTATTAGCGTTCCGCCCCACAACGGAGTGCTAAACCAGCGAGATAGAAAGAGGGAATTTATGTTATATAAATATATAATGTTATATTATTTTCTAAGCAATTAACGATGATTACGTTTCCATTTATTTTTCTGGTTCTCATTTCCATTCCTGGAAGCGGGTTGGAGCTCCTGCTTGAGCTATCCTTCCTTCTTCTCTTGCTGAATCTCTCTCTCTCTCTCTCTCTCCCCCTTCCCTCCCTCTCTCTCTCTCTCTCTCTCTCTCTCTCTCTCTCCCCTCCCTCCAGTGTGGCACATGCAGTCCAGATGCTCATGTTTCTGTTGCCTGTGGGTCCATATGACGTCTCAGGAAGCTGAAGATAAGACCTCCAGAGAAACGCCATTTTCTCCTCCTTCACATCTACTTCTCCTTCTCTCCCTGGCCCACTGGCCCAGGAGGGCCGTGAAATCAGAATCCTTATTTTATTGGCCTGTGTGTGAGTGTGTGTGTGTGTGTGTGTGTGTGTGTGTGACGTGTGTGTGACATGTGTGTGTGTGTGTGTGTGTGTGTGTGTGTGTGTGTGTGTGTGTGTGACGTGTGTGTGTGTGTGTGTGTGTGTGTTATGTTTCCAAGCAAGCAGCACCCTGCACCTATCCACACAAGTCATAATTCTTAGGGAAAATGGAATGCAGGGGGGGGGGGGGGGGGGGGTGGAGGCTTAATGCCTTTAATAACATCTTACACCTGTGCCTGTCAGAGCTGCTCCACACACCACGGAAAGAGTAATGTGTGCAGTGCGCGCCAGATGTAATGCCACAAAACAAACAAATTACAGCAGTCAGTTGGTGACATTATTGTGGATGAGAGACACACTGTTTGCGCAACAGATTGGCGACTGCAATTCACTTGTGCTAAAGAGGCACACAGTGTCACAAAATAAATTAGCTACAGTAGGCAGTGGCACAACATGCTCTATACAGTACAGTATGTTTGTATTTTCGGCTAAGAGATTCAGTGCAGAGGGAAATACTAGCGTCCCTAATACAGAGCCCTGGGGGACCCCGGTCTATGGGGATGCTATAGCATCTCTATTGTTTGCATATCTTACTCTGCAACCGTTTGGCAAAAACAGGCAAGCGGTGAAAATAAGCTAAGAATCAGCAAAAACAATTTTTAACCATTTTGAATCTACTAAGTGGTAAATAGAACCCAAATAATAAGCGGTACTACAGGACCTTTGTTCATCTCAGTGTTCTACCTCTCAGCTGCTTGATGTCTTTAGGGATTTCAAACTGTAGCTCTACTGCTCTTTGTCACTTTGTTTAAGTAAGAACAATCGATAAGACTCTGAACAGGGGACCTCCCTGCAACTCATATTACAATTGACCTGCAAGGACTCACTATACAGCCGGACTGTACCCGATGGTCCTGTCTTCGGGCCCCTCATTATTCCGGTGGCTCATTATTCTGGCGTATTACTAACCTAACCGTAGCCCGAACCCTAACTGCACGCAAAGCCATAGTCGGATTAACGGGATGTCGGAGTTGTGAGCAGTCCCCTTCTACACTTGGGTACAAAGTATGCTTGTGCACCTGTCACAGGGAGTAGAACCAAAGTGGTATATGGCTTCTGCTGCTACAGTAAATACCCCCCACAACAGCAGCTGTTCACATAGCCCATATACTGTCTGTTATGTACAGCACAGACAATTTAATATAGTGTGAGTGCAAGGCAATAAATCATCCTCCAGGTTAGCACGTTCAACAGGTTTTTTGCTTTCTTTGCGTTTCCTCTGAGGTATACCCTCTACTGCTCTCCGAGGATCCAAATGATATCACCAGCTTCCATTACACAGCTCACAGCCTCAACGCTTTCATCTGGATTTCCTCTGCGTTTGAAAACGACGTTGAACTCTGTGGTCATACTACTGGAGATCTGACATGCCTTTAGTCTGTCCCATCTATGTTGTCTATATCCGTCCCACCTAGGATATCCCCAAGTGGTGAACACAATGCTGAACTCTATGATCACAGTGCTATACAGCCTGACCTATACAGTATCTCTTGTCTTAGCTGTCTCGCTGGCTATTTATGCGGCTGTCTCCTGGCTCTGTGTATTCAGTGTGTTTCATATACATTGTTAAATGGTAAATGGTGCATTAACCAATGATGCATTCATCCAAGGCGCTGTACATAGATTGTGCATTACATTCACCTTCACCCATTCTTCACACACACATTCATACACCGATGGCAGCGGAAACCATGCAAGGCACCAACCAGCACATGGGTTCAGAGTCTTGCTCAAGGACACTTCGACACTAACTCTGGGGGAGCCCGGGGTTCGAACTGGCAACCTTACGGTTACCATCCGGCCACTCTACCCCTGAGCCAACTCAACCGCGCCTGTTGCCCTTGTCTTTCACTATTATGTAGGATCATTTGACCAAGGCATATATTTGTGGTAAAAATGTATCAAGGACAAGGACTACTGAATAGTTACACATACTGTATATCATATACTGTATACACAATACATGTTTCTGAATTAAAAAAATACCAATGATAATCAAAACATAAGAATGCAATGGCACATTTTGACTAGATTCTGGTAATTAAGCTGCTGTATATTGTGTGGTGATAAGAAATTATTTATTGAAATTAAATTACTCCTGTGATTGCAGTGTAGAAGATGGCACACGATGCTAATAATGGGAGGCCATGGTCAGAATTGTGCAAAGTGTGCAAATGGCTGGATTGTTCCATATTAGATAAGAGTTCGCTGTAACTACTATTTTCCAATGTCACAGCCAGACATTCTTCTGCATCTCTAATGGGCACACTGACCTTGTTAGTCATTACATTCAACAGTTGTCGAGAGCCACTTTGACAGTCGAGCTACAGAATACCAACTATGATCACTGGCAATGGGCACCACTGAACCTGAATAGCCATTGGTGTATGTAGTCAAGTGGTGCAAGTTCCAAAGAAAGTCTGCTCAGAGTTCATGCCCTTATTTATGAGTGTACAAATTAAACCAAATAAACCCAGAGGCAGTGGTGGTCTGGTGGAAAAAGTACTCAATTGTTTTACTTAAGTAAAAAAACGTATCAATACTGCAATGTAGAACTACTCCGTTATTTAAAAGTCCGGAATATCTCTGTTTTGTGTATGTGGGTGTTTCATGGTGTTTTTCCTTTTCGTATGTGAACGTGTCTGTTATTTGTAGGGAGACAAATAAAGACAACCTTGAACCTTGAATAGGCTCTACGCACTTATAGAATAACTCTTCCTACTTCCTTCACAGGTGTTACCAATGATGCTAATTAAGGCTCTGTTCCACTTAGTGCGCAGTGGTTCTCGAACTTTAAAATTTCAAGGACCCCCATAACTCTGAGAGCAGGGGCGCAATAAGCTAGGGGACGGAGGGGACGAATCCCCTGCCAGCGTCACATTGGTCCCCCCCAAATGAGTTTGGGGATCCCCCTCTGGCTTGGGGGTCCCCCCCTTTATCCCCCCTGGCTCCAAAGTTATCTTAGGAGTAATACTTGTGAAATCCTGCGTTCATAAACGCGACATATTTTGAAGGGTATATTTGATCCACCCCTGTCTAAATCCCAAAATGGTTTGGCCCATCTACCTTCGGTTTGTTGGAAGTTGTTACACCGCCATCAGTGACCCAATGTGCTTTGCACTCTGTGGTGATTGCGTAATGATTCTAATAATACAGGAACAGTATTCAATAAGTCACCACTTTTGGTGTCACGCACAACTTTTGGTAACGTGTATTGACTAGATCGATAGGAGATGAATGAATATACTTTATCCTCTAGTCTACTCGTATTAGCCCGCGGACCCCCCTCCCCCCATTTGAAGAGAAGAGAAGGACCCCCATAAGAGAAGATTTAAACAGCTCTAGCAGTAGCAGTGATTCTCAACCCGTTTAATTTCAAGGACCCCGCTGCGTCCACATGACATGCCACAATTAAGGCGACAAGGGTCCATTTGGTTCCAAACTATCATGTAGCTGTACTGTACCCCCTGGAACTCACGGCTCAAGGACCTCTGGGGGTCCCCGGACGGCCGGACCCCACTTTGGTATTTATATTATTATATTAGCCACTAATGAAAGCACAACTGTCAACACCAGGTAAGGTGCAACTACATATTTAAAACATGCGAACCCTCTCCTCTCCTGAAAACTTCCCAGGTGTTGTACATTTTATATAGAATAGGCTAACTTACATGAGGTCAGTGAGTTTTGACCTGTTTTAGGCGCTGCTGATAATGTGGTTAAACTTTTACGTTTTGAGACACATAACACATGGGAGGAGGAGGAATCACAGCCAGGTAATTCATAATAATAATAATAACTGTGCCAAAGCAGTTTTGTATGTGCATTGAGTCACTGGAACAACCTCTCTGTAATCCGACCCTAACCAACCATAACCCCACGTTTTGGTGGTTAGACCCCCCCATCCCCCCCCTCCCCTAGGGTGGTGGGGGGGACGGGGGGGACGGATTTTTCGGCGGCGCCGCTTTGCGGCGCCGCTCTATATCCCCCCCTAGCGTTCGGTCAGTGTTGCGCCTCTGTCTGAGAGTGTACCATTTGTACACTCTCAGAGTTATGGGGCCATTTGGAACCCACTCAAGGACACTTTGAGACCCACTGGTGTAGCAGTGTTTCCAGTGAGCCAACATGCACACAATAGCAGCACACCGTCTCTGACTCTGTTTGACCAGAATGGAACAGAGCCTTCATTAGCATCAACGGTAACACCTGTGAAGGAAGTAGCGAAGGGGCCCGAGTTCTTTCCAAAATGGCGCATGGCGGAGCTTGTAGAACGGCTATTTTCAAATGGCCGAAATGTATATAGGGCTGAAGTGGTTAATGCATGGTTAATGTATGTGCACTTCCACTTGCCCTAGCCTCGATGACCTTACAGGCTCAACTTACAGTATGTAACTTAAATAACATTTTATGTAGACATAGCAGGTTAGGTTCTTAGCTCACGTATGATTCATGATAAATATCTATTTTTATGTATTACCATGTTCTTTGTTCTTGCTTACTGTAAATCACTCTGGATTAAGAGCGTCTGCTAAATGCCTAAGTTGTAAATTGTTCGAGCCCAAGGTTTCATGGACAGCGCCAGCGGCGACGTACGACCACTCCGCCTGTGTCTTGGGGAAGGTCATGTATGTTTTGGGTGGATACCAGCTGACAGGATACAATGATGGCATCTACATGTTGGAGACCACCACAATGGTCCGCCAATGTGCTAACACAACATACATGCTCAGACCAATTTGTGTGAAATTTGGATAAAAAATATTAAAACATGTGTTTTTCATAAGTCAGCTGGTGGCGTTATATAAGGCATAAGTAAAAAAAAAAGTAGGGCAAAGAGTTTTCCTTGGCCTCTAGGGAGTGTGCATGCAAAGTTTTATACAGTTATAGCTAAAAACACGATTGGCCTGTTATAGCGTCACCATGCAGCTGATTGTCAAGTGGTCAAAAATCCTGGTGGCACTAGAACAGGCCCATGTGAAAGATTTGGGCAGAGGTTGTGCTTTGCCTGCCAGGGAGTGTGTGTGTGTGCACAGTTTGGCTGCGATCAAGCCAATGGTACTGGAGATTAGCTGTTCACAGACGGCCAGGGTGCAAAACATAGTCTCTCCCCATGCCTTCGGCCTGGTGGAGACAATAATGTTGCACAAAAATGCCAATGTAGACATCAGTGTCATAAGTGATTTGTGGGGAACCATTGAATAATGTCCTCTCCTAGAATTCAGATACATGGCAAAAACGGAAGTGAAATAAGTGTCATTGAAAATACATTTGGTTGAGTCAAAGGCAACAAGCAACAGAGTATAGAATAGATTAACCTTACTGTATGTCCAGACACATCTGGCCTCAGCCAGCAATTTCAGGCAAACACAATCAGACACAGATGATTTGTTTCAAACAAAACATGTTTGCTTCCAAATGAATCAAATGAGACAGGCTCAAGAAAATAAAATGAAGTTTCATTTTGACACGGTCAATACTACTAAAATCAGCAGGGTAAATTGATCAATTTGTAACTCTGACAGTGTACAAAATATAATTTGTTAGCTACATTTGTACACTAAATTAAGAGTTTTGTGAAACTTTCTGTTGGTACATTGTGATTTGCCTGACCTTTTTCCCTTGGAGGACTGTGAGAAGGCAAAATTATGACTCATTTTGAATGCTGTGTCTTGTGTATGAAGAAGCAGTCACCCAGACGTGACATTTCACCGCCCTTAATCAGAAATCCAAGATATTTCAATATAAAGACGTATCAACTGATAAAGCCCATCAACTGATAAACTGATAATGATCACAGACATGAGATATGCCTTAACAATAATGTGCTGAAGTATTGCTGCATAATTATTGATAAAGTCATGAAAGTGACTTGCATTTTTGCAAGCCTACTTGAACATAATTATGCAAAGTATAATGTAGGACAGAGACCAACTGTAGAGGGGAATATACTCATTGCATTGCAAGAGAGAGAGAGAGAGAGAGACAGACAGACAGACAATTTGTTAGACTGGCCGATACAAAATGGCAGACAAACGACAGATATACTGGCGAGAATTCAATGGGGCGTCTAAATTGTATTTTTAGTGAAATGCAATTGGACTTTTTTGCGGTTCCCTGTGAAAAGGAGTTTGGACAGTGCATGCGCAGTTTGCGCACCAAAGGTCTCATTCTTTATCGCAGAGGGCTTTGAGTATGATGGAATCGCAAGTTAACGCTCTCTGACAGAGGAACGGGCTGCAGGGAGGAGTTGCTGTGGACTACCTGTCACAGTGGAGAGGGGTTTAACATGCAGGACATAATCCAACCCAACCCGGAGACAGCAATGCACTGAAGCATGTTAATATGCATGACTTGTATTATATGTCATGTGTGTGTGGGTGTGTGTGTGTGTGTATACATACACACACAGACAAACATACACACACAGACAAACGCATGTGTGTATATACATACACACACATGCGTGTATGTATATATATATATAATATATATACCCCACTGAACTAGGTTTGGACTGAGTACTCGGCGCGCCACCGAGTGGCATGCTACGAGCTTGTAGGTCTGCCAGAAAGTCTTAAAGGCGCAGTGAAACGGAAATGGTGAACAACATGAAAATGGTGTTTCCACATGAAACACCGGTCTGAAGTTTCTGAACCAATCAGAGTGTCGCATCCCTTCAGGCGATGGGACGGTAGCTAGGGACGGTAGCTCTGCTATGCGCTACAGCGTGGTGTGTGTTTGTTTACAAATCAGACGGTCGGCCAGCACAACCAGTTTACTGTTACGTGGCTTATTTCTACCCTATAATGTTTTCAGAAACATATTTTAGCGTGATGATTACGTTGAAACCGAGTAATACACTGTCTGAATGTTATCTTGAATGGAAATAAAAACGGAGTAATCTGTAATCAGAAGCAGCTGTGTTGCATGGATGCGCAGATATGGGGAATTAAACAGGTGAGCTTCGCTTTTATCGATGTGTATCTCTACACGTCATCACGCAGCACGTTTTCGTTTTAATAAATAAATAATACAATCGTTTTTATGGACCTTTGATATAAAAACACACAGAAATGAGAATTTTCCCATTTTTTTGGCATCCATTGTTAGGTATGCCCATATGATGACCACGGATATGGTCTAAAAGTGTGAAAAACGTATTTTTCATTTCACTGCGCCTTTAAAAATACGGCACAAATCTTTGAATATATATTCTTTCAGAGCGAACGTTTTTTTATTTTGACGTCAGGCCTAAATGGGTTTAAGAACTTGTTAAAAACGTATTTATTTCGTAAGCACTTTATTTTATGATGTATTTTTACTTGACATACTTACTTGACCTTTTCTATTGTTGTTTTTTGCCCTTGTTTTAATATGATTGTTTTACCTTGTTGACCACTGTACAGCACTGTGTAACATTGTTTTGAAAGGTGCTTTATAAATAAAATGTACTTACTTACCGGTACATATCTAATGGGATTGGTGTGTTAGGTGTGTTAATAAGGTGAGGTTAATAGGAAAGTAGATAACGTTTAAATGACCTTGAACCACCTTGAGAACAGCACACGTACATTTGTAATCTGTCGCACGATGATCCCTATAGAATGTGCTTCTCCCTTTCACATCACTATACCCCCCAGTAAGGCTGACCTTTAAAGCAGGCGTACGTCACGTGTGGTACAATGCTGTCTCTTGTTTTCCTATGGAAAAGAGTGCCGACCTCTACCCAAGGTTGACGCTACCTTGGGTGACATTTACCACCTGGACAGCACAGAGCACACACATGCTGCCCAATACAAACAATAGCTACTGAGGTCAGTAAGTTATGTAATACTAGGGCTGCACGATATGGACAAAATGTAATATCTCGGTATGTTAGAATTCAGATTCAACATTGAAAACTAAACATTATTCAAAAAAGTGTGCATGAAGGCATGAAAGAGGGAGAAACGAAGTGGTGGTTTATTTTCAGAAGGGCACAGGCTAAAACAGAGGGATGTTGCTGGCTTTAGAAGTGGACGATATATCGATAATAATATATTGATATATTGCGATACCGTTGCCTTTTTTGCGATACTGATATAATATTGTGCATGTTCCTACATCGATAATGATACGTTATATTGTGTACTTATAATGCAGTCACATCACGACTGCATGTTGACACAAGGTGGCTTAGGGTACATTGGGAAGTTCCTTAATAAATCCATCATATATCAAATATTTATACATCATTAAAATGGTTAATGGGGCTGTAATATATATGTGTAATACGTGTAATTCAGCATAGGGGCTGAGCAAGATCCACCCTGTCTTTATGCCTGTATGCTTTACGTGTGTGCGCGTGCGTGCAGTATACTGTATGTGTAAACGCCCCCGACACTTTGACGGCAGTCATAAAGAATTGATAAAACATTAAGCTCTGGATTAGATGAGACTGAATCACGTTATTGATCGCTCAACACATAATTGTTACAACGCCGGGCTGCAGCCTAAAGGGACCATCCCTTTACTTCTCATCCTCACCATCTCCATATGGCCTTGGTTAGGCGAGCCCATTAATATTTATAATTTAATTTCAATGCGTAACAAGGGCTAGAAGGGATTGGACGGTTGAGAAGTAATTGTAGGAACCCAGGAGGCTCATTAAGAACCCGAGTACACGTCCACTCAGCTCACCGGAACAACTCCAACTCCGCTTGTCTCGTTGTTAGACAATGGTGACAGCTGGAGCACCGAGCCATTTATCACCTTCCCTCTAAGCTGTCACTCGTGTGGGGATCATGTCGGAAACAGTGGTCCTCAAACCTTAAAGTGATGACTGAATTAACTATTCTCCTATAGTGTAGGCTGGTATAGGATAGGAAGCAAATGTAAAGGAGCGCCAAATGGTCATCGTGACAGTTTTATACTTATTTGCACGCCGGTGTCACATGCTGAAAATGTCGACCTGCTATTTTCAGTCTGTGACATTGTTGTATGACAGACTATGAATTAAACATCTTGCATCACAGCAGTCTACAACCAGTGAGAAAACGACACAGTCCAGGTATATACTGTAGCCTAAATGTCCCGCAGTAAATATACAATTATTTTATTGTCCACATTATTTTTCTTTGGGCAGGATCATAGATCCGTCACGGATGGCTTCTGAATCAAGCATGTCAACCAAAACCAGGTTATAAATACAGTAGGCGGCGCATTTTTCACTCATGTTGCCACACAGTGGCTGGAAGAAAAAACGTTATTATGGATGTCACTGCAGGGACTTGGAGAATATATTTTTCCCCTCAGAGTAGGAATCTGTCTAATATGACAGTTTAATCCTCTTGGAGACTTCATTCATTCACCATGATCAAAGAGAAGATTTAATCATAATCTATACTCCATCGCATGGCGGTGTCACTCACCAAAAGGTAACTTGTAGTTCAGTATAATATAACTGATCTACAAAGCTAGGCTATAGAGAGCATTCATATGTTTCTGCATGTTGCTTTAACTGTATAATACGGTGGTTCCCAAACGAGACCCAAACGAGAAATTAGACGTTTGCCCGGGACCCAAACTGGTGAAAATAGCAGATCTCCAAGCTCCACGTTGTGAGTCTGTAGTGTTTTCTAAGTAAAAATAAATTCGTCATGAAGTGAATGTAAAAAAAAAAATCACACCTGTGTGAACTGAGTGGTGCAACTCCCCCCCCCCCCCCCCCTCTCTCTCTCATTAGCAGGCAACAGTGCAGCACTCACTCTCTCTATTTCTGGCACAACAGCGCCCCTACTGGAGTGGTTGCACCACTCAAAAAATAAAAACATTGAATTTTCATTGCCTAGAGTTTTAAACAATATCTGGGACAATAGTGGATTTAAGGTTATAGAAACAGTCACCTTAACACCCCCCCCCCCAATTGGCCATGAAAATTCCCCTGAGCAGTTTCAAAATGATCACCTCAGATGTACACACCAACATTTGCACATTTGAAAAAGAGACTTTGTCTCAATGTGTTTTTTACTGGTTACTGGTTTTTACTGGTTAAAAAAAAATCAGACCCGTCTGAACTGAGTGGTGCTGTACTGTATAATCGTGCTGTAGTACTGTAGTGTACTACAAACCCTCCTCCCTGGTGTGTGTGTGTGTGTGTGTGTGTGTGTGTGTGTGTGTGTGTGTGTGTGTGTGTGTTAGGCTGCGCAACAGTGACACTTACGCTTGAAAGTATCACCAAATAAAAAGGCATTTCCTACTTAGTTGGAAAAGATTTTCGATTCCAACTGTGGTTGGTTCCAAACTTAAATTGGACTATAGCTGCAATTTTGGTGCATGAGATTGGCAGCTGTGAGCTGCTGGCTCTTCAAGAAGGGGACTCCCTCTCGAGGTCCGCACTAGTCTTTGATGTGCACTTCAGATAAGCCAGTGTGGTGCTTGGGGCTGTCCCTCAGTTAAATAGCCAAGGACTGCACACTTTCTGTATGGTCTGCATTGATGCAGATTTTGCTTGAGGCAGTAACCCACAATCCATAGTGCTGTGATGCTAAAACCCCAGGGATGTAAACAAAACATGGAAGGAGTTGGAAACAATATGTTTGTCCTAGGATAATGCTGTCTGTTCCTCGTTACATTTCAAGCCCTTTGCACCCTATCGCATTCATATTGCAACATTGAACACTAGGTAGGTAGTAGGTAACATTAATTAAAGTCTTTGTGGATTCTGTGCTCAGGGCAACATGCCCCTACCTGCCTTCTGAGTTTTGTTTTGGAATAATAACCTCGGATGTTCCAATCGATGTGTATGAAATTCAAAGATTTAGATATAAATACAACATTAATCAACTGAACAATTCCAGCCTAAGGGCCATCCAGGGCTGTGCTGGCCATGTAAAGAGGAAGGCAAACATGTACAGTACCACCCAGACCTGCCAGCCTTCCGCATCAAGCACTAAAACATCAGGGTGCTTTCAAACACCCATATGAGTCAAAGAGCAGCTCATATTTACCTATATGTCTACATGTAGAAGTACAGCATTTGCTTTCTAAGGGAAACGGAGACCTTTTTTGTTTGTCCACGGGGGAAATTCAGTTTGAGCTTTATATCCCGATGATTGCAGCTCAGAAGGATAAGATAAGCGCTCAGGAAGGATCAGTTATAGGTCTTGCTTAAGCACACATCGACGCATGGACCCAAGCCAGGAGGCGAACCACAGACTGACAGTGAGTCAGTCTGCATTACATGGTCCAACAAGCCTCAGTGTCCATATAAAAACAGAAACACTTTATTCTCAGAGCAACAGTTCAACGAGTGAAGGGTTCAACTCTGGCCTGCAGGGGACTGGTATCATTACGGCTCGTTTTCCAACCTTTAGTTCCATTTCTAGAATGACAAGGTGTGTGTGTGTGTGTGTGTGTGTGTGTGTGTGTGTGTGTGTGTGTGTGTGTGCTGTCCATCCGTATGTGTTCTTCAATTCTTTCACATTGGCCTGTTATAGCGGAACCAGGAGTCCGAGTTTCGCTAAACACATTTGTATACATGACTCCAGATTTATCTCTGTAGACATGTGATCAAGACGGTCCGGATTTGTCCTGTTTGGCTAGGATTGGCTTCCAAAATAATTCAGGAGAGGCCCCTTTTTGATCAAAATGCTGTGAAACTTTGCACGCACATTCCTACCAAGTCAAGGAAGAAATACCATCCTCCAGTTACAGCGCCACCATGAAACTACTCCTACGGATGTTGTCCAAACCCCACACAAATTAACCTACATTCTTGTCTGACTTTTACTACACATCTAACAATGATGTTTTGATTGAACGTTCAGGCTGTACTTCTCCTTTGAAGTAACATTCTCTTTCATCTGTGGATTCATTCAACGAGGATCAGCCTGACTGTCAGTAAAACAGATTCCATTTATATGGAAATCACTTTAGTGTATATTTGTGGAGACTTGGTGCTGTAGTCATTGTCGACTATAATGAAACTGTTTCCGTGTGACAAGGCATCATTCTTAAAGGACCACTTCAACACTTTTCAACCTATCTTCATATAATAGGTCCTCCTCACTAATAATCATGATAAAATGGCGCAATGTTTTTCTACTTGGTCTGTGTCTCATAGGAGGGCTGGCAGTTCAGAAACTGTCCTCCAGTGACATCATCGCTGGGGAATACAAGCTAATAGAAACTGCAGGCTTTCTAGTCCTGAAAAGTTGCAATGCGAAAATGGAAGCCATCGTTCTCACGATAATGACATTTTGTAAAAAAAATCTTGTTTAAAGAAATAATCTGCCTAATGATGATGTCACGGGAGGACCGTTTCTAAACTGCCCACAGCCCTCCTATGAGACACAGACTGAGTAGAAAGAAATCGTGCCATTTTATCATGATTATTAGTGAGGACCTATTATATGAAGATAGGTTGAAAAGTGGTGAAGTGGTCCTTTAAAGACCTACTGAACTGAATGAGTGTATAACTGAATCGAACACACACACACACACACACACACACACACACACACACACACACACACACACACACCTTATTTGCCCTTGAATTTTGTAGCTTGACCCTAATCGCTCTGGCTATTACCCATCTGTCTATTTTAGGGACAGCAGGGTAACATTAGAAATATTGATGGTGTTTGGGAGAATTTTGCCCTTGCCTCTTTAACAATGATAGTTTGTTTTAGGAATTTAAATTGCAAAAGGGCTGTGCCTCCTCTGTTTATACTGTCCATAATGTGGAATAATACAGATCCACATTTGCTGTGGTATTCATTCATTCATGTGCGTGATCTGCATGCTTTTATTCTATTATTCTGAATGTTATAAATTGTTCAGTTCATAGTCATACTGTAGGCTGGAAGATGTTTAGGCTGCCAGTTAATGTTTACCCAGGTCTGTAAAATACAATGCTGCACAATATCTATTGAAGAAGGTGAAGTTGTCTGTGTATCTGTGCTTCTAATGCCCACATCCAAGGTGTTCTGATCCGGGGAAGGTCATGGGCAATGAAATGTATTAAACTTTTACTTTCTAAAACTTGAATTTGACACTAGTGAGCATACAGTACACACACACACACACACACACACACACACACACACACACACAGAAGTACAGAACAAACACAATAATAATTATAGTAATAATAATTAGTTTGTTCTGTACTGCAATTCACAAGGGAAGAACAGGGTATGAAGTGTGGACTTATCACGCTTACCCCTTAAGGTACGATAGTGGATCTTAGAGAGATACTTGACTGGAACCCCCTGTGATGAATCGCTCACAATTACAGGCTCTACAGTGTATTATCAGATTCATAACATACAGTACATACCGGTAGCGTGTAAAGCCCTGGAGTTGTACAATATGAAACTGTTCTAGTTCCACCAATGCATATTAAGCAGCTTGACTCTCTGTATGGACTGTTAATCGCCAGTGAGGTCAACCAATTCCGCTTTACACACACACACCCCCACCCACACCCCCCCCCCCCCCCACACACACACACACACACACCTGGAGGGAGTCAGTTCACATATACGTTCACATAACTTGTACTGTACGGTTCATCAGATTCCATGATCCAACCTGCAGACTGGCTAGCAGCCGCACGCCGTCATGAATAATTCATTGACACGTTGGGACTATGAGGTTGGGACTATGAGGAGTCTGTGGAGCTCTCAGACATCTCCCATCTCACCACAAGGGAAGCATACAGTATTTACCGAACAGTCCAAGCCACGGTTTGGTTCTTCTAGAGTGACGATCACGTTTACGGTTGGGCGGTATAACACTCGGACCACCGGTGGTATGTAAATCAGGATACACTGCAGTAGCTCTCGCCGGGTCTCTCCATCACTTGCTCTGCAAGGTTTTCATTGCTCTAAATTGTCCCGTCATTTATCACAGACACTGTGAGTGTGCTGCTCTACAACAGCCCTGAGGTGCTGACTGCTGACAATGCCACAGGACCAGGCCCATACATCAGACCGGTCACTGCCAATTCCGAGACTCAGTGTCCGTGTCCCATGCCCCCCCCCCCCTAATTCTGCCATACTAGCCAAGCCATTCTTCACTCAGGCCGCCAACATCTCGATTGCCCAGCCCGTGCACACACATTGTCAGCTAGAGAATTAACTGTGTCTGCAGCGTTAAATAATAGATGAGGACACCCATTTGTGTGTGGCGGTACTTTCTCACAGGCAGTGCTCAGGTAGCTAGGCAGTGAGGCTAGCTGTCACACCTAGGGCATGTGGTAGAGTTATTAGAGAGAAGTTCTCTTGCTCACGTGTAGCTCAGCCTGAAGAGCAAAAAAGGCCTAATATGGCCTATTCCTTGGCCACATGGGGATTACCCCTTACCATACAAGCGCCACACGTTTGGTGTTAACCCTAGCCCCACGCAGGAACTCTTGGTTCGAATCGTGTTGTACACATGCACTTGTGTGTGGAATAAAACTATTAAAAATAAATACACACACACACACACACACACACACACACACACACACACACACACACACACAGAGAGACAGAGAGAGAGAGAGAGAGGTTGAGAAGTTTACCTTTTGAAAACTTTTCAAAACTATTCAAATGTTTTCAAAAGTTACATCTTTTTAAATAATTTCGAAACAAAATCTCTACTCTTCAAAAGTATGTTTTACAAGCTCACACAACGCACCGCAACGTCTCTAATTGCACCATCAATTTATAGACTGATTTGATGTTTGGGGAATATATCCTTCAGGAAATGTGTGAGTGTTATTGGCAGATTATGTACCAGGTTTGTGTTCAGGTACTAGAAAATGAAAGGCAGCACACTTTAATGATGCATATGAGCAACAAAGTATTCACATGAAGGGATATGGACTTATTACATTTTTCATAGAGACTACAGTACAGTATGTAAACAAGTGTTTGTTGACGTCCAGAAGTTCTCTCAGCACATACAAGAACTAGCCTCTGCATTTTACTTAGTTATATGATAGTCAGTGCTTAAATAATCAAACACTTTTCAATAGTAGATGGCATACGCAAACAAGCATCATCTTTTTCCCCCCCTCTGTCATGGAATTCTGCTTCCTATAGATACAAATAAAAGAAAAATGGAAATGCATCAATACCCCACTAGTCATTGAAGACAGCAGAACCAGATTGCAATGCATTTGAGCATCTGTTGAGCCACTCTTGAATGAGACAGTCACAATTCCCTCAGAGCGTGTGAAGGGCAGGCTAGACCTTAATACCCACTTTCACTGTGCCTTCAACTTCTCATCTCCCTGTCGCTGTCAGGCAAAGGCATGATTTCAGAAAATAAATAGGGGTGGCAATATACATTTACCATAGCCCCATTTCTAAAATGGCAAAGAATTGTGGCTCTAGAAGCTCTCAACAACGCGTCGGGTTGAGGGCTTGTAGATCAACTGTTGTTTGTTTGGGGGCAAAAAGAGAAAATGTTCGTCTAAAATGACATTCCCAAAATAGGGATGCCACGTTGAAAGCGGTTACTAATGGCATACATCCCTGCTGTCAGGTCGTAGCCTTTTCTGTGCAGAACTGTCACTTTTCAGGAAATAGCCGGTGTTCAAATGTAGTTATGAGTTCTCGTTAATAATTATTACGGGTTAAATAATTATATTATATTATAAAACCCACAGGCAGACTTAACCACTTTCAACCTGGCATCCCTATTTTACAAAATGTTCGAAACGTTTAAAAAATGTGGTCTCGCGGTGTGCATCTTACCGTTAGGCATCGCTGTCCACAGAGGACAGTGAGCACATTCTGAGAGAGACAGTCAGCTTACATACCCTAAGGCTGTCTAATCATACCTCCCGGGTGTAACCACTTTGATTTGATTAAGCAGATGAATTGGCACATTCCTTAATTTATTCAATTTGGGCGGCCGTAGGCCGTCTGGTAAGCAGAAGGTTCCCAGTTCACCTCCCGAACCCCAGCCTATGTGTCAGAGTGTCACTGAGTGAGACACTTAACCCCTAAAAGCTCCCCCTGAGTTATCCCCGTGACCATCTTAGCAGCCATTAACTGGATGAAGCTGAAATTGAATTCCCCTCAGTACAGTGAATAACAAAATAACTCCATTTCCTTCACTCAATCAGCTGAGCAATGCACTGTCCATGGTGCTGAAATGTCTCCTCAGGCTTCAGCACACCCTGGTGGCCAGCTTGTATGGTCGGGGCCATACCGACATGCCACAATAAAAATAATGTATAGACCGAGACAGAAGCAAGGTGGACCAACCACTAGGACCATACCAAAGCCAATGGTAGGTGTTCATTCTCGAGATCGGCTGCACCTTTGATTACAGTTTTGAGGAAGTTTTCCTAACCAAAGTGCTAAAATATCACCAGCTAGAGCAGACAGTTAGGCTACAGATGTAAACTTTGAGTCTTTATCTTTGGTAGCCTAGGAGGGCACGTGCACAAGTTGGTTGTGAGTGGCCTTCAAATGACTGGCCTCTTCAAAAGGAGGGCCAAACAGTTAGCAATGAAGGTACTGCTCAGCATCAGCTATTATAGGAAGCCGCTCAATTTGGAGGAGGGATTGTTTCCTTTGTCCTTGATTGACGCCTGCCCTGTCTGACAAGTGTGTCAACTGTAGTGTAAGTAACAATGTTCCCGCCTTATAGGAACTTTGTAACTGGTTGTTATCTATCGTCTGACTGCACAGGCAGTGTTTATGTCCTTTGTAAAAGGTATTCCTGCACTTCTGATTATGTGGACATAAATATTTCGTGTGTGTGTGTGTGTGTGTGTGTGTGTGTGTGTGTGTGTGTTAAGAGGATCCTCTGAGGTTAAATACACATTTGTTTGCTTTTATAGGTTGATTTAATAAGGTCTTGAATTCAGAAAGGGACATGTTGTTGACATTGCATTGATTGCTAAATTGGTTTTGATACGTTTAGCCCAATTATCTTGTAATGTATTCTGCACAATGGCTTATATTATACAGTATATGGCTATAATTACTATACACACAACTGGGATGGCGAGGTTTAAGTGATTAAAGCCATTATCCGCATCCTTCCAGGACCTAAGAACTATGCTTTGAGGTTTGACGCTATACTTGCATTTCAAACAGTTAACAGTTCAAATAAACCCTATAGCCCCAGTCATGGCTTGCACTGGAAATATGTATATACAGTATAAAACCTTTAAATGCCAGGAACATAAAGCAGACTTTACTTTGTGTAACTTAAAGTACAGTATACGATTCTCAGGGCGTAGCAACACTTCAGAACAATGGATAAACAAGCACTGAATGTGTGGATTATTTTTGAGCGGGCAAAAATGCAAGGCCAGGCAGCATTTAGGCGGTTCCTTTGATATCTTCCAGTGCTTTGAGCAGCTGGTGGGCACTAGCATCAAAGTGCCGCTTCAAAGAGATTGGCTGGTTTTCCGAGACGTCTAGTTGATGCTATCACATTGGTATCACTGCCGGGTGACAGTACACCAATGCTGAACCTTCTTTCAGTTTTTCCCCATAATGGGAGTGGATGGAACTTGACGCCACTTGAAGCGTATGTCTGCTCTAGCCCAATGAAAGACAGCAAGGCGTAAACCTCGGAAGTCGGAAAGGTAATTGCTCCTTGCATAACTGTAATTCCAGGTTTCCAGAATCATATCCATTTCCTATTCTGGTGTCCCAGAGCTTTGTTTGATTGGCTCGGCTGCAGATTTGAATGGGAAACACACATGACAACTTTTTTTTAGTAGTAGAGTAGAGTAGAGTAGAGTACAGTAAATAGACAGGGAGACTGCAGGGAAGATCATAGGGGTAAGACAACTCCCCTCTCTTCAGTCTATTTATGAGCAGGCTACATTAAAACAGGCTCAAAAAATTGTTTTAAATGGCGAGTTTGTACTTCTGCCCTCCGGGAGAAGATACAAAGAACCAAAGTGGAAGTACATCAGATTTAAAAAATCGTTTGTACCAGCATCAACTAAGATGCTGAACGAGGCTCTGAAACAGCGGTAACTGCGTGAGGCTAGATTATCCACATCATGTGTGCAATTGTGTAATGTTGTGTCTTCCTCTGTAATGTATTTTTGTTGTCATTGATGGGGTGAAAGCCCAAGACAAATTTCCCTTGTGGACAATAAAGTTTACCTTGACCTTGACAGGACAGGGGGAGAGAGACGGGGGGGGGAGACATGCGCCAAAGGCAGACGAGCTCGGGACTTGAACCCGCGACACGCCGCCAGGCTGGATTGCCGGCCTAGGTGCCTGGACCGCTCAGCCGCGGCCCAGGCCACACATGACAACTCTAAGTGTGTTTCCAGGTTCAAATCTGCTTCCGAGCCATTCAAATTAAGCTATGTGAAAATGAACGGGAACAGGAAACATGGCAGTGGCAGTGACATTGGCTGTGAGTCACATTAATAAAAGGATTAACCCACACATGGCACCTGGCTGCAGATGACATCCCTGGTCGAGGCCTCGCGCCGTGCACGGACCGGCAGCTGCAGTTTGTTTGTGAAATCTTCAATTTCTCCCTAATTCTATCTGTACTTGCCCACAGACCATGCATCGCCTCTACGCCCATAGGTGACGGGTAAATGCTTGCATTCCCTTGTATATGTTAATTTAATAAGGTCTTTAATTCATGAATTGAGTGTAAGAGCCATGTTGTCGACTAGCACTTTGCTTTGATTCACATTATGACCTCTTCTTCTCTGAATTGGTTTTGATATGTTGAGCCCAATTATCTTGTAATGTATTCTGTACAGTATGGCGTATACAGTATGTGAGCTTTTTATCATAATTAATTTCTCCCCAACTATTCCCTGGGAAAATAATTATAACTATAAGCTTCAAATGCTTTGTTCTCTCCCATTCAAAACACAACACTGCCGTTGGAACAATAAGAATGGGCTTAAAAAGAGCTGGAAGTTTTATTCTTCTTCTTTCTTTTTTTTGTGCAGGAAAAGCACTAAATTTACCCAAGCTCAGGCGGCAATTATTTTAGCGTTTAAAATTGTTAGTTCTTTGCTGCAAGCTCTGAAGTAAAGATTTTCTATAGTAAGCACAGTTTAATAGCCACAGGTGAAGTGAAGCTGTGGGATTTGGATAAAAGGATTGGTGCAATAATTGGAAGAGACTGCATTGTCAGGTGCTCATTAGTACAGTAGACAAACATGGCCTAAAAACATCCCAAACAATCTTTAAAAAATGCATTTCAAATATACTGTACTGTATATGAATCTCATTATTTCTCTGCACAAACTATGTAGACCAGGAGTCAGGACATCCGACATACTATAACTATACTGTATGTAAGCAGTGTTTCCCAAACTCACGCCGTTCTGAAGAACTGCTATACTTATAGCGATACTGCATAGTATGTAAAACAATATAATTGCAGGTTTTCAAGAGACTGATCTGTAGCTCGCTGAGCATTTCATTCACAAAATGTGGCTTTGTATCAATATGAACAATCCAAGAGAGTTGTGGCACTGTGCACACCACAGACACTGATGTCACACCCTGTCTAGTGTCTTCACCGGATTGTAAGGGCCGATTCATACTCCAATTTTACCGCTGTTTCGGCGCTGTAGTGCCGAAATAATTTCGGCTCGTCAGAAAATTTCAATAGCACCGAAGAGCCGACTTTAGGACGGTACCCGCCCCCCCCCCCCCCCCCCCCCCCGAACCTCAAATTACGTCAAATTGTAGGCTCTACAGCGCCGAACCGACTTTTATTCGGCTCTAAAATAGGAGTATGAATCGGCCCTAACACTCAGTCTAGTCGTATGTGTACAAAAAAGGGTGTACAAAAAAACACTGGTTCCATTTGTACATGCACCCTCAGAGTTACAGACCTGTAATTGTCCATTTGGAACCCCAACACAGAGAGTCCCTGGAACCCAAGTTTGGGAACCACTGATTTATGATTTATCACACACAGTGCACTACATGTACATGTAATGTATATATATAAACAACTCGTGCGTGCGTGCGTTGCTCATGCATGAGCATGTACAATCAGGTCGGAATGTGCCTTGCAACTGTAGAAATGGTATGTGTGCCATTTATGGCTGGTTTTATTGTCACTAGGGGCACAGCGTACAGTATAATGCATGTACAGTTTCATTGTAGTCATTCATTTTCTGTCCTAGTCCTTGTTGGACTCACCATTGGCGAGTACAATAACCTGTTAGCATCGGAGTCCAAACCAAGCATCTGTAAAGGTTATTATCTATAGTTCATGGTTTTCATCCTGATGAGAAATGTGTTTTATTTTGTCGAGTGTTCCTCTCCCTATACTCCCTAGGTACTTAATGACAATGATTAATCTTTGAAGGCACACAGTGGGAGCAATAATGCATAATGGATCATTTCTTGTTCTACTGATTCCCTTCCCGTGTGCATTTTATGAACTGATGTCCCCACTTTGAACGTGATTGATTTGCTCAACGCACAAAATGAGGAAATCAGTTATGCCGTCATTTTGAAAAAGTTATCGTTGTCAAACTTCTGTGCATTGTATGAAGATTGTATGGCCTCTTTCCCACCGTTTGGGAACCGGTTCAGTTCAGAACCAATTCTTAGTCCATGAGCCAGAGCTCCACAATTGGAACGTTAATTATGAATTGAGTGTGCAAACCCACACCTATATTAAATTGTTTATACGATCAATATTCTTTATTTTTTTTGCATATTTTCCCATATAATGCATAATTTGAATTTACAATTTCAGAAAATGTGTAATACAATAAATCAGTGACTGGGAAGTTTCATAGCGAAAACTATTAATTTTATTTTTACCTATCACGTATGCATCACGGTGAAAATAACAAAATGTGTGATAAATATAAAAAAGCTACTGGGGGAGTACAGGCTTTAGTTTATACATACTATTGGTCATTAGACCGACAACCTACCTCAAACCCTAACCTAACCAAAAGCACGGGAGCAGCGCATGTTAATTCGACCGCATCCGACCGTTGTTTACGCATGTCAGTCCATTGGTGTGTCTAATCTGTGTTCCCTACTGTGGAAGGGTTATCATGTATTATTTTACTTATATTGACCCTATAAACAATTTAATATATGTATGGTTTTGCACACTCAATTCATAATTAACGTTCCAATTTTGGAGCTCTGGCTCATGGACTATAAACTATTGGTTCTGAACTGACCGGTTCCCAACCGGTTGAAAAGGGGTCAAAGGCTCCCTGGTTATTTTTCCAGTGCTTTGCCTGGAGCTTAAGATTGCTTTGTCTACTCTTCTACCAGGAGACATTTTCTATAAAGCATTCTTCTCTCTCAGACTTATTCAAAACATCTTGCCTCAAATGTGCAGGTTGCTGTGGCTGAGGAATGTTATGCCATTGAGTGATATAAAACATGGACTGTAAAATCTACTCGTGGATGGAAAATTCTAGTGACATTTTCAGCTAATAAGCTCACGATGTGTCACAATTGTGAGCTTAATGTGTGCAATTTTCACAAATGTTGACACCATTGTGCAGCGAAGTATAAAATTGTTAAAGTGGTTAATCAATTTCCTTCTCAAAGTAATCAATAGCATAATCGCTAAAGAAAATAATTTATAGTTGCAGCCCTTAGTTCAGATAGCTTAGGTAGTTCCCTTAATTTAAATAGTTCAGCTACTGTATGCTGAAAAAATGGAAAGCCACATTATTTTGTCATGGTCTCCTTTGCCTCCTTCAGCCCACCTTCGCCATCAGCTCCTGTATCATGTTCTCCAGCCCATGGACATTTATTCCTGGATATTTATTCCCCTACGCTCTAACTCTCTCTCATTTCTCTCTCTGTCTCTGCATCGGCCACTGCTGTTCATTGGAGCGATGTATCAATGCGGCCTGTGCCTCCTATTGCTATTGCATGTACTGCATGCCAGTATGTCTATCTGTTGAAGCAGAAGAGATAAACAGAAAAGAGAGAAAATTCTGGTACTACGTAGTCGAAGAGCCTTTAAAATGTTGTTTTCTCTGTTATTTGCCATCTAGTAGACTATGCATTATTGGGTTGCATTAAATGTTCATGATAAATATATATGGAAGAACATTATACAAATTATCATTTTGTTTGTTGCAGCCTCTACAAGTCATGGACCCAGACCATCCACTGGCTACACATGTATGAGAAGTATACAACAGGAAAGAAATGGTGATGCGGCCATGGAAAAGCACACCAATGGAGAGCCATCTGTATCCGGCGAGCCAGCACGACAGACTGCTGACCATGAGTGCAGTTTGTCATTTTAAAAGCAGCCAGAGCAGCTTGGAAGTCCAACTGGCCTTATTAATCTTAATTTAGTTATGGTCCACTTCATTTTGGTCCTTGTTTTGTTTTGTTTTTGTGCCCCGTTTATTCCCTTTCAGACCAAGAGGTTATAGCCAGCCGGTGGTTGTTGCTACCAACCACAGAACACACCTTTGCTTTAGAAACCTTGTTCATCACATTAACCAGGCCTCAGACTTCCTTAACGTTAGCCACTGCATTACACATGACTACCCTGCATTGATTTGTTTTGTTCAATATCAAAGCGTTTTGTGCAATATAGTGTATAGTAATTGGCATCCAAATATCATAAACAACTCTGTTCATGTTCCATGGAAAAAATACAAATATCTGAGCCACCTGTTCTTTTGATTTGCTAAATTAGGGATTGAAATGTAGTGTACTATTAACTTCGTCTTAATGGAGTCTTCAGACAAATCACCACCAGATGGCTTTTTTTAAAATAAAGAAATATATGCTGCTCAGTTACTTTTCAATGTTTTATTTTGGTCATCAGTTCATGTAAGTAAATAATTTGTTATGACCAAAAAAGGTGTAGGCTGAAGCTAATTAGATTATGCCTGCAGCCTACCCTTACCAAATACAATATACATGATGAACAAATAAAATAATAAGTCTCTGTAACGAAAACAGGTGTGGCTGACTAGCATTAAAGGGGCACAACAAGGGTTCATTTATTAGTTTGAAATGATAATTAAAAGATGAGGTTTCCCAAAGACATTTTGTGTTGCACGTAGCTTGAACACACCCCTCTAGGCCTAATTGGCTGCATGGCAGCCAATCAGACACTATGTATTTTTTTGGGAATCACTGTCAAACACAACAACATAAAAATAACTATAGCAAAGCCATACCTGTCCTCATTGCTCACGTAAGGCCTCCTGCATGAATACATTTAGAAGCAAACCTGTTTCCCTAAAGCCTCTTTAGCCTACACACACCTGTCGACATGTGGCAGTAATAAACCCATTCGCAGAGAAATGTGTGATGTGAGTGGTGACTTTCTTCATCTCATTTAAATATAGAAAAAATTAAATTAAACAAACATGTTTAGGCCTACTTCAGCAGCAAATAAATTAAATTGCCATATATATATATATATATATATTAAAAATAAGAGTGAAGAGAGCCTACTGTCAGCTGTCCAGCAGTCCAAATATTATTAAATTAAATTTCAGAGGTGAAGTGATGGTAAATGTAGGCCTATATGAAAACACCACTGTCCCATTGTGCAAGTGAATTAAATTGAATAACATTCGATTGTGGGTTAATAAATATAGGCCTAGACAAGGAGGTTAAATTGGAGGCTATTGTGCAGTCAAAGTTACCAATACAAGCTAGTTGATTCAGCATTCTTTTATTGACCAGTCAGGCCGGTATGGCCTACCATAGGCCTCATGCCTACCATTGCGTGGCACATCTATGCACGGAATATCTATGTTCACAGTGAAAGGGGGTGTTGTTGAGAGAAACCACGCGCATACTCACTATGGATATTTCCTTTGGGAATCCCAGCCATGTCCTTCTGCTAAAGCAATGTCAACTTGTCTGACCTACCTCTACTGAAATGATTGCTCAAATAATCCTCGGCCATTGACCCCTGATGACCCGTCAGTGCTTATGTCGCCATTGCTGTGATTCATTTATACCAGAGACAGTTACAGAGGCTGCCTCTTGACCTCTAATTGACTGTCAAAGCGAAAGCTTTGCTACCAATACAATGCTCTTGGCAGGTGCATTTGCTTAATGGCTTCATTACATTAGTCATGCAGGCAATAAAAATTGCCTGCTCCCCTTAACATTTTCATGATAATTACTTTCCACATTATGCTTTTTGTGAATATGAACAGTATTAGGGTTGTGGCAGCAGTTTAATTACCTGCTCTGTGTTGAATTACTACAGTGGGTATGAGCAACGCCACAGATTAATATCCTATAATATCCTAATATCCAACAATAAAAAAAGAATTGTGTTGCTATTAGTATAGCCCATAGGATTAATAGGGGCATAGCAGAAACTATGGAACAGTTATTGATGGGTGACTATTACCCAACCTTCTTAGAAAAGAGATCCCATACTATACTGTAGTTTCTATTAAACTAGCAATGTTTATCATTTGCAGTGGTGGATAAGAGTACTGTCATCATTCTTCTGAGAAACAATAAGCAATACTCAACTCAAAAGTAAAATTATAGATTGCTATATTAATTTTAAAGTACAAAAGAAAAAAGTCCAGATTAACTTTGGTTAATTTATCACCACAAGACCACCATTTCAGGTTGAGTTTTTCTTCAGCAAGTTAATTGGCCTGACATCGTGTCGCGTATCCGAGTCCCGTTCATGACGACCTTTGCTGCATGTGTCTCCCCCACTCTCTCTTTCCTGTCTATCTTCACTTGATACTATCAATAAAGGCAGAAAAGCCTAAAACAAATCTTTTTTTTTACAGTACTTGTTTGATGTTATTTTTAGTCTCTGAGAAACATTGCTCTGTGAAATCTGTCTGGGCTTAGCCACAAAATGTGTGCTTTTTGATGTAAGGGGAAGAAATCTGAGGCTGAGAAGGATTCAGCTTTCACAGCATAATCCACACACACACACACACACACACACACACACACACACACACACTTACACTTGACAGAACAAAAAACTGAATGTTTTGTGGATGCATATTGGGACCTTCAACTATCACTATCATGTGTGCATGTTTACAATTTCAAGACAAATGTTCAGATGCTATAAGTTGAGACACCAACAAGTTACAACCTCCTGTGTTTACGATTCGCTCTGCCCTGCTGCTATTCTCACTTTCTTCTCTCTCCCTATTTTAGTTTATCATGTGGGTTTCATCTCAACTGTGGGCACAGTGGAAAATATTAACATCTGTCACTGAATCCTAATCTCTGGCTTCGCACCCAGAGGAGCAGAAAGGGGAACAAATGAATATCAGTTTGGAAATGACAGCTCTTGCTGCAGGTTTCCCATTTTCTTGTGTGGAGGCGATAGGATGTGTTGTTTACAGCAAACCGACTAATGTTTTTATATCACACGGTCACCCATTTTAGGCCGATAACTGTATTTCTCAGTCTCTCTTCCCATCAAGGGCGGGGGTGTTTCGAATGCACAACCACAGAGCTGGCAGACACACATGCACACAGTGCCCATGTTTGATGTTATCGCCCATGCTTTCAATTGATTATGTATGCAATGGCCATATCTAACAGTAAGTGAGAAGTCAGATTTGAGCAACTCATTGTATGGCTTAACAATTAATAATGGCTTAAAGTGTAGTGAGTATTTATGGCCAGATGACCCACTACCATGATTGATTACACAGTTCACCACATTATTGCCATTGAACTGTCCCATGGTAAATTTGAACATACACCATATACTTTACTTTGGGTGCACTGTTCCAATTACTAACCGGAAACCTCTGGCACTGTACAGCACCAGTACAGTACCAGCACCTGTAGAATTTCTGGAGATGTGCGTGCTTCCTGTCGTATCCTACAAAATGAATATCAACATCTTAAAACCAAAATGTTGAATTGTGGGTTTGAGCTCACATGCCCTTTTGATGTAAATCAAAAGGGGGGTAACTTGTCAGTGGGGAGTGTTGGCTGGGAGGAGGAGTAGGACTAAGGCCCTATACGTCCTATCTGGGGGGGTTACTACCTGTGAGTGGGGAGTGTTGGCTGATGAATGAATATCAACATCCTAATACAACAATTATGACAGGCAATTCCTGCTGAAAAATATGACCCCCGCCCCCCAGTCAAAAAACACTTTGTTTGAAATAGACTTTCCAAGGTGTGATGTGCAATGTTTTTATTTGGTTTGCAGCTTACTTTTAACTATGTCTGTACCTTTATACTTTTGGGTTCTAAAAGGTTGGCCTTAGAGCCGCACTATTTTCAATATATTTATGTATGTCTGAAAATCACAAGATGTGTAGAAAGTGGATGTTTCTTAAGCCCCAAAACATGTCAACTTCGATGCAGACCATGTCACCTTAAATCAAATTTGTACAATTGATGACTGATACTGTATTTAGTGTGCTGTGTGGGATTTAAGCGAGAGGGTGTACGTTACTGTCATTAGGCCTAACAAAACATAGGTTGGTTTCCGGTTGCCGACCGACTCCATTAAATATGCACGACCCAGATGATTTTATTGGCATTTGGTGAAAAAAAAAATCAAAAGAAAGTCAAAATCCGACCAAGTCGGACCAAAAAGGTCTTTGATCACTAAAATTCTCTTTGGTGAGACCACCTGGTCACGCAAAGTTAAAAAAAAAAGTTTTCTTTCAGGCTGTCAAAGTTAACGCAGCACTGCATCTCTGTGAGACTGCAGCTTGTTGTCAGAGCTGCAGAGCAGAGCAGCCGTTGTGGTCATTATTAATTAATTTGCTCCACGTGTAAGATCAGATGCTCTTTGAAGTGGGCATTGGTCAAAAACAAAAGCTCTGACAGTTTTGATTGACAAAGATAGCTGTTGTGAAAGCTTGAAGCTACACTCTTGCTAGTGTGTGTGTGTGTGTGTGTGTGTGTGTGTGTGTGTGTGTGTGTGTGTGTTAAAAACGATCTGTTCAAATCAGTGGTTCCTGGACTCTGCTAATTTACCAGACCATTGTTTTTCCTCTCTGTCAGCCCCAGCCTGTGCTCTACATCTATTCCTCTGTCTATCATTCCTCTCATACACTGTTGGTCCGGGGACCACCAGTGGTCCTTGAAGGGGGTTCCAGGTGGTCCCCAGCTAAATGATGGAGAGTTATTTAGAAGGAGGAAACGATTGTAATAAAAAAATCAGTATGCAACTGGAACGCCACTCATCATCAGCACTTCACCCCACTTGGCGTGGCCACTTGCTGAAGGCGCAAACATTGAGATGCAATGCATCAGTGCAACATTTCTTCTCTGTTAGTCCAGTACTGTCACAACAACTGTTTCCGAGGTTGCAAGGACAATTTATGCAAGAGCACACTTTCAATCTCCAGGTTACCGGATCAAATCCATGTGGTAATTCCAAATAATTATTCATTAGACTTACACAATAGAGCGTCGCAGTCCCTCCCCCTTTCAGAACAACGAGTGGCCCAGGAAATGAATCGCAATGCATTTGTCCCATAGGCATTTCGTGCTCTATTTATTTAAAGACCTTTTAAGCGTCGTACGAAGCCAACTCTTGTCGTGACAAATCATGACAACACACACAATATTTCGGGCCAAACAAAGAATTAGAAAGTAGAAAAAAACGGCAGGTTACAACCCTTTTTTTGTTGTTTTTCTTCTTTGTAATTATTTGTTTGGTCCAAAATATTGTGTGTGTTGTCATGATTTGTCACGACAAGAGTTGGCTTCGTACAACGCTTAAAAGGTCTTTCAATAAATAAAGCACAAAATGCCTATGGGACAAATGCATTGAGATTCATTTCCTGGGCCACTCGTTCTGAAAGGGGGAGGGACTGCGACGCTCTATATTTGCAGATTGCCACAGCACACAAAAAAGCACATAGGCTGTAAAGTTATCTTGCAGTCGCAGTTGAACATGTATTTTCAGCTTTTATAATGTATGTATTATGTAATTGCGGCAGCCTTATATCCCTACCACCAGACATTCAGCCAGTCAACTAAGCTGGCTCAATGTGTGGCCTGAAATGTTGTGAAAAGTTTGAAAACAGTGTTTGTGCCAAGAAAGACCCACGGTGTGCATTGTGAACATCAACAAACAGTTGCGGAGATGCTGTAGTCCAGAGCTCCTTGCACATTATCTGGTTTGAACATACTTCCTGCCAATTACAAATACAGAGGTATACTACACTATACGACAAATAATACTACTACTGGTCCGCAACTGTCTTCACTCAATTAATTTATTTAAGAACTAATTGAAGTATGTTCTGATTAATCAGATCATTTAAATCATTCTGACTCGAATTATTACCCTTTACCTGTTTTGTATTTATTATTACATAATAATATAGAAGCATATCGACAATCAATTTCCGTTAATCATGCTGTAAATAACTAAGACGTCTTAGTTATTCTGAATGTTTTCTGTTAATAATATGTATGTAATATTTAATGTCTGGTTATTGTACACAGGTTGAGGCCTCGTATAGCCCTTTGGGCTTCTTGCCTCCTCTTAGCACTTTCCTTTATTATTATTATTATTTTTCTACGTATTTCCCATTTTTGTAGTGTTTTATACTGTGCTATATAAAATAAAACAAATAAATCAAATCAAATCAGTCCTGGTACAAGTACAACATTCATTATGAATAACTATTAATTTATGGTATACTTAACAGAATCAGAATCAGAATCAGATAATAACTCTTCTCTATTTGTTGTTCTTTGAAATGTTTGAAATGTTCTTTGACAGATGGTGATCAATCGTTGGTCAGTGTTTGGTTTAATCTTCCTTTATTTTTGTACGCCAACATCTTCAAAAGTGTTTGAAGTCACTGTCAGAATTGCCTCACTTACTTTCATGTGTAAGATAAGATGGTGGTTTACGAAGTTGGTTCACTTCACTTTCACTTGTGATTGGAAGGGAAGGTAAGAAATAAATGTCCTCAAAGTCCTCAAACGACCTCTGAAGTTCGTTATGTGGTGTCTCGATGTTTGTACCCGACAATGACCTCTGTAGGTCGAAACGTGGTACGACCAATCTAACAACGTTTTTTCAGCTTTATTACGTGTCCTCAAACAACCCCCATGATATCAACTGCAACTGAACTAAAACAGATGTTGGTCCTTAGCTAGCCATACTGTAGTTTTACATCCACAAAACCTTTCCATGCCACACACTCTCAAATAGCTATAGGCCTATAGCTTCTGGCTGTGTCCTCCCCATTATGAAATGGCTTAGAACAACATATGGCAATAGCAAAAATAGGCCATCTACAAGCTTGTAGCTCCAAGATTTTCACAGTTTTGACAGAGAGAGAGAGATAGCGTGCCATGCTGGAACGATTCGATACTGAGCCACTCTTTGTTTGCTTTGGTAATCTTAGAGATGGCTTCCTGCTCGAGGCTGTCTGTCTTTTCTGATGACCTACCCTTTGACTCCTCGCTGACACTCTTGGAGAAGCTTTTTTCTTATCAGCAACATTTCAGGTGGCTGACTTTTAATACGTCTTTAATAACCGCTTTCCTGTTTCCCATCAGCAACCCGCTTGGCTTCGTCATCCTATGCAGTTTGGTTCTAATGTCTGCACTTGTAAAATCATAGTGTCAATCATGGTTCCATGTCAACTCAGAGTGTACAAACGGAACTGGAACATGTTAATTTAACTGATTTTTTAAAAAATTGAGTCAAATTAACACCCTGGATTTCGCTGTGCGTTTAACAGCAGCCACTGCCAAAGTTCAGGTTTGGATAGAGGTTGCTTTTTGTTGCCTGTAACCGTTTAATGTTTACTTGCCGTGACAAAAAGAACCAAGCACAGGCTGAAAAGGCTTAAATGTAGGACAAGAGCGGGCATATAAGGCCTTTTCACACGGGAAGCAACTGACGCAAGCGGGCACGGTCCTGTGAAATTGGCGCATGCTCATTTCATGCACCCGCCCGCGGGCGGCTAGAGCTGGATGTGCTTGTGGTCACTGGTCAGCTTTTCGTTTTCACGCTACGGGGCCCGCGACCCAATCGTCTGCATAGTAGACACGTACGGTAGCTGATCCAAGCGAGAACATCTGAAACGGCCTGAAGAGAGAGAGGGAGAAGTGGGCAACACGGCAGGGGGATTTAAATTAGGACAAATGTGGCCTTCCAACAGAGCAACACTGATCTAATAGCCATGTCTGTCTGTGTTGTGTGCCAGCCTAGTGATTCCTCTATCAGGGGAGTGGCTGCGTCTCCCGTTGCAGTGCCATCCAGACTGGCTTTCTCAGCTGTCCTCTCTCCTGCTCTCTACAGTCTTCTAATCCAATCAGAGTTTCTCAACCCCTTAATGAGGCTTCTAGGTAAATGAGTGGCTTTGTCAACAGAGATGTGTCATGCTGTCCAGTTATTAGAAGTATAATCTATACTAGTCTCTCTGGTGAGACGGAACATACAAGATTTGAGCCGGATCAATAGGTTAGGCAACAATTTAAGAATTATTGAAATATAATGGATGAATAGACATGCAAAAACTTATCATGCGTGTGAATTATAATAAGATGAATTCCTTCCACAGTGCGCATTGCCTTTCTTTGACCATGTTATTACAGAGTATCTCACAGTCTAAAGGAAAACAGCCAAGAAAGCCCAAGAAATAACTTATTTCCACACAACCCAGGACCTCTTCTGAGATGGAGGTAGACACCCAACCTGGGGGGTCCTTTATAGAGCTATAAATCCGGTTTTTTTTGCCCTAGGTGTCCTATCTAAAGTCATCGTTTTTCATCTGGAGAAAGATGCTCATTGCTCATGGGTGTAATGTTAACAATAGTCATAAAGGTCCTGTATGCACGCGCGACCCAGCTGCCTTAATAACAGGAGATCAGGGTAGGCATCAGTGGTGGAAGATGTACTCACTTTTTACTTAAGTAAAAGTATCAATACTTCAATGTATACTTCAAAATGTACTTAAAGTATCAAAAAGTACTCATTTTGCAGAATGTCCCATTTTGCAAAACACTCACAATGCGTTGCATTGCGACGTAGATCGGCTATTTTCAAATGGCTGAAACGTAGAAATGTATGTTTTGTAATAATAAATCAAAATCTACAAAGTAACTAAAGTTTTCAAATGAATATAGTGGAGCCAGTATACATGCAGTCGGCTCCAGGCGAGCCTATAGGCTCGACTGCATTCGAGTGATAAGTAACCTACTGGTGATTATCTGTTGATAACATTCAAAGCAGGTGTCACAACCACAAATATGTTATGCGTAGCGCAGCCACATTGTCAAGAGCGGCCCCGTCTGGTCATACAAGAAATGCACCAGAGGGGTTATAGGCAATTATTTCTAGCCATTTTGCCATACAATATGATATGAATCGATATGATGTTATGTCATTCTCCCAGTGGGGACAATGACATGAGACATTAGACTCACAAGTCACATCTGTAGTAATAAAATTAAAAAAATCACGTGGATACACAAATGGCTACCAGCAGTTTGCAAGATTAGCTCCGGAGATACACAGACAGACATCCCTGCACTGTATAAAAACTAATCATGTGGATCTCGGGATCCATATGGGAATGGCATAGCTCCATTCTCGATATTGGACTTTGTGTGGCCTGCCGGCGATCTCATGCGTGTAGGACATATCTATAAGTATAGATAAGTATCACTCCAAATGCAGAGCGAGCAGCCATCTGCTGGGTGAAGCTGAAGCAGTAAATTAAATGTGCCCTCCCCTGGGAACCAGGAACTACTCTATTTCCCAGTAGCCTTTCCAAATGCACTTAAACACGATGAAAAATGGATATTTAAAAACACCCATCGCAACACTGCAGTAGCAGTAGCCTTTTGCTGCTCCAACGTGGGATTGTTGCTGCAAACTGAAAGTGACACATCATATGGATGGAAACTGCCATACTTGACAACCCTTGAATGAATGTGGTTAAATGTTTTATTTCCACACACACACACACACACACACCACTTGAACTATTTTGCCGTTAATCATCAAGAAAATTGTTTCATGATTGGATTATCCATATTGACTAGTGAGTGGAAAAAGCCAAACAACGTAGTACCTTTACAGTTAGTTGAGAGACTGCTTTGTTTCAAAAGGCTTCACCTGGCAGTCAGCAGAAGACCCAATTTAATTTCCCACTCCCTTTTAAGGGAGCAATTTGTCACATCTGACAAGTCAAATCCATTAGCTTGTCAGTGTGCAGAGAAGTGTGGCCCATTAAAATACAGCCCTTGGTAAACCAACAGGCTGCTTAGCTTTTCCATCCAGAGGACTGCCGTCTCTGTGTGATTTGTGATATACATAATATAATGCAGATATTTCAGCCCTGCGGTCAATACTATTGTTTTGACTTTTATAGTTAATAATTAAGGAAGGCAGATGAGATCTTTAACATCTGTCAAAGGAGACAGCAGAAGGCAGGGTTTTTTGTTCTATTGGTTTCAAGGCTGAGAGCCAAGAAATCCTAGAACTGGATGTAAAAGCCACCAGGGCAGGAGAATAATAACACAAAACAGATTTCACCTTATTGATCTTATTAATTTGATTTTATACAGTAGAGTACAATACATATTTATGAGTGCTAAATCAAAATGTCCTGAAGAGGCAGGATTATGAACACAATCTGTGAAAAAAAAATAAAAAAAATAAAAAGGGTTGGGGGTGTAGATGGTTCATCGAGACTAAATGGAGACAGATCCTGGAAAACTAAATCCATGCTCTAACTACCAGCCCGAAATGTTAATGATAGTGTAGACCTATGTTTACTTTGTTGTTGTGTCCTTGTTTTTTCATGTGGTTTTCAGTTGTTTCTTCTATCGAGTCACAGTTGTGTCACTGGATGTTGTGTGTTTTTGTCACTTGATGTTGAGCCTCTGCAGTGTTATCATTGACACGCCTCCTCTCTGCCATAAATCACAGATATTGTTTCATTTTGTGCCCTTGTAATCCTTTCTGTGTGTGTGTGTGTGTGTGTGTGTGTGTGTGTGTGTGTGTGTGCGTGTGTATATGTGACATGTGCTAGAGTCGTCCCTCCAGCCTTTTGTTGAAGAAATGAATTCATGTGGGTCTGATGATGGTGATAGTTCCAAACAGAGGTTTTGGCAGCAATATGAACTATTGGCCTTTCTAGTTGAATCTTAATGAAAAGAAGACGGCACCCGTATTCAAATGGCCCAGACTTTTCCAAACACACCGAGTCTGATCTCTGGCTCCTATTCAAACCACTCATTAGACTATTTTGTGAGAAGAACATGAAGTGACAAGGGCTTTTATTAAAAGTTTAAAACATGATCCAGTTTTGAATGGGCCATTAGTTAATGTTGGGATTACATCTCAGGACCTGATACTCAGGTTAAAGTGACGGGGAAAGTCATGATAATTGGACTGCCCTAAATTGCACAATATTCCTGTATTTGACATAGTGCTCTAAAAGTGTACTGAAACTGAAATCTAGACTAGATCTAGATCTAGACTAAAGCCTGAATTAGACAACTGAAACCACAGCCTTACTTTTTCTCTGTCCTTGATCAAAACTTTGCAAATCTTAATTGCTTCTATTGCACGAACAAAAACAACTGGTGTGCCACTGCCACTGAATGCGAGTATACAAAAACAATTCAAACATGTTCTGATATTTCTTTGTCAAATATTCCTGTATTTGAGATAGTACTTTCAATGTGTTCAAACAGAAACATAATGAATAAAGCCTGAATTAGACGCCTGAAACCACAGCCTTCTTTTGTTCTGCCCTTAGCCAAAACTTAATTGCTTCTATTGCGGCAACATAAACCACTGGTATCATTATGCCACTGAATGTCAGTATACAAAAAAATTCAAGCTTTTCCAAACATTTTCAGAAAAAAAAAACACCTAAATATTTAAAATCTCCAAACATATACGCCTACCAGCCATTGTAAAATACCCGGTAACCTGAGAGTGACATCTTGTGGCTTATTGCATTATTATACTGGTCAGATACGGAACGTGTTGATTTAAACAGCTCTCAGCAAAGATTCTCGTGTGTGTGCATTTGTGACCTTTTACATACCACAAAAAATGTGAAATGTGCAATAAAAATGTCATTCGGATAATCTCAAGTGGTCCGTGACAATGAGCAGTGTACATCCTCTCCTAGCATGGTGGAACCAAGGGAGGCTATGCCCCGGAAACATTTAAACCATGAAGAAAGATGTTCATGTACGGTCATGAATTTACTTTAGTGGGACTTTATGTTATTCCATCTCTTCCAACAATGTTATCTGATAAACCAGAACATTAAACATTATCAAATAGCAAAGATAAAAGATTTACAAGCTCAATAGGTGGCGATGCGATGTGGGCTTGTACATCTGCTATTCTAACCGAATGCCCATGTTGACTAATGTTCATATATTTTGCTGAATGTTCACCTACTTTCACAGAATGTTCCCCTACTTTCACAGGACATTCAACCATTTTTTTCCTGAATGTTCGCCTAGAACAGGGTTAACACTAGCCTAATTCTGCCTCTACTCCTGCAGAATTGCCTGCCAAACTTCACAAGCTGTGTGTGTGTGTGTGTGTCAGACAAATTGAGAAAATCTTCAAAATCCCTGCACAGATGTGGTTCATTCAATTTGTTCGACTTTCACCATCTTCATTTAAGTTAATCTCTCTCTCCCCCAAAGTTATTTTCTTGTCCTCGTCTACTCCAAACTCTTTATTCATGGCTGTTTTCCCTATTTTTCTTTTGACGTGCACGTATCCTGATACGTGCACGTCAACGACAGGAAGTATCACTGACAGATTTAAATTGTTTTCAACTTGTATTATTAGACTGCTCAAACATTATGTGAAGGATTCGTATTCCCTCTTGTTTTGATTTTTTTGGGTCTTTTTTCTTTCCTTGTTTTTATCAAGGCTGTCGTTCTGTTTGGAATTAGGAAGTATCACAGGAGACATTATTCAAAGTTGCCTATTGGGGTTATTTAACATAAAAGCTCAGCTGAAGGTCAAGCTAAAATGCTGGTGTTCATTGATGCTGGTCGGGCTTTTTGGCTTTGTAATTCTTTTGAGAATAAGGTTTAAAGATAGGAAAAAAAGACGTTGTTTGAATAACCGTTTCCTATTTAGAGTAAGGGGGGGGGGGGGTTTGTAATGTTTTTGCTTTGACTACAGATACTTTAGAATTAGACTTTATCGTCCCTGAGTCGGAAAGCCCTATCCGGCTGGAAAGGGCTTTCCAACTAATACAAAAGTACATAGTAATATAACAGCAAAACTAAAATAATATCTTTAAAGGTACCAGTGTCCATACCGATGTTTTCTGATTGGCCAACCCAGCTAAACCAGTGTTATTCAACCCTTTGTTATTCAAATGCCTATTATTGGGCATTTGAGCCACAGAGTGGACCACCATTTGATGACATTTAGCCTCTCAGACCCAATTCATATTTTCTTGGCGTTTGGACAAGATTTTGTCCACAATTGCTGTATTGATGTTGGAGAGATAACAGGCAAACGTTGATCAAAATAACAATTCTACATTATCTAATTGTGTAGACTTCATGTAAATTAAGTGATGCAGATGTTTAACAATAATTTAACTCGAGAGCATAAAATGAAACCAAATGGACCCCTAAGAGTTTCATGTTATGCTCTCAAGAGTTAAAGATCTATAAGGGTTAATTTGGTTACCAACTCATTTTAAGTTTAACTGGGGACCACCTGGAAGAACATTCTCAAGGACCACTGGTGGTCCCTGGACCACTGGTTGAGAACCACTGACTGAGCCAAATGGATTGGCCAAGTAAGACTTGCCGCTGCACCAATATAAAGTGTGCATTATAGAACTGCATTCTTTTACAAAGCAAGATAATGGCTAAATGTCTGTCAAAGATATGAAAACAATAAGCCAAACATTGATTTATTAATGTTATTGAGAGTATAAATGCTCTATGTTAAAATGTTTAGAGTAGAGATTCGGACAACTGCTTGCTTGCATTACATCACTGTCCTACACTATAACACCTGCATTGGAATAAATAAAACTATACTATACATCCAAGTCATGGATTCTGACTCCTGAGTTATTGTCCTGTAACCAGACTTCAGACCCCGGATAGATATGGTCCGAAGAAGCAATACTGGCGATGACACAAACCAATAACAAACCATATTATACAGCCACCCTGTCACAAACGTACAACCTTCAACACAGCGGCCAATCCGGCCATAACACAGACACTATTCTCACCGTTTATGTCAGAGCTTAAAACCTCTAGCTTGAACTTGGATGAAAATAGCAAACTCACAGGCTATGAGGCTAGACCAGAACAGTGGTGGGTGGGCACCTGTGAACTCTGGGAACTTAGACTACATTTAGTTTACAAAGTGGGGACAAATAAATACATGTATCCTAATCACATTAAAACCTAGCTAGCTACAAATCCTGTGTACTGTAGCTATATTATTCAGTCAATTTGGTCATAAAGAAGAAGTTGAAAGGTAAATAATATGTAGTTCTGATAGAATGTACCCTGCATGTTCAAATCATATAATTTACTTTATTTAACATTTTTCAAAGCATTATTATTTATTTATTTATTATTCTTTGGAAAAAAATAGACCATTTTTAGGTGCCCACTCCACCTGTATTCACAGAAATGACGAAGAGACCACATATGATACACCCATAGTCTTTACCTTATCCTGTTTAAAACAACTCACAAACTCCAACAGCAGCCACAACATTCACTCACACACACTGCATATTCACATGGCATCTTCCTTCAAATCCAGAGCCATGAAAAGAAAGAAAGAAAGAAAGAAAGAAAGAAAGAAAGAAAGAAAGAAAGACATACCTTGAGCCGTCTTCTTCTTAACATCCTTGGTACCCGTTGATTGTCTTTTGGGAGCGTGGATATGGTATGGACTATGGGTACATCTTCTCCACGCAAGAAACTGTTGGGTCGCGTGTCCTACAGAGACAGTTGGACTCTCATCACATCTCCTCCAACTCCAACCGGAACACAGTTGGACTCGCTCGCATCTTCTACAGGAGAGTGAGGAGACGGTACAACCAGGACTGGATATATAGATAAACTACAGTAGGTCTTCTTTTTTCCTTACAAAAAAGGTAATTATGGCATGTTTTGTCTCCACCAGACCCGAGACTATGTTTTTGGCCTAACTCAAATATCAGCCACACACACCTTGCTGCTTCTACCTACTTAAGTAGGTATAGTGGCTAAGTGGCAGCTTCAACGTTAGCCAGCCCTTCTGGGGGCTTGGTCGTAACTCTGGCTTACTCCATGGCTCTGGCACTGGCTTAGCCCTGGTCCAGTGCTTACCTGGACCTGCAGGGCTTAAGGGCTAGCACTGGCTAAAACCACCAGAGAGTGCCAAAATCCCTCTATTCAACTGCAACACTTGAATGATATCATACAGACAGAAAGACTAATAGCCTACCGGGCTGGCTAATATTTGATTATCCAAATTGAACAGAATGTTCGTTTAAAGTTGTCAATCGTGAAAAAGGCCATATAGCCATTGCATAGTTCACATGACATCAGGCTGTAGCTAGCAGTGTTGTTGAGTGAAGCAATGAGCAATGTGAATGTAGCTGTCAGAAAAACTACCCCATAACTAATTATTCACTTTAATATCACGCTGCAACAAAAGTATACACAATTCGACTGTATTGCACTTGCACATGAATATTAAGCTGAGCAGTTTGCTAATTAAACTCACCTGGAAAATCCACTCACACACAGAGGCATATTTGGGCGCGATATTCTAGTCCGCGGTCCACAATACAATATGAACTTGTAAACATCTCTGACTTAATACAGAACGTAGTGCAACAACATTTACCTGCAAATGAGTGGTTCAAGACAGAACATATTGGGTTTAGCTCCTCCGCTGATATTGACGTCTATAGGAAGATAACATTGTATTCAGTATCAAAATAAATAGTATAACCAACGTGAGCAACAAACACAAAACGAAAATACACTGGGATAGCATGTCCAATGCTGTTACATGACTGTGTATCATACAACAATTCTCACGTTAGCTTTTTGGTGTACTTTATAATACTTTTTCAGAGCAGCACCGGACAATAACACTTACCACAGCAGAGCTAGTGAGACTGTGGGGATAGACCCTATTCACGTGACGTCAGTTACTCTTCCGGTCCGGTTTAGACTTTGGAGGGGATAATATTATTATCTCCATTGAGTTTCCATGGACCTCTTCTGATCTACGGCTACAATATTTAATTTCGACCGGTACATTATAAGGTAATGGTATTTATGGCTTTGCGATAATCCTGTCTTGCTAATGTTATCGGTCTTTTGCATTTTACTGTTATGAAAATGTCTAAGTTAGTTGGAAATGGAAGCTAACGAATGCTAATAATGCTAGCGATTTTCCTCTTGTGTATTTAGCCTGGTTTATGGCTTTACCTTTTTATATGAATGTATAATGATCACTATACCTCCACCATACATTTGACTCTTGTCCAAAGCTTTTAATATAATCTGTTTCCATATATATCAATCATTTTAGTCATTTGTTTAAGTGATTTTGTCCTGACACCTTTCTTGTGATGCATAGCCTAGGTGGCTGAACAATGTTAGTTTTAGTTACGCTGACACAGCCTCTCGTTCATGCTCATTTTTGTTAAACATTCGGCCTTTGATTTGATTTGATTTATTTAGAAAAGCAATCATAATACAACATTATAATCAGCGATTCAAGGATTACACAGTAAAGTCCAAAGACTTATTTCCACTGGGGTCCTCTCACACTGAACAATACTTTAAAATACATCACAAATACATAACAGTACATATACATTACTTACATACACAACACAACAAGTACATCCCTATCCATCCCTCTAAGATGACCCTTTATAGGGGAACCTTTTCCAGTAGCCATTTCTTTGTCTTCTGTTTAAATGTCCTCAAATTGGAGGTCAGTTTAACACTGGATTCCAGGCTATTCCACTGTGTGGCTCCTATATAAATGAATGAGCCTTTGCCCACTTTACTTTTAAAAGCAGGGAGCACCACATCTGCAATACTGGCTCTGGTGAAATGGTTGTGTACCTCGTTTACCTGCCTGAAACATGTTCTTAAAACTTCTGGGACCTCTCCGTATTTAATTTTATGGACCATGTTTAGTCTAGCCATTGTAACCTTTGATTCTACTGGGAGCCAGTTCAGCTGATGATGTTTGCAATGAATCCAATGTTAATAGGCCAGCATTGGATTCATTGCAAACAGACCACTAGGGGGCGAGCCCAACTTGTTTGCGATGGTTTTTGAAAACATTATGCCCATACCTAACATCATGCCAAATATCTAAAACATGTCACCAAGTGCATAATTGTTATGATTTGTTATGTATTAAATCCCAGTTGATAGACATTGTAAGCTAACTGAGGCCACCGTGGACGCCATCTTGAAAATGATGCCTTTCCAGAAGTCATTTTTTCCTACATTTTTATTATGTTATTTAGCATACCCAATACTAATGGAATCCATTGAATTTTTTATTTTATCCATTATTATGGTTTTTAACCATATACTGGCCCATTTAATATTAGATTCATTGCACACGGACCACTAGGGTTTGCGATGGTTTTTGAAAACCTTATGCCCATACCTAACACCATGCCAAAATTCAAGAACTTGTCACCAAGTGCACGATTATAACGAATTGGGACCCAGCTATGAAGGTCATTTACTAGTATTATGAAGGTCATCTATACTGGTCAAGGTCATTTAAACTGGTGAAGGTAATTTACTAGTCTGGTCATTTTTACTGGTCAAGGTCATTGAGGTGCGCGCTTTAGTGCGCGATTCTTCATAATTCGTGAGGATTTGACAGAAAGGTGAAAATCACTGAAAATCTTTCGGAGGGCATACTATATAGTATTGTATGTAGTTTTTCACGATTTCAGAGGATTTGAAAAAAGGTTATAGGCTAGGCTATAGTCCATGGTCTCGGACGGCATACTTTATTTAGTATGTCGTTTTTCACCATTTCGGAGGTCATTTATACTGGTGAAGGTCATTTACCAGTCTCATGAAGGTCAATTTTACTGGTCAAGGTAATTTATACTGGTCAAGGTTATTTATACTGTTCAAGGTAATTTATACTGTTCAAGGTCATTCAGCGGCGCTTTTTAGTGAACGATTCTTCATCATTGTTGAGGATTTGAAAGAAAGCGAAAGGCTATAGTCCATGGTCTCGGAGGGCATACTTCAGTATGTCGTGGTGAAAGGTGAAAAGCGAAAGGCTACAGTCCATGATCTCGGAGGGCTTACTATATGTCGGAGGTCATCTATACTGATGAAGGTAATTTATACTGGTAAGGGTAATTTATAGTGGTCAAGGTCATTTATATGGTGAAGTTCATTTATACTGGTCAAGGTCAAGGTAAACATAATTCTTAAACTTGAGTCATCCTTCCCTTTGCTGGTATTTGAGACTTATTGCTTTTTCTTCGGGCGTTGCTCCCTGTCAGGGTTGTGCACACAGACATCAAATGGGGCTTCAAAGTTCAGCCCCTGCCCTTTTACCCGTCTGTAAAACAACTGCCCTCTCCAGACCATGAATGCAGCATTTACTATATAATATGGTGAAATAAATGAAAATGCCGAGCCGGAAGGCAGCATTCAGGAGAATTGCTTTTTCTCCCGAAGTCTCCTGAACTTGGAACGCAGCATTTTACATTGTAACGACATGGATTTCTAAACAAATTTGTTTAGAAATCCATGTCGTTACACCGCATCTCTCCACTAGCTAAAGAGTGGCTGGGTTACGCCCCGACAATAGCTGATCTACAAGCTCTCAATGCGTCACACTGCGACACATTGAGAGCTTGTAGATCTGCTATTTTTGTCCAAAAGTGCCCTCTTATAGGATTTCAGCCCCTGCCTCTCTAACACTCTCTGCACGTCCCTGCTCCCTGTTGCGCGAGGTGTCGTCGACAGGATGCTGGGGGCTGTGTACAATGTACAGTGGCTGCTGGGGGCTGTGTACAATGTACAGTGGCCATCACCATCCCCTGAGGAAGAAGGCTTAAGATGGGGCTTTTGATAGGCAGACATGTCTCCTGTGGCAGCTGACACTCAGTCTTTAGTTTGCTCCTCATATCTCTCTCTCTCTCTCCTTCTGTATCACTTTCTCTCTCTCTCTCTCTCTCTCTCGCTCCTCCTCTTTAGGTCATCCTTGGACAAAGTCGATTTCACCTGTAATGTTTGTTAAAAAGATTATACATACATAGCCTATACATTATTTTGTTAGTTCGATAAATACGATAGAAATACATATTATTATCAATACCGTTACAACAATACAACCTTTGCTCAGTGATTTATTTTATGATTATCTCCCTGAGCCTTGAGAAAGCTTATAGGCGGAAAACCCTCAGATCACATTCACATAACCAAAGTTTTATTTTATTATTTGTTTTATTAAGAGAGGAGAGTATAGTCCAACAGTCGGGGTGTGGAATGGGAAATGTGGTATGTAGTGCCGGACTAGCAGTTTACCGGGGCAAGTTTAGTGTGTCTCTGTACACGATGAATTACACCATCAATGAGTCACAGTAAAAGGAAAATAATAAAAGCACCATTCTCTCGCCTGAAGGGCCCCGTTACTCCCTTGATCGTTACCATTCTGTTGGCATCATGTTGGCATCCTAGCTGTGACCGTGGACAAACCATCACATTCTGGGGATCTGTCTGTCTTTGTTTTGCCCTTATACTTTCCTTTAATGTGCTGTGGCAGTTGCTGGGCCTTATATATCTCTTCATATCAGTTCATATATTCAGGGAGACAGATTGTTGGCTGGGGGTAATGGTCCCCTGACCTTTCTTGTTTCCACCTTGTGCCTCCCTCCGCTCACCTCCTTAGCAGCGCTCTAAAATATTGGAAGAAAAAAAACTCCCATTAAGCAACAGCCAAACTTCCCAGATAGCATTGACATGTCTGACTTCTTTGTGATACTCCGTCTTTGTCTGCCCCTGTTTTTTGATCCATCGACTTCTGCTTCTTGTTCATTCTAAATAGCCCCCTCGCTTTCGCATTTTGTGGTGCCCTTGGCCTTGTCATATCCATGCCAAGTGTAGCTCTGGCGAAGGACATGCAGATCATGTGGGTTTGTAACAATTGCCTTCCATGCTAAAGTGGTTCTCATTGTGGCGCAGGCTTCTGAATGAATCCCTTCTACATTTTGAGTCATTTACTTCAAACTCCTGCCAAAGTGAATGCTAACATTGCAGTGTAACATATACTTGAACTAATTTAAAGAATGTTATGAGTAGGACTGGATTTAGAACCAATTTAGAACCAATAACTTATTCCCAATTTCCCATAGGTTAATAGAATAATCGAGAAGCAGGTCACATTGCAACATAGCTTTCCTTTTTGTATTCATTAAATGGAGGCAAATAATCATTATATTCATATCACCTAGGTAGCTTTGCAAAGGTTTAAACCACACACACACACACACACACACACACACACGACTACCGTGACTTCCTGTGATGATGATAAGTGTTGTATTACTGCTGTCACCCTTTGGTGAATCATTGTTAATTAATTGTTGACATGGTGTTTGCGATACAAAGCCCTTGGATAAATGGGCATGGGGTATTGTTCATGCACAGTTTGTGTGTGTGTGTGTGTGTGTGTGTGTGCGTGTGTGTGTGTGCGCGTGTGCGCGCATTTGTGTGCGCGTGTGCAGGCTGCCAATTTCATTAGGGGCTGTCAGAGAGCAAATAGCTGCAATGTGATGAAGGAGGCTACTGGCAATGAAGTTGGCTACACACACACACGCGCGCACGCACACACACACACACTGATGAAGGCAGACGGGTCAATAAACAGGCTTGGCTCACTTGATTACTCTTTTATTAGTGGGAGTGACAGACAGTTAACCTGTCTAAACCACCCACAGCAAGTTGAAGAGGCCCGATATTAAGGTTAATGTCGTATAATATAAGAAGATGCACTCACACTGACCCAAATACCCTTAAGGTTATATATGAAATATTATGAGTAAAAGTGAAAATAACAAAATGCCTATCTCTTCCCAATACTAATGACCCTTATAATGGCCTCTTGTCCTCCGGCAAGAGGCTGCTACCATTAACCTTGCATGGAAAGCCCAGATAGGCCTATACATGACTGGCATATCCTGCATGACACTACACGACAACAGTGCAGCCAAACAGACTCAAGTCCTGCCACCCGTACAACATGGCGGCACAAGAGATGTTCCGTTCTGTCCATGAGGACTTCTCTACAAGCGTGTAGCCGGCAGCATCCTAGAAGCAGGGCTGTGGATATGTGAGCCGGGACCTCACGTGTGTGTGTGTGTGTGTGTGTGTGTGTGTGTGTGTGTGTGTGTGTGTGTGTGACCTCGTCTTGTTATCTCCACCCTGCTTCTTTCACTCCAACCATTTAGCTGTGTCTCCTTCCGTTTAACACTCTGTCTGTTCACATGCCAGGCTTCCCGTTTTAACTTGTCTCGCTAGCTTTCTTGCCCTTGTTGTCAAGGGGAAGTGCTCTGATTGGGTTTCACCAATCGATACATTGATCTGTCTTTGTGCCATATATGTGACCGGTGAACCAGGGAAGGCCTTGGGTAGCCTACAGATGTGTCTGGCTGTCATTAGCATGCCCTCTGCTGACTTGTGCACTCCTTTCTCTTGGTCTCTCTGTGCCCATTTGTCTGCCTCCCTCTCTGGTTCTCCAGCCCCCTTTGCTCCAATCTGCTAAGGCTAAGAACACAATGCCTCCTGGGAAGAACAGAGTTCAATTGGATGATAACTCGGACGAAGACACGGTTTGATTTATTTATACTTAAACTTTCATCACTTTACTGTGATTTTTCACTTTTCCTTTTACTTATCTATTTCTTCTCATTTATTGTACGAATGTTTATGATTGGTTATGTTGTATTTTATATGCAGGTATTGGAAACGTTAATTTCAGCACCAGAGGAAGAGTAGGAGGCAAAACAACGTAACACTGTCCATGCCATTAACTAAAATACAACTATTAAAGAAATAACTTGCTCTTGTATGAATGTGTTGAACTTTCTTTGCTGAACTAAGACTTACTACTCTCAACATTCATTGGGCTGAAAAGGGCTCCATAGGTAGTCGAGATTAGAGCTCAGCTAAGTTTTGAAAAACAAAACAAAACCCCCATTTATGCAGAATTCTTCCCAATTAAGGTTTCACAGCACACCCACTCACCCAGCATGGCTTTCAGCAAAAAGCTTGTCTGAGCAAATAATATATGAATAATCAGCGAAGAAGAAACACAGTTGAAAATTGTGTGTTGTGTGTGTGTGTGTGTGTGTGTGTGTGTGTGTGTGTGTGTCAAGAAAGATGCAGTAACATTTCAGCATTCATACCAAAACAAATCACATTTGATCATAAAGGAATGACCTTTATGTCTCAATTTCTTTAGTCTCCCTCTCTCATCACACCCTCCTGCCTGACACTCTATATGTCCTTATTGTAGTGGGTCTACTATGTGCAGTATGTGTTCAGACGCCTCCTGTCTATCAGTGTGATAGACAGCATGTTATAACCCCAGTGTCCTCTGATCAGTCAAACAACCACTCCCTCGAGTCCCTCCTGGTCTTCACCGTCCACTGATCTGTTCGTCTGCCACGGCATGCACACACACACGCACACACACACACACACACACACACGCACGCGCGCGCGCGCGCACAGCCTATACAGTATACACACAGAAGAGCTTTCTCAGTCACGTCCTCTGACATGGAACGTGTGTGTGTGTGTGTGTGTGTGTGTGTGTGTGTGTGTGTGTGTGTGTGCCAGTCAGGAAGGGAAGGAAGGAGAGGAAGGATAAATCCACTGCATGCTGCATGTTGTAAATCATCCCAGCAGGGAGTAACTTCCAGGAAAGACACAGTGGTGAGATACAGTAAACTGCACACATATTTCTCTCTCAGAGTCCCCATATAGATGTGTGTGTGCTCTCTCTCTCTCTCTCTCTCTCTCTCTCTCTCTCTTCCCCACATCCTCCTCAGGGTGAGGGGGAGGAATGGTAACATTTCCGGTAGCTCTCTTAGCCATAATGTTAAGCACCACATCACAGCTGACATGCAACCCCACACACACACACACACACACACACAAACACACACACACACACACACACACACACACACACACACACACACACACACACACACTACTTCTTGTTATGACAAATCCCAATTTATTTCCCTATTTTTGACATTTTCAAAGAACATTTCTCCAAAACAGGCTTCATGTGGTTTAATGTGATATATTCATATTCATATCAAACGTAAGTCTACATTTCACAGATGACTGTTGGCAAATGCATGTATGCATTATCCCTGCTTCTGACCAGAAGTAGGATAAAACATTTCCCCACAAGCGATACCAATAAATGAGACGATAAAAGGGAAATAACTATGGACGTGAATATCAAAAGCAGAGGCATACTGTAGATCCAACCCTCCCAGCCAATTGAACCCAGTGTGTACTGTACACACATAAACTGGAGAAATGAGAAACCGCAACTTAATGGCACTGGCGATGAGACTTGAGATATTGATGCGTTGCTCATAAAAACACAAGGTATGGGGGAAAGAATGCAATTTATTGCGATGTATAAAGGGAAATCGACATGGTACATTAATCTGAAATTATTATTCTATTTTTTTTGTGCGTAAGCACTTTCCATTATTATGCAACCTTGAATCCACTGCACACGTTTATAAATGAGGGCCCTGGAGTTGTATCTCCCTCAGAGCAGACGGGAACCTGGAGAAGGTCTAATGAATTGCTGGATGAATTGTCCGTCAGTCAGCGGCCCGTAACGTGGTTACGTTGCAGGGAATCAATGGCAGACGGCACAGAGCTAATCTCTATTGATGGAGTAGAGAATGATCACACAGGCACGTGCGCACACACGCACAAGCACACGCGCACACACACACACACACACATGCACACTCTCTGTGGTCACACGTGATAAATATAGTGTGCATGATTGATGGGTGCACCGTGCAGGACTTCAAATATATGAGAAGGAAAAGATTTTGGAGCAATGATGATGCTGATATTATTTTAATCAACATTTACTTTACCTGCCAAGGAGACAGACCGAGATCTATGACATCAGTACTATGATGTCAGCAGTGTGATGTCAGAACCCATTGTCACACTGTTTCCACACCTAAGTGCAAAACGGACACGAGCCGCACACGTTCTCGGCTGTGCGCGGCTTCTTTTTACGGGTTTTTAGACAGCTGGTGGATGGAAATTAAGCTCCACCTCCGCGGATGACTGACGCGGAGGAGAGCGTTTCCGGGAATCTGGCCACTGCGCAAGTCGTCCGCGGAAGTGGAGCTTCTTTTCCATCCACCAGCTGTACCCAGAAAAAGAAGCTGCTCTTTAGTAAGTCTGGCAGCACCTTTAGAGAGCTTGGAGGAAGTACCCAGATTTTGCAATACCACAGCGTAAGAATACTTTTAGTTTAAAGTCACTCTTCAACTTTTCCAATTAAATGGAAGTTGTTGGTCTATGCTTCAAAAATAATTACAGGGAATAAAAGCTTCAATATTTGCCTCTGAGGCGTAGTAAAGTAGAAGTAAGCCATGCCCATAAAGTATTGAGAATTGGACATAATTATGAAAGTGCACTTTACGCTTCCGGTACTTGAGTGAAAACTACTGTATATGAACGAAAAATGTCCGTTGACTACCTTTTTATACGCACGGAAACTAAATATAAACTATAACTATAAGCTATGATGACCAAAACTAAGACTAAATAGACTTACACTTTCGTCAACAAATATAAACTAGATTAAAATGTTATAGGGACTAGTGGAGAAGAGATCCAGTAGAACCAAAAGACAAGTCATTTTAAGAAGGGTTACACTCGGGTGTTGCACTCTGGAAATAGATCTACTGCGACACGTTGTGAGCTTATAGATCTGTTATTTCCAGAGCTTGTACATCTGATATTTTCAGGGTGCAATCAGGTGTAAAATCAGCCATTACCATCAAGGCCTGCAAAAATACGACCAAATCAACTGTAGATTTAGTTGACTAAAATCTTGTGATATTTAGTCGACTAAAACTAACAACAGACACTTGGCAATGGGTGCACGGCAGTGGATTCAAACCCCCAGACTGGTGGTAAGCATGCAGCCACTTTCACCTCTGCGTCACCCGAGCACCGAGCTCAACTCAACTTGTTAATGAGACTATGAAAACTACAGAGAGAAAGAGGCATATTTTTTGTAGGGGGTATATTGCGAAATTGTGCCACTGCTGGGGGTACAACCAAGGTATAGATTAATGCGCTGTTTCAGCAGCCAGCCTATATTTATGCCGGGAGTGAAAACAGTGCAAACAGCGGAGACAGCCCCAGTGGTTGCATAACTTTAATATCATGTTTTCTCTGATGTGTCCCTTCTCTCTGTCGTGCTTTCTCCCATGCTCTTTGTTTCTCTTATCTCACTGGCTCACCCCCGCTCTGTCTCGCTGTCTTGTCTGTATCTCTCTTTCATCTCTTTCTCATCTCCCACATCCGACATGCATGTTTTCTTCCTCTGCTTTCCCCACAGCGCGTGTCTCTCATCGCTAGCTCTGCCCAGTCTTCCTATATGCAGTTCTACGAGGAAACAGGGTCAGAGAACAGCAAAGTTAGAGTTAACCAGAAAACTACTATGGTATATACCTCGGCAGTTACATCAAAATCACACCTGTGTGAAGTGAGTGGTGCAACCCCGTTGTGGGGGTCCCAGACCAACAGGACCCAGGGTGCTGGACCGATTCCCCGCGTCCGAAACGGAGAAATGAGAGTTACCGTGTGGGGGTCCCTCTACTGTACCCTCTACTGTACTGAAAAAACCCGAAATCACCATATATACAGTTAATACGTCCGTGTGTGTTTGTGTGTGTGTGTTAGCTTGCGCACAGGTGGTAAAAAAACAACCATGCTGTTTTCGTGCTCAACGCACCCACACACATAGCTCCGTAAGGGAGTGGTTGCACCACTCAAAAACACGTGCACACACACACACACTCACACACACACAGTCCATTCATTGTCAAAGTCGCATGTTAGGCTTATGTGTGTTAGGCTTATGACTGTTGTGTAGGCCAATAGTCTGTAGTGAAAGAGAGTTGAGTAGCCATGCACCATTCTCTGGTTGGATCAGATGTTTTTCCAGACATTGTTGTGAATATTCTTGCAGCATTTCTGTGCGGTAATGCTTTTCAATATCTCGGTTCAGCTGCAGCCACGGCACTTACAGCCGGCATCAGACACGGCTGTGAAAGGTTGTTTGTCAGTATTATCTCTGTGATTCATTTATTGAAACGTTTTTTTCATTCGAATTTGGCTAGTTTCTTTCTTTGTTGAATTCTCCTGGATTGAATGTGTCTTTATCTCCCTCTGAGATTCAGTTACTTGTTTCTTGTGCATAGGACTGATCGTACAATTCACAGTGATGAATCCTATAAGATGGGACCAAAGAAGGAACAGAGCACAACAAACTGCCTTGAAGTGCCTTCCCTGGAAGAGAGCATGAGAAGTGAAGTTACGTTCTCAAGGTAATGTTCCAACTCTGTATGCTCTGATAGGGTTATACTGTACAACTTCTTATACCTGAAAAACAAATAACCTATTAGGTCTCTCCATCCCATCACTGGCAAAGCTGGTCAGCAAGTCTGACTCTACAGCCCCGATGGTGCGTTCAGACCATAGAGTAATAAAATGATAGAGACCGAACCGGAGCGTTAGTGCCGATGCACCAAAGAGACGACTTTAGGACGGTACCCGCCCCCCTGAACCTCAAATGACGTCACATTGTAGACTCTACAGAGCCGAACCGACTTTTATTCGGCTCTAAAATAGGAGTATGAATCGCGCCTTTTATCTGAGGATCTAAACAGCAGCAGGTATCGTTTCTGGCTCCGAAGTATCGCGAGATTTGGCTGCTAGACAGGAAACAGTGGGAAGTCTTGCGATACTTGGTACGTTCAGAGAGGTACTTTGTGCTGTTTAGATACCAGACCTACTGTATATAAAAATTACACAGTGTACATATTGAAAAGCAACACAGCAGACAATAATGTGTTACATGTCTGTCTTCTGTTATTTTCCAGAAGTGATTACTTTACAAAAGGTCTCAGTCATTCATAACTAATGTTTGTTCATGAGCTGGTCACTGAGCTCTCATTGACTCAAGTGCATTCTGCCAAACTTCCGGGTAGTTTGGCTCCCATAAAAGTGTCCATGAAAGTGTCATGGCGCAGCCCAGTCACGTGACCACTGCTCTTCCTTCTCAAAGCTTCATTGGTTCTAGCCCTAGTCATACTGATCTGATTGGCTCCTCTGGCCAACGGGAAACCAAGCAATGGCAAAGCTGCCCTCTGGCCAATGAGAAGGGGAGAGGCAAATATTCCTGGCAGCCACACAGGTTGCAGACACAGAGCAACGCAGCAGAGGAGCATGCAGCTCACACTCACGGGCTGATGGTGATGGGGAAGGAACTGAGCTCACCCCAACACGGCGCAGGGGGGAGAACACAACGGAGACAGCTGGCGCAAACAACGGCCGCAAGGTACAAGGTTGTGACACACAAACATACACGTTACTAAAGTAATATTCATACTAATAATATGGGGGGGGGGGGGGAGAACACAACGGAGACAGCGAGCGCAAACAACGGCTGCGAGGCACGAGGTTGTGACACAAACATACGTTACTAAAATAATAATCATACTAATATGGGGGGGGGGGGGGAGTGGGAGAACTCAACAGAGACAGCGCATTCAAACAGCCGCGAGGCGTGAGGTTGTGACACAAACACCACAAAAGGCTCTGGTCAGGCTCTGCCAGTGGGCCTAATGAGGCCAACTCCTTTCACCTGTGTAATTTCCAGCCTCTGCCTCAACCAATCAGGCTCTGCCAGTGGGCCGAATTGATTGCCAAGTACACTTTTCAGTTTGCAGTCTTCACACACAGGCACATATGTACACAGATCTCCATGTGGGACACATAAACGGGTTAAAACGGGTGCTATGACAATGTATATCATTAGGTTCCCAAGATGCATCGTTCCCAAGTAAGCCGGTGGCCGACTGCGATGGGCACGTACAGGTCTAGTCATACTAATATGGGGGGGAGAACACAACGGAGACAGCTCTTCTTTCACCTGACAAATATCACTATATTTCTTGTTTTGTTTTGTTTTGTTTTGCAAATAAAAGTGTATGATAACTATGATTTATCCTTACACATACCTTTGTTTCACAATCAACATCAGTCTTCTAATGGCAGCATTAAAAGCACAAGTAAAACGGACAAATAAATAAATGGATACCGATAGCTTTATTGTGAAAAACTTTTATGTATGTACTGTATGCCATTGGATCTATCTAAGTGCAAAGGGATTTATGGTCATTATACATCTTTAAACTGAGAATGTACAGGAATTCAGGAGTATGAATCGGCCCTTATACGTAACACATTTGGTTAGTAAATTATTGCACAGTTTATGTATATTATCAGCCAGTCTTAGACGCGATTCATACTCCTATTTTAGAGCCGAATAAAAGTCGGTTCGGCTCTGTAGAGCCTACAATGTGACGTCATTTGAGGTTCGGGGGGGGGGGGTGTATACATGCGTATTGCATGTATACATTAAGAGGTAGTCACCACTGGCAGATTTATGGAAGCATGATAATAATCATGGTCAGAATGTGAAAATGTTCCGAGTGGCTTTATTGTCACTCACTTGAGCAATATAATGTTGGTGACGTTCCGTGCTCTGCAGATGGTGAAGAACACAGAGAGCAAGAACAATATTATAACCACAAGATAACAGTAAAAAATATAGGCAACAGTAAAAAAATATAATAGCCGCAATGGGGATTGAGAAAAGACAAGTAAAGGTATAACGGTTTTAGCTCCATAGTGTATTGGAAATTAAGTGGGGGATAATTTAGCCGCCTGATATAAAATAAGCTGTAAAAAGTATTTATTATAGTGCAAGTACTGTACGATATGTGCAGAGGGGGGTGGGGGTTTGTCACCCAAAACAGCAGGAGAATAAAGAAGGGGAATTTAATGCTGCTTTTCCTGATCTGATTTGCAGAAGAAGTTGCCGTTGGTATAAGAGCAGCCATCCGGGCACCAGGAGCTTCCCAGTTTGATCCCTGGCCCCCCCGTGGCTCTGTGTTGAAGTGTCCTTGAGCAAGACACTGAACCCTCAACAGCTCCCAGGAAGCAGGTGAGTGTAATAATGCACATTGTGAAGTGCTTTAATCAATTTAGGCCTGATGTCGACATTTTAAAAATGTCTTCTATGTTTTCAGAAAAACCCACGTTTCTAGGACCCCCAGAATTATCTGTATCGGGCCGCCGACCCCCATCTGAAAATATGTTGTTCCAGGGACCCCCCCCCGGAAGCAAAGATTTGAGTTAAAAACGTTCGCTCTGAAAGAATATATATATTCAAAGATTTGTGCCGCATTTTCACAAGTTTAAAAAATGTGCAGATCTACAAGCTCATAGCGCTATGAGCTTGTAGATCTGCTATTTTTCAAAAGCTATTATAACATAATGCTTGAAACACCAAAAGGGGTTCCCGTTTTGAATGGAACCACCATAGAAACAGACCAGACTCCATCAGAATTCCTATCAGAATTCTTCTCCCTTTCTCTCTTAATCCCCTCTCTTTTGCTTTCCCTCTCACTTACTACTCTATTCTGATCCCCGTGCACCTCCTATCTGTCTCAGTTTAATTCAATCCAACCACCCAGCCATGCCCGAGGAAATAAAAAGCTGATCTCTGTGGAGAGAAGAGTGATTCCACACAGTCACCTTTCTCTCTGTCCGTGTGTAAACCCTTCACCGTGTGCTTGCAGAAGCTGCCAGATCCCAATGCTGCTGGGTAATGTGGGCTTTCAACCAAGAAAGAATATGGTTGTGCCCACCTTAAAACTTTGATCTCTCTGATCCCTATATTCCCATTTTTATAGTTTATAGAGTCTATAATTTGGGATTTTAGACCCACCATTGCTCCTCCCTATCAATCATATAGGTAGTGACTTCCCATTCGGTCTTACTGATAATATTATCACGTATACGAGGACCCATTATTCACTTACTGCGGTTACTGTGGACCTAGCAAAGCATCTCTGGATCAGTTTGTGAATTTCTCCAGCTCACATCGCCGTTTTCTATTTTGGTGTAACTGATTCAATTAACACAGCAGACATTTTGACAAGTAAATGCAGCTGAAGATGAATCATTAAGTTAAATGTACAGTATAGCTGTCCATGGCATGCTGGCACAAAGTACCACCTAAATGGAAAAAATACCACAATGAGTCATTACCGTCATTGAGTCATTACCGTCAACATGGCTGCTGTGAAAAGGGTTTGTTGTGGGCAATGCATTTCCTAATGGTCAGTATGCATCTGGGACCGGTATTTCTTAATGAGCTCTTGGATGTGCCAAAGAATGACAGGTTTTTGACACTGGAAAGCATACACTTTGAGAAGAAGAATCTTTCATTATGTAACGGTGTTACCCGAGGATCATTATCGTGTAGTATACAGTATAGGGTTATGACACCTCGATTTTATGGCTGGCAGGTCTGTAAAGTATAGGTGGATGAGTTACTTTGGGAATCCCGCATACAGTTTGCGAGGTGGGCGAGTGTGTCTTCTGTGATACAACTTACGAGGTGGGTAAGTGTGTCTTCTGTGCTACGTGATTCCACTCACCCAACACAGGTTGGCCGTTTGTATTGAAAAGTTTCTTCCACCCTGTCACCTGCTCCAATATTTGATGTAATCTAAAAAAGAAAATGGCCCTAGTGTCCAGCTGGACAGTACTGGACAGCTGAGACCCAATCTAGGACTGCAATCAAACTCCCTATAACTATGTGCCTCTGCGTGCTTGTATGTGAAATGTGATATTGGGAGAAAACAGAAATCAATCTTTCACCAAAACCTTTTGGGGCATAATTTACTAATTCATCTCTAATGTAGCTGACTTGATCACAGATACCTGAGACACTTTGGAGGAAGACATTGTGTATGTGTGTGGCTATAATTAACGTAGGCTTTTCTGGCGTCTTTGTCTTTTCCAGCCATTAGCAGATAAAGAGATGAATCTGTGCTCACCGGAGAAAGCCCCTCCGTCTTTATCAGCCTACTGAGGAGAAGCGAACCTTAATTGGTGGTGCCTGACACTATAATGCACACTCCCTGGAGGTGCATGTGCGTGTGCACGTGCGTGGCTCAATGCCTCATTCCATGTTCCCTCACAATATACAATGCTTTTCTATATTGATTATTTCTCAGTATTAACTCTGGACCTGTGTCGGTAGGGTGTTTGCAGTTGTCTGTTCTGTGTATGTGGCAGCAGTGTTGAGAATGCTGCCTCCGCTGCTTGGTATTTTACAAGCTGTGTGTGATTGACTGGCACACTGCTACGGTATTCTGTGTGCACGTTTCTACGAATCCACTTTGACAAAGTTAAACTAGCTAAACTCAGGCAATCAGCAGAGGGATGTGGACTTGAGAGTGTTTTGGGCTTGTTGCATTGCTTCTAGGCGTGGGTAATACTCTGCTACCCTCCTATCCCCAAGGAAAGAGATTTACACAGGCCCTCAGGGAAATAATGATGGCCCTTTACTGGACCCCATTTCATAAGGAGATACAGCTCTCTATATCCTCTCACTGTATTACATTCTCAGTATAAATCTGTCTTTTATGCCCCTGAGGCATTCTATATAGCTTCTCATCTCCCCTCCTCTCCTTTACTTTGCTCCTTTTGAAACAACATTCAAGTGATTTCTAATGCATGGTTATCTTCAGATACATCCTTAGATCTTTCTCAGCCATGCATGGGCAGGGGACTAGTGGGGAGGGGACTAGCAGTGTTTATCCACCCTTCTGGGTACAGATATCCCTCTTCCTCCCAACAAAGGACTGTATAATTCTGGAGGTTCCATTGCACCTGATAGGTATTATTTAAAGATGAGCTGCCTTGGGTTATCATCATTATTGAGGCGAGAGGTAGCAGATCTCTTACATGAAATCCCTTATTCCTGTTGCCCTTACTGTTGACTTTGAAGTTTGATTCGAACTACCTTTCTTGTAGGCTCATTATTGTGTTTATGCTATATTGTTTTAGGCAGTCCCCTACAGTTATTTTTCTTGCCTGTTGTTTTCACAGGATTAGCCTATATGCTGATATCCAATGACATTTTCATTTTATGGGCTCATTATTTGCTATTTTCAACTGTTTATATATTGTTGCCTACTATTGCATTTAAGTTGACGTTAAATTTTTGGTTTACTGTTAGTATGATAGGCCTATGGAATGTTGAGACTGTGGAGATTCCCACTTATATAATTGTTTTGGTATCTCTATTGAACTTAGTTTTTGAGGGGTGGTAGGCTGGTAGCCCCTCCCAACATCTGGCTTTTGAAATTACGTCATATGGTAGCCAAGTCTATGGACTTTTTCTTGTTTGTTTAGAGCACTTTAAACAAACATTTCCAGACGCCCCTCACTTCACAGAAGTGTTATATTTTGAGGGGCGCTAGCCCCTCCCATATTCAGCTATAGTATAGATTTTTGTCCTAACACAAACATTAAATGCCATTGACTGACAATGAATGGAGAATTTATGTCATGTGTGTCTGAGCAAACCGGCTATTTTTGTCCTACACAAACATTAAATTCCCATTGACAATGAATGGATGATGTACGATGATAAGGGTGCCCCTCACTTCACAGGGGAGTGCTTTTTTTACCTTACCTGTGATTGGTCAGGTTACATCAATTGGCTGCCCTGCACATGTGTACAAGTGTATATTTAACTGCAGTCAAGCGTTTGTTATTCAACCCTGATTAATTTGTATTGATTTGTAGTGACCCTTCCCTCTAAGGAGACAAGGGATCCAAATCATGCCAGGGAAATGCTCCCCACAACATACCAGAGAGCTAATAGACTTCTCAATAATAGGTGTCATGTATTCTTTTTGAGTGGTGCAACCACTCCATTAAGGAGCTTTGTGTTTCTGTCCCTGGCTGGGTCTGTCCGAGCACGGTTTTCACAACCACGTGTCACTGTTGCGCACGCACGCACTCACTTCACACGGGTGTGAAGTGAGTGCAATATTATCAAACGTACAAAAATATTCAGGCCTGTAGCGTTGTCTTTGTGTATGACTGGAATGCATGCAACACGTACTCGCAGTGAGGAAAAAGGCCATGTACAGCCAGTAAGAGATATGTATGCTAGTTATGGTGTTTTGTTTTGTTTAGATTTATTGTATTTGTATTTATGTTGTATGCGATCAGCAGTATAAGTAAAGAACTAAGTGTATAACTGTTTATTGGAATCATTCAAAAACTATTCATACTCGCCCACGGCCACTTGTGGAGAATAGGTTAACGGATGATTGGGCTGCTCACAACATGGCTGTTTTACACATGTTTTGCAGACATTCATTTTTATAATTAGGGTTTTACAGTATGACTACAGAAACAAGCTTTGGCACACCTAGAAATAAGGCGTATGAACTGGTGCGTAGGCCAGTGGACATCAATGATAAGAAGAAAGATATGCCCGCACACTGAGTATCTGCTCGGTACATGAGTTTTACTTTAATTAAGGCATCATGACTGCAACCATACTATGTACAGTATAACATCCCTCTCTACACATACATGTATCTCAGAGGTCGCGCTATGATTTTAAACTGATGATTCAAACGTGTCGTATTCTGGACAGTCCATGCATCACTTTGCCATTCGATTTGCCACTCACTTTGTGCATGCACAGTCAAATTCCGGAATAAAACATTGACTTGAGTGACAGTACAAAAGTTTTCAAATAAAGGAAGTGGAGTAAAAGTACATTATTTGCCTATGAGATGTAGTGGAATAGAAGTACAATTATTCGCAAATGGACATCCTTAAGTATAGTACTTACGTTAGTAAAGTGTTACTTTACACCACTGGACATATGACATATAAATTCTGCCTCTTTACAATATATAAATTCTGGTAAAATGTATTACAAGACAACTAGCCATTGCTAATTGCATCATTGATCATTCTATAGTTACTGATGTTATTGCTAGGATTGAAGCACAGATTTCTCTTTGGTCACTGTTGAAACCGTTGAGCAGTCTTGTGATTGAAGATCCTGCGGCATCCGTGCTCCAATAACCCTCTTTCATAGTCACTTATTGTAGATATTTTCCTCTTGCCATGCATCTTGTTCCTCAATCAAGGTCAAATGGGCCTGCTCAGCATTTTTTATATGGACCGCAGCCAAGAAATCAGTGCAAAGTAAACCCTCCGTCCAGTCAAAACCGAGTAGCCTATTATTCATGGACATGATATAATGTCAATTTAATGAACTGCTTCTTGCTGTTATTGTTTCCCGCGTCAACCGTCTCCCGTGGTTACTGTTGCATAGAGCGCAACTAGTTTCTAGCAATTATTGACCCAACAACATCCTGTTGACACCATTCAGGGATGCCATCTTGTCCTTGTCCTGTGGTAAATAAAGCATGTTTATTATACCTCAGTAAAGTGCACCATGAAGTGTGACTAGATGGAGCCGAGACAGAGGCCAGGAAGTACACAGTAAAACACTTAAGTCTTGAGCGACACCTGTAGTCCCTTTGGCTCCATTAGGCAGATCTTATGGTTTGAAATGTGTAGAGTTCTACGTTGCAGAGTCAAGTGTAATCAAAGTAAAAGACAAAAACGTCACGCTAGTCATAGCATTATTTGTAATATGAAGCCGCTTATACAACCTGCTTCGTATTACAAATAATGCTATGACTAGCGTGAACTGGAAAATGTGGTGTTGAGAGTGTTGGACAGGTTAGATGTGTTACAAATTCAAATTGTGTGCCTGCCAAGAGAGATGAGCTGAGTCGATGTGTTTCATGTTTTCCAAGGTGATGACCATTTGGTTTGAGAAGGGAACCATTATGCTATCAGGAGTAAACAGCATGAGCTTGTTCTAGACACAGTGAAATCCTCAGTAGTCCAATTCTATACAAATGCCTTCTAAACCAGTAGTTTTCTTCAAACATAAGGACCCCCAAAATGATATGTATTTAGCCGTGGACCCAATCATCTGTAGATGTAGCGCTCGGGTGGTGCAGTGGTAAAGTACAGAGGTTGTGGGTTCGAATCCACCGCGGTGCATCCGGCTTTGTCAAGCATCTTACACGAACGTCATTTGCCTGTGTCCCCGTTCAGGGGAGGGAAGTCGGGCAGGGAGGGTGATATTGGTCATCGCACATACTCCTACGGGCACCTGCCACCGGGAATGTCGGCCGGGAGGAGTAGGACAAAGGCTCTACAGTATGTCCTCTGGGTGGGGGCTTCTCACGGGCAGGTGAGTCAGTAGGCTACGACAGCAGTGACGATGCAGAAATGTGTGTGGGGAGGAACCTATTGGCATAACGATTAAATTGGGGAAGAAAAAGTAAAAAGAAAGTTAACCCTGGGCTCATCCGGTCTATACATGGCATGCTCTTCAGCAAGACACTTAACCCCTCCCCACTGATAACTCGTTAGTGCCCTTCGTTCACTGTGTGCATGTTAATGTACTAATTTGTCACAAACACCTATATATGTATGACAGTGGTTATCAACCATTTCAATGTCAAGGACTCTGTCAAGGAGAACCCCCCCCCTCTCTCTCTCTCTCTAGCTATTTGCTATCACATCTATCCATCTTCCATCCACCCATCCATCATCCATCCATCCATCCATCCGTCTTGAATGTGATTTCAAGTCCCTCCTAGCCGTGAGCTATTAAGTGTGGCTTGATTGACCTAAATAGTGGGGGGGAGGACAGATTCACATGCTTTTAGTCCTCCTCAGACAGCCAAATAGTCCACTTTCCAGAACATTACGTGCAGTGGTGGAGAAAGTATACTCACATTTGTTACCTAAATAAAAGTTACAATACTGCAATATAGAAATACTCTGTTACAAGTACATGTCCAGAATTTACTTGAATAATATTACAAAATATTGGCTGGAAAAAGTACAGTATTTGGTAAAAAAAAGTATTTGGATCTGCGATGTAGTGGAGTAGAAGTTAAAAGTATTGGAAATTGAAAATACTCAAGTAAACAACAAATATGTAATACATTGTACAGTACTTAAGTAAAAGTACTTGGTTACTTTACACCACACCACAGCACAGGACATGTGGTCATCAAAATGAATTAATAAAAGTAGGTGCACTGAGGACACAATGTCTGATTTCACGTTGATTCGTAGGCTCTTCACGCTATGCTGTGCAGTGTAAGAACCAATCTAGGCTATTTATTACTTGTATGCCCTTGTTGACAACCGTGGCTGTTACTGTCCTTCCTTTCGTCCATTAATTCCAGCATTGAGAATGAGAACAATTGACATGATGACAAAGTCTTAACATGTGGCACAATGTTGCCGCATGGGTTAGTTCATGAGATTTGGTACAAACATTCACCTGTCTTGGACTCAAGGGTGAACTGATGCTGTCGCTATTACTATTGTTGATATTGTTATCTTTTATTTCATCTCTTTACTTTGTTTTTTGTGTAGTCTGCAGCTGGGAGGAGAGCGTGGGTGGGTGGGCGAGTTGGCAGACATGCAGGGAAGGAGGGGTATATATCATGTACTGTATGTCTGCATGATTAACGACCTTTCATTTTATGGCGAAAAACATTCCTAGAAACCCAAAACAGGCTAACGGCTTAAAAATGGGTGTGGTCAAGGTCACTGCATGTGACCTCATGTCTGTCACCTGTTCTTGGTGTCGGTGAATGCAATATCTCTGGAACAAAGTATTCACTATTCACTCATTATGAGTTTGGACATACATGGAAGTGCAAATTTGTATTGGCATGAGCCGCAGAGTCATACGGTACATTTGTGATGCTGTATTTCTATTTGTTTGTTTATCTGTCGGGACAGTGCAAAATCCAATTGTCAATTAAGACCCTTGGGGTAAACATTTGACTTAGATTTGCATGTACTTTCTACCCTTCTCTCTTTCGTCTCTCTTTGCCAGAAATTAGGATTTGTTCTGGTTTCAGTGCGTTGCTCCATATCTCTTCCTGCCCTCTTTCTTTCTCCTTCCACTGTAAGACCCAGTTGAAGCTGAGATCCTGCAGGAAGCATAGCAGGGAGGCTTGAGAGACTTGTTCAGCTGTACGTGAGGGTTACAGTTACAACGGCAGCGGGCTCTCTACCAGGCAGCATGCTTAAGCCGTCCTTGGTGAATTAGTTTTTATTGTCTTTGTGGAGAATGGGATTTTACAGTATGGATCAAAGGCTAATGAATGCCAACCAAAGAGGAGAGACAGACAGAGGTTACATGGGAGGCTGTATATAGAACTATACAGACGGAGGTTACATGGGAGGCTGTATATAGAACTATACAGACGGAGGTTACATGGGAGGTTGTATATAGAACTATACAGACGGAGGTTACATGGGAGGCTGTATATATAGAACTATACAGACGGAGGTTACATGGGAGGCTGTATATATAGAACTATACAGACGGAGGTTACATGGGAGGCTGTATATATAGAACTATACAGACGGAGGTTACATGGGAGGCTGTATATATAGAACTATACAGACGGAGGTTACATGGGAGGCTGTATATATAGAACTATACAGACGGAGGTTACATGGGAGGCTGTATATAGAACTATACAGACGGAGGTTACATGGTAGGCTGTATATATAGAACTATACAGACGGAGGTTACATGGGAGGCTGTATATATAGAACTATACAGACGGAGGTTACATGGGAGGCTGTATATATAGAACTATACAGACAGAGGTTACATGGGAGGCTGTATATATAGAACTATACAGACGGAGGTTACATGGGAGGCTGTATATAGAACTATACAGACGGAGGTTACATGGGAGGCTGTATATATAGAACTATACAGACGGAGGTTACATGGGAGGCTGTATATAGAACTATACAGACGGAGGTTACATGGTAGGCTGTATATATAGAACTATACAGACGGAGGTTACATGGGAGGCTGTATATATAGAACTATACAGACGGAGGTTACATGGGAGGCTGTATATATAGAACTATACAGACGGAGGTTACATGGGAGGCTGTATATTTTAGCTAATTCATGATGATCCCATGCATTGCCACCACAGCCCTTTAAATAGTTTATTCATTTCTAAATTCAGACTGTGCGAGATTTAAGACCACTCTCCGCCGCCTGCTTCTCTGACCTAAATGGAATAAATGAGAGGGATTAGTTCTCAACACAACCCTTAGCTTGAGTCCTAAACAAATCCAAACGGCGCTCTCAGCGAGAAATTATTCCTCCCACGGGACAGACAGCACAGCAACTTTTACAACGTTATTTATATACAGTAGCACATTTGAATGAAATGTGCTTGGTCTAGATGCAGTTGGATTGAGTGCTTGATTGACAACATATATCTGCTTTTTGAGTGGTGCAACCACTCCTACAATCAGCAATGTCCATGTACCTACCTGTGTGTACACCTGTGTGTATGAGCCTGAGTATGTTACTGATTTATACCAGTAGGGGGCGGCAGAAACAGAGGGAGGGGTAGTGCTGTGTAATGAGAGAGAGAGAGAGAGAGAGAGAGAGAGAGAGAGAGGGAGGGGGGGGGGGGGGAATTGCACCACTCAGTTCACACGTGTGTGATTTTACACATAATTAAGGCCTTATTGAATTTTTTTCACAGCAGTGAAATACGTCCTCATTCTCACTGATTGCTTTCAAACTGCAAGCAATCAAACTTGTTCATCATTCTGATCTTAAAGGACCACTTCACCACTTTTCAAGTATCTTCATATAATAGGTCCTCACTAATAATCATGATAAAATGGCACGATTTGTTTCTGTGTCTCATAGGAGTGCTGTGGGCAGTTTAGAAACTGTCCTCCAGTGACATCATTAGGCAGGTTTTTTTTTTAACAAATGTTTAGATTTTCATTATCGTGAGAATGATGACTTCCATTTTCGCATTGCAACTTTTCAGGACTAGAAAGCCTGCAGTTTCTATTAGCTTGTATTCCCCATCAATGATGTCACATGGAGGACGGTTTCTGAACTGCTCGCAGCCCTCCTATGAGACAGACCGAGTAGAAAACAATTGCGCCATTTTTTCATGATTATTAGTGAGGACCTATAATATGAACATGGGTTGAAAAGTGGTGAAGTGGTCCTTTAAGAGGTCCTGTGGCATTCAAACATGTCGATGACATTCAAAGGGTTGTCATTCTGTGCTGTTTTTCCACCTTGACTAAACAGTTTAGTTTCCTAATCCGTGTCTTTGTCTGAATGGTTGGTATGAATTTATTTTGTTGTGATGCTGTTTTTTTTTGTTGCTTGTGTGTTTGTGCCCACGTGCACGCCTTTCTTTGCAGCTGTCGCTGTAGTTACACTGATGGATTGAGCTATAAATCGTTTGCAGCCTCAACCCTTCTCCTCCCTTCCACCTACCGTCTACATTGATTTATTTAGAGAATCCATCTTCAGGACGTAGTCTATGCATATTGATTGCATTCAGTCTCATGCCCTAATTGACTTTTACTGTATTCTTTCACAGTCACATACTGTGTTTGCGTCCTTCAACAAACACACGCACGCACGGTCGCACACATGCACAGTCGCACGCACGCACACACATGCGCACACCAAGTTGCTTCTGTGGAATATTAAATAAGTTGTTGTTCATGTCAGATGCATCTAGGTGTGTCCATGTGTGCGTATTAGTATGTGGATACTACACACTCAAATGCGTACACGCATATATGAACAATAATCTGTGTTTGAGTCCATGTGTGGTGTATGCACAGTTAAGTGTATACAGCATAGCTGTGCATGTCAACACCAACATCTGACTGATAACTGCACTGTGGAGCGCCTATCTCCACCAGGGGCTGTGTAAGCGGCAGAATGTGACATTGCAGGGATAATAATGTGTTTTTAGATTAGATTAGGTGTGTTAAATTGGAGCGTAAAGCTGTTGGACTGTATGCTAGTGGCATTGTTTGAGTAACAGAGTTCAAAGAGTGGCATAACGAATGCAGTAGTTTGTTGTTGCATCATTGAATGGTAGAAATTATATGTTACACAATGTTCTTCTCCATTGCATGATCAAGTACCAGGAAACATGTCCCAATACTATCTGTATTGATTTGGAGTTCACTGGTTCACATGACTTCTGTTAGCATAGTGGAGTATGGGCATCCAAATATGAAACGTTTGACTCTGTGTTGTTTAGAATACAATGTGGGTTCAGTCAGATTATGTTTTCATGATCGTAGGCATTGTTTGTTAAAGAAAATCTATAGCTAAGCCAACTGTAATCATGCATAATAAAAAAATATGCATGATAACATTTTTATAACATTCGTGTTACAGTATGTGCAGCGCCACTATGCTGCCGATTTGAAAAATATGTGGGGAATGACTTCTTTAGCCTATATAGCATGCACAAGCCATTAACGTTGATCTGTGTTGTATAGTTTATACGAGATTAGATCCAGACACACAGACAGACAGGGGGTGAAAAATAGGTGTGTTGCCACCGCAAGTTAAAATGTCTGTCTGAGCAGAGCGATTGCATATACAAAGTCAATGCAGAGGGGCGACGTGAACGAAGCATTCAGTTCCTCTCACATTAACTAGCAACATTGACCCCAAAGTGAAGTGATTCAAGCGGCTAGAATGATATTTCATCTTGAGGCGGGAACGCACAGTTATGCCTGGCAGATATGTGATAGTCTTAGAGTGTCTCTGCGGAAGACTTCATTCTGATTAATATTGCAATAAATTGCCATGTGACGTGTCACTCGACAAAATAACACTTTTTTTCCCTTGAAAATGTGTTCCTGCTGCTATACGCCGTACGGCACTCTGAGTTGAATTCCTGACTTCCATGATGTAACCTAATACTCCAGCGTTATTGATGTGTGTCGGACTCGGTACCCTGCCTTCCCTCTCCTGTGGCGGGGTGGTGATGCAAGCACGGCTGTCTAATTGATTGGACTGTGTGTCTGCCATGCTGTGTGCCATCCTCAGTCCCATTTGGCCGTTTCTAAAAAGGCCTGAAATACTTCAAATATTTATATAGCAGAATCAATGTTTTGGCTTCCAGCCCAGAATGGGACAGACACAAGGGGCCCAGATCTTCAGAGAACCTGTCATCACAATAGCAGGTATATAGCTCCCTAAGCAAAGTCTCAGAGAGAGACCTCGGGCAGCCTAATTTAACCCATTCTGACCTGAGATCAGATTCTAAAAATGTCTTCTACATCCTGACAGTTTTCCATTCTGACCTGAGATCAGATTCTAAAAATGTCTTCTATGTCAGTCGCTCTTCGATTTTTCATAAATAGCAGACCTACAAGCTCGTAGCCACTCGGTGGCGTGCTATGAGCTTGTAGATCTGCTATTTTTCAATAGCTAAAGCACAACGTAATGCTAACACCAAAAGGGGTTAACACTGACTGTGACACAGCTCAGCCGGCTAATGAATGCCTTTAGTGACATATTCCACAACGTACACTGCAGACACACTGTCACTCACGAAGTCTGTCACTTTCTCTGAACCCTGGTATGCAGATGCACGCACGCACACATCCACACGGATATCAAAATGGTACTGTACATACACCGGTACATGAGTTTTGGATAAAATCTGAAGAAGTAGTATCAAGTGTTTTGAAGAAGATGAAAAATTTAATGAAAACGATTAACATACCAATAAGAAGCCCTGAGGGCGAGAAGGCGGGACCGACTGACCCACCGACTTACGGGAAACGCAGGTTTTCATTAGGCTAGGTTTTCATAGTAAACTGCGACCTATATGTTAATGGTCGCAATAAATCCAGAGTGGAAGTGAAACGTGTGACGTCACTACCCGTACCCAGGCAGCGATCATTGCAGTCTCCATAGGGCTCTCTGTCTCCACCTCAATGGCACTCCACTGACTCATTCATTTTCTCGCACCGCCATTATTCAAACACCAAGGTCAACTGGGCTATTAGCCAACCATGAGTGGATGGAACAGTTTAATCATTTTAGACTTGACTGTCACAGAGGCATAGTGGGGGGGGGGGGGGGGGGGGGCAGAGAGGATCATCAGCCGTGTTTATAAGCGACGTCTTTGGCCTTGTTTTTCTGTAATGTTGCTTCTTGTAATTGCTTCTCAAACATTTTCATAATTATACAAAATATTTCACATTTTTCTTTTGAAAAGCTCACAATGTGTCACAACATGACACTTCAGCCACAGCCAAACACACATGGAGCTGAGCAGAAGAAAATTCTTAATTGACACAGCCACATTCACTGGATAGATTATACACATACAGGATACAGGCTGAAGCTGAAATACTATTTTAACACACAATGACTCTTCACCTCTTAAGCACAAGTTTATCTACCAGCCCCAGATAGATTTATACCTCTTTTCTGGATCTCTTGGCCCCCCTAAAGATAATTGAACCCTGTAGGAATATTCATGATGAGATGAGATCTGTGTTAAAATTACTCTTTTGTTATTTTAAATCTGAGCTATTGGTTTAAAAGGACAGTTTCATTAGTTCGAATACTAAATAAATCTTCAACACACTCAAGTATATATTTGAGAAAGACCGATATGGGTTATGGGTTGTATGTCCTGCCTGCTGTGATTGTGAATAAATGTACCTGGAGCGTTACAAAGTGAGTTGCGAGTCCTTGCTTTTGTTTAAGCACAGCGAAGCAAACAATTCTCTTTAAAATGCTAAAGGAAAGACAAAATGCCCAAGAAGGCATTATCTGTGACCAAAATACATAATTTATCGTAATTCATTAATATTTCGAAGAGTGGAACACAGTATTTACAGTACAAGATTAAAAACAAGCTATTGTACAACTGTACTACATTGCATATCATTATTGTACATCCACTACATCTCTATGCATGACACTAGCCTGGAATCCAGACTGATACACTTGGCGGATATTTTTTTCCCACTTGGCTGTCGAACAGATAGAACCAGTTTGAATTCCAGGATAGTGTGACACCACTGTACGATGAAGTATAATATAGGGTTAAGCAGACTAACCGGAAAGACACCCTGTGGGCGAGAAGCGACCTTGCCCTTTAGGGCGTGGTCGCTTCTCAAAAAAATTAAAACAGTATTGTTTTTAATATTACATTTTTCGATCAATCAAAAGAGTAATCGATAAAAGAATCATTAAGAACATGATCGATAGTTGCAGCCCTATTATATTTAGAATCTTTATGTGCATGAAACATTTCTCATGTGAATCTGTTGACCGGGTCTCCAATCAGTTCGGGACATCTCTCCTCTCCCTTCGCAATCCTGTCACACTTCCTCAGTAAGTCATAGTTGATCTTGTCAGTTATAACACTGTCCTGCTCATACTGGGGATGCTCTGCCACAAACTCTCTCATCCACTTCGCCATCGTCATCAGCTCACCGGAGGCACGTTTCTGTATGAGCTTCTGGTAATTCAGAATGGTGCGCTTGGTGTCGACGTCCACTTCTGTGTTTTCCAGGTAGCTGTTGACGACCGGGATAAGCCCTTGAAAGACCCCCTCCTTCCCGTTGATGATTGTGTCTATGCTCATCAGTGTGTACCCCTCGCAACCATCAATCTCCAGGCCGTTCTGAGTAGAGGTGTCGTCAAGTGGGTAGCAACCTTTGAAGATGTCTTTTCTGAAGTAAAACATGCCCTCCTGCACGGCGCTTCTTTTCTGTGCAACCTTCATGTTTTCGTCAACCTTTGACAAGGGGATCAGGAAGTCCAGTTTGTAGTACAGGATCACTCTGGTCAGCAGGACGACAAACACCACATATGCGGCGTTTTCAAAATCGGTGAGTTGAACCTCCATGGGGCGGAACTCGACCCTCCAGCCAATGTCTGAATTTGGAGGCGGCGGTTTGAACCTCAGTGTCTGCCAGTTGGTCGACTGTATATTCTCAAAGTGATCGGACTCGTTTTCATCGTCCAGGTTGATTTTCTCCTCAAAGAGCGCAAGGGGATCCCGGATGAAAAGGTGAGCTACGTGTTGGGCCAGTAGCTTGTCGATCCCTGCTGCTAGAAGTTGTCTGTTGATGTCCTCGTCTATTGTGAGATGAATGTCGTTGTACTTCTCACCACAGCTGGACAGGTAGCTGTCGATTGAGTCATATCTCGATTTGAAGATTCGGTACTTGTTGTCCTTCAGAGGCTTCAGCCCCCGCTCTTCCTGTGTCCTGTCGTCCACAGAGGCAGAAATAACCCCCCAGCGACAATCGATGTCCGACACGTGGCCTCTGTAGAAGGGCGAGGCGGCACTCAAAGCCATCAATATGGGGCAGAACGGTGCTAGTTGGTCATAAAGGTACCTTGCTTCGTCAATGCTGCAGGCTTGGAATGTCATCTGAAGGCAGCAGTTGCCCATTCCAAAGCCCATAGCGTCCATGTAGATGTGGTCTGGGAGAGCTGCGCTGGCTAACTCCCCGTCATCTTCGGGATACGTTTCCACAAATGGTGACGGGGTGTTTTTGTCCTTAAATATTGGCACGTTGATCACTACTTTCTCGCCTCTTCTGTGGCGTATGTTCCTGGTAAGGGTACTAAATCTTGGGTGTCTACATATGGCCTCGTCTGGAAAAAACAGCGACTTGGACACACCCATTTCGACAGGCGTTGGCTGGCGTTCCGGCCTAGTGAACCCTGGGCAGCCAAGCCTTGGAAATGAGGTGATGGTGCAAACCGTTTGATTGGCGTTTAGAACCGATGAGGCCTCTCTTCGTCTCTTCCCCATGTTATCCTCTACCATGTTGAGCTCCAGCATGGTCCCGCCGTAGGGCTGTCCGGGGGTCCCTTCGAGCATGTAGCTGGCATATTCTGGACTCCAGTGGGTTGGATGGTTGGGTTTTGTCTTTTCCCCTTTCTCTTGAAGCGTGTCCAGAACGTCCCCTGCATTCAGAAGAAGGCAGACCTTTTCATTATTTTCGTCCATTTCAATCAACATGTACTCCACCTCATCACCCCATTTCAAAACGTCCTTTTGACGATCCTTAACTTTATTATAGATGTTGAGAAACTGGATGATGCCATGTTTCCTGACATGGTCTGCATGTTTCTTGCATTCTTCCCAATTGAGCGGTGAGCCTTGAGACAACAAGCCCATTCAATCGTGCCGTGAACTGACGTTATGCTCTGAACTGATATTCCCATTAATAATACTGAGATGGAGAAGTGAGTTGATGTTGGGTTCTGGTCCAGTTCTTCCCTGCAGTTGACCTACAGTATGTCTCAAAAGAACAACTATACAGGTTCTTCCACTGACATCGTGGAATTTCTTTATTTAAGTGTATTGAAGTAACGTGACCATCTATGACGCCATGGGATTTCTAAATTTAGTAGATTGTAGTACCACAAACGTCTATATAGATTCTGGGTAAATGAGATCCCTAGATCCTAGATCCCGATATGGGCATAAGCACCCCATATATGGGCATGGATACTTGCGTAGGAAAGAGATGTCTGGAGCACTTGATCAAGTGGCCATACCTGTATTTGGTGATTTGGGATGAGCGTAATTTTGTTGAATAAATACAAAAAAGCATCTTCATAATGACAAAGTATACAGTATATATACTGTATATAAAAGAAAGAAAGAAAACATGTCACGGACGCCCTCCATGGATTCATGATAAGAAGTGTGATCCATTGAGGAATGTCCAAAAACAGATGTTTGGCCCGTCAAGGATTGCAAATGTCTTATGTTAAAGTATTTTTAAGAACTTTGCTACTGAACAGCCGTTCACATTTCTCAATGTAATAGACAGAGCTACGGGTGGCCAGAGCAGGCCATCCTACCTGAGAGCAGGATCCAAAGTAAGAATTGTTCGCGTGTTGTTTAACCCAGAAAAAGAAAATAATAAGACAGCTGCCAGATACTTTAACACCCAGGGCAATACCATGTCACTTTAACACTAGGTATAGTATAGGCGTATATTTCCACACGGTAGCCGTGTCACAATACTGTGGCTTTCCAGAACAAAGGCTATACTGACAGCATGCCCAAACTGTCAAGGTACATGTATTGTTGTGTTGGCCTTTTATTTGCCCCATATGACATGGCGTTGGGGTTGGGGGGAGCCCAGCAGCAGGTTGGTTGCCCAGTCTGATGAGTGATTTTTCGGTGAGACGTTCCAGGCCAGAGCAGAGTAAATCAGAGTTAAAGTAGGACTCTGCCACGGTCACAGCACACAAGGTCACCCCAATGCAGTTTTATTTGCAGGCAAAGAACAGTAAATTCTGGCAGCTCTACACACGGAATCCCGCCTCTCTCTCTCTCTCCCGCCAATGATTTTCACATCTCACTCAGCAGCCTCTCTTACATAATATCTGAATTGCACAAACATGGTTAAAGTTTGAATTATTCTTTGTGTTGTAATCTGATCGCCCATGGCTGTGTACTGTACTTGTACGTGAATACACAATGTACTAGATATGTATTGTGTACTGCCTGAACTGTAGCATACTTTATAGTTAGCTGCGGAGACATCTCAGACAGCAAGGTCAGCTTGCTGCAGTTAGCGGTTGTTATGTCTCAAGTGGTGTTGTCAGTTGTCACGTCATTAGGATCCAGCTCATATATATATATATATATAATATGGAATCAATTCAGGTTGGTATGATCCAGTGGGAGGGGCTTAGCCTTTATAAGTAGGGAGGCCTCCCACTGCCACTCAGTCAAGGTAGGATTGTGGAGGTGGAAGGATCTAGACTAGAGCCATCTGTCCAGTTAGCTGTAAATACCTTTGTTCTTCATTCTTCATGAATGGTGTGTAAAAGAAAGAAAGAAACCGCATCTCTGCATCACGAATCGCCTGGAGATTCTTCTGTATCGTTTCCAGTTCTTGTCAGTTTTTTCCTACCTGTCCTGAGCCTTTTATTTTGGCAAACACTACCCACACTATGAGTCAAAGTGTGACATTTCTCCATATCAATCCCTTCCTTCCTTCCTGACAGGCTGCCTAACTTCATATGATTTACTATGAACCTGCTTTCTCTCCCCTTCCTGTCGCCATGCCACTGTGGCACACACCTATTTATCATTTTTTCAACAGTTTCTCTTTGCTTCAAGTCTTCTACTTCACCCCAGTCTAACCTTCACTGGTTTCTCTCCTCTGTCCCATGTCATCTCTTCTTGATTCGTGCCGTCTTTTCTCTTCCTAATGATTGCCACCTCTCTTCGTCTGTAGCACACAGGCTTTCACGGTGTGATGCATTGTGGGCTTGTGGATAGACAATTTTCTATTTTACTATTATTATTATTATTATTATTATTTAGTCTGACCAGACTATAGTTATTGTCACACTTTGTTTTATTCTTCCGGAGTAACCTACCTAACATTACATTTCCATTGATAATGAATGGAAAATCTTACGTCATATTGTCTGAGCAAATAGAGTAAAAGTCTATGGCTATTTTATACATGAAACAGTTTAATATTTGAACTGGGGACCCCCCACTCTGAAAAGCACTTGTTGTAGGAGTGGGGGGTCCCCCATCTAAATGATGTATGGGCAGGTCAAGGAAAGTTTGCTGAGACAATATTGTATTGAAAGAGTGGTTTATGTATCAAAATCTTTGATCCAATCTGTAAAAACAGCAACACAGGATCTGATTATTGTCCATGACAGAGAAAGGCAGAGTGAAGAGGTATCAGCATGCATTCGCGTGAACTGACATTCAAAGTCCTTTCATGGAGGTGTGGGACAGTCACTAGACCATACACTCAGGGTCTGTTAGTTTGAGGGGGAACTGAGTTGGGCAACAGCAGTGATGCAAATTCATAGCCAGCCAGACTTGAAGTTGCACGGTTATGGTAGTGCAGACAAGTGCCACACACCTCCTTCGGAATATCACCCTAAACACCACCCTAAGTCCCACTAGCATCCCAATGCCAACCGAAAGTGAGTAGGCTACTTACTCACTGGGATGAGTCACTGCAGCATGTCAACCCAGTGAGCAGGCAAGCCAACTCTCTGACGATTATGGCAGCAATGGACAGAATGTATGCCAGCCGGCAAGGAGGTCTGCCTCTTCTGGGAGGCAAAGATCTGATCCGATGCTGGCTAGAAACGGGTTCATCAGAATTTTATATGCATGGGAAGAGCTTCCCCACTGTACCAGAGCTAAAAAGAAATGCATCTAAAATGCGACACATTCACAGATGGGTTCAAGTTCAGCAAACCTGTCCAGCCAAATTATTATATTTATGGAATTGAAAAGGCCGCCTTACCTTCCAATTACGCAGTTTGAAAGGGAAATCAAACAGCGAGACACATCTGAAATTAAACTGCAGCATCGAGGCTTCTAACTGGTATGAATTCATCACGTTGAAAAGCTATTGACCTGTCCTCTTCTCCCTCTCATATTCCTCTTTAATATTCCTTCACTTAATTCCTCTGTCCTCTCCCCACCACTCGTCTGATTATCTCCTTTGTCCTTTACTTAATTCTCCTCTCCTCCTGTCTACTCTCCTATCCTCTCATCTCCTCTCCATGCTCTCCTCGCCTCACATATCTGCTGTCTTTTGCCCGTATATGTTTGGGAGCTGACGTCCCTATCGCAAGAGAGCAGGTGTGAGAGCCTTTCTTCATCTGGCTCCGTTCCCCAGGAGGAGGATAAGCCTGCAAAATGTCAGGCCTATCTTTAACCTAAATCCCCTTTCCAATCAGCCATTTTGTGGCTCCAGGCCAATGCCATGCAATAAGCATAGGGAACAGAATTACATACAGTACATCCCCAGCTCGTTTGCACTGATTCGTCTTTGTCTATTGTTTGGCGCCTCTTACTTTGTAGTTTCTCTTCGCGTCCCTCCTCACCATCTCTGGTGTTTTCCCTCTACTGCCTGTTCTACAAGACTGCTCCGCTCATCTGCCTACTCGTTTGCTTGTTTCATCATTATTCTCCCTCTGTCACTGAGTGTGACCCAGAGAGAGAGAGAGAGAGAAGGGGGGGGGGGGGGGCAGGGGGAGGAGAGAAATAGTTTCTCAGATGAACTGGGACACCTTTATTCGTGTTTTAGCTGAAGACGATGTGTCCTGGTTAAGTCAAGGCTCTTGAGATATTCCTGACCTCCCTCTCTCTCTCTCTCTCTCTCTCTCTCTCTCTGCACGCACGCACTCATACACACACACACAATAGTGATGACCTATTAATACCTAATAGTACCATGTATTATTAATTGCCTCCACAGAAGCTGATTTCTTTACAGTACTGTAGTGTACAGTGTGTTCTCGTATCATCGTATACATCATCCTCACCGACTTCTTACTGACAGTTGAGAGTTGAAAGCCTCTTATATACACAACATATCAATGTTTGTGTAGGAAAGATTGTGCGTGGTTGTAGTGCCCTTCAAAAATGAAACACTGTTTGGCACAGGCCCTGTTGCAGGATGAGTGCCATATCACATCCTGCCTGATGGAATAGAAGGCAGGGGGATCTGTAGGCAGTTCCCTGCAGATAGGGCCAACCTTGTTTCCAATATAGAACATTGTACTCTGTTCATTGACCTGAATGGAGAGCACAAGTGAAACAGACGGGAGAGGAGCCATGTATATTAAATAGTGTGTGTACTTGATCATTATGTTCCTAGAAGTGATGGTATCACTGCTGGCATTGTTTCGGCCTATCTAGGGAGCTGTTGCATTCTGCTGGAACGTTCTACAGTACCTACCATACACTGTCACAGTTAATATATCTGCTGCTTTTGCATATCATTTTCTATATAGTTGCACCAGTACATGCATGCACCGGTTGTACTATTGAATTGAATTAAAATGAGTTGAGTCGAGTTGCCCCTTCACTGCATGTCCCACTGGAGGAAGTTGTGGACCAAGGTGTCTTTCACAATTCCTCCGGTCAATGATGCAAACATTGGTGGAAGGTTTCCCAGTTCGATCCCGGGCTCCCCCAGAGTTACTGTGCACCAATGGTAAATGCACCATTTACAACAAGCACATGATAACAGGGTCTCCACTGTGACGCCAGTATATAGCAAAGGCACACTCAGTTGGCAGTTGGGGAATGCCAAGGAATGTCAGGAACATTCTTGCATAGTCTTGCAGGAGACAATCCCAAATGGCATCACACACACTCCTGTCAGTACCTGACACAGTGCTGTTCCCCCATCCTGTAGCTAAAAGCAATGGAGCTTAGATGAGTCCTGGATTATCAGGTATAGGTGCCTTGTAAAATAATTTTCTTAAATTTCCCACAATTTTGCACATTGCTCATACAGTCTGGTCTGAAGCTGACCTGATCATAACCAATAAATAAAATCCTGTAGGCTATAGCTCCTTATTTCTTCCTCATATAAAGTCTAGACAGTGGCAGTGCCATGCAGGGTTGATGATGTCTGAACAGGCCAGCTCTTCTGCTACCCTATAGCCTTTATCACCGTTCTCCTCTTCGTCAAAAGATCCAACCCTATTCTTATTTGTGTCTGCTTCTCCAGCTGTGGACACGCTGAAGTGCTTAGATAGAGACTTCTGCATGGGCTTACATCACCCATGATGTAACGAAACATATTAAATGTGATTCATGTCATCAATACTAATTAACATGACATGTAGCATCTGGTAGCGCATCACTTAGTTATGACTATAGGGATGTCCCGATCATGTGTTTTTTCTCCCGATCTGATCATTTGATTTGAGTATCTGCCGATGCCGATTTTTGAGGGGCTCTCCTATATAGCTTTTGTCCTCACACGTCTCAATATTTGCCATTGACCATGAAAGGAGAAATTAGGTCAAATTTCCACCAAATATGACGTAAATTAAACATCAAAACATTAAACGCCATTGACAATGAAGGGAACATTTACACCATGTAGACGATCCGATTCCAATCATTTGAAAATAACGTGATTAAACCCACGATTTCCGATCACGTGATCGGCTTGGGACAACCCTAGTTGTGAGTTATCTATGACTTCAAATAGTTTATTGTGTGGATGATGGCCCCACTGATTATAATACTCTTAACCCTGCCATTGTCAGTGTCATCTTACACAGAAACCTTTGTTCTACTATATGGAGGATCATCCTCATAGTTTTGTTGTTGTTTAATCAAAAGGAATCCCAAACACTTTTATGTGTGCTATGTTCCACACTTTGAAAACATAGAATCTAGCTATTTATTTTACAGCAACTAAAAAAATATAGCCTATTCCTTCTTTCTTGGTTTGAATTGTCCATGCTGTGTTCTACTCTTTGAGATATACAGGTAACACAATCGCCCAGACTGGCAGTATTTTGGCCATCCAAAACTTTGAATTAATTTTAAAGCACAATCTATGTTTTCTTCGCTCTTGGATTTTAATTGTTTGCTCTCTGCTCCCTGTTATTAAAAGTGAATGTGTATCTTTGTCCCTTTTGATTGCACGTGGAATCGTGGATAACAATAAGCTCAGAGTTGACTGATTAAAGCCTTACTCTGCCGTGTGAATGTACCGGAAGGCCAATGTAATTTTAAAAGACAGACACGCACATGGGGGTAATTAGCGACACTAATGTAGCTGATGGTGGCCACGGGCCAATTATGTTACTTTTTAGATTTATTTTATTTATTTTGGAAAGGCAGAAGGCTGCATTATGTTGTGTAACCCGCACAGTGTTTTAATTAGTAACTACTGAGACAGTTTGTGTTTGTGTCTTTTGATAGAAAGGTGTTGTAGGTTGGGTTTATTTGGAAGGTAATTATGACTCTAGGGGAGAGAGGGCCTGCACGGGGAAGCTTGACTCAACCTGTCCCTCAACACACACAAACACACACACACACGCACACGCACACGCACACGCACACGCACACACACACACAAGCATGCAAGCGAGATGTTGTTTATAGAGCAAGACAATTATGAGCACAACATAATCATTATACAGTGGTGGGAAGTACTCACATTCTTTAAGTAAAAGTATCAATACTAGTACTGCAATATAGAAATACTTTGTACGAGTAAAAGTCCAGTAATCAAATTTTACTTGAGTAAAGAATAGCCTGATGAAGGCTGTATAGCCCGAAACGTTGCTGGTTCCCTATTAAACATTTTCACTGCATTTGAAGACTGCAGTGTGCGGATGTTTCTTCTTTTGCATGACGTCGGGCACTTGGTTGTCCTTCTCCTACGCACCTGTCGCTTGTAGGTGTGCAAAAGCCTTGCACACTATTGGCATCAAAATATACTTGAAGTACCAAAAGTAAAAGTACTCATTTGTCCCGTTTTCAATCATTATTTATGACCATTGTAAAGTACAAATACTACAAACTTGTACTCAAGTACAGTACTTGAGTACATGAACTTAGTCACATTCCACCACTGCTATTACATTATTCTATTGCGTATTATGGAAGACTTGCTATAGACGCATACCTACAGTGCTCAGAATCTATAGGGGTATACTGAGGTAGAGTCAGACTGGACTCAGAATCTATAGGGGTATACTGAGGTAGAGTCAGACTGGACTCAGAATCTATAGGGGTATACTGAGGTAGAGTCAGACTGGACTCAGAATCTATAGGGGTATACTGAGGTAGAGTCAGACTGGACTCAGAATCTATAGGGGTATACTGAGGTAGAGTCAGACTGGACTCAGAATCTATAGGGGTATACTGAGGTAGAGTCAGACTGGACTCAGAATCTATAGGGGTATACTGAGGTAGAGTCAGACTGGACTCAGAATCTATAGGGGTATACTGAGGTAGAGTCAGACTGGACTCAGAATCTATAGGGGTATACTGAGGTAGAGTCAGACTGGACTCAGAATCTATAGGGGTATACTGAGGTAGAGTCAGACTGGACTCAGAATCTATAGGGGTATACTGAGGTAGAGTCAGACTGGACTCAGAATCTATAGGGGTATACTGAGGTAGAGTCAGACTGGACTCAGAATCTATAGGGGTATACTGAGGTAGAGTCAGACTGGACTCAGAATCTATAGGGGTATACTGAGGTAGAGTCAGACTGGACTCAGAATCTATAGGGGTATACTGAGGTAGAGTCAGACTGGACTCAGAATCTATAGGGGTATACTGAGGTAGAGTCAGACTGGACTCAGAATCTATAGGGGTATACTGAGGTAGAGTCAGACTGGACTCAGAATCTATAGGGGTATACTGAGGTAGAGTCAGACTGGACTCAGAAACAAGGAGCTCAAAGGGCAAAGAGAGAGCACCACACCTCGCCCACATCCTCTTCCTCGCCCACCTCCTCAAGACGAAAAGAAGGAGGAACACAAGAAAAGGTCATGGTCACAGTCAAGGTTGAGGTCAAAGTCCAGACAGGCTCTATAGGACACTATGAGTATTGATAAACAATATGACACTATGGAACCAGCTCATTTGGAACCTCATTTGTACCTTCTAAGAACTTCACTTATATATCCAAAAGATTACATGAATCTATGCAACCTAAGGTCCCTGGGAAAATGCCCTACATGCCCTTGTAGGTCGACACCAGTGTTTTGAATTGGATGTGAGCAGTTTCATAACAGGAGAGCTTGTGAGCGGAGATGACAGAGCTATGGGGTCTAGAGAGCAGAGGAGACAAAGGAGTGGTCCATGAGAGGGTGATGAAAATGAACCTGTCCAAACACCTTGGAAGGTTTGGCCAGACAAGCAGGAGGAGAACCACTAGAGACAAGGTTTTGGGATAATTAGGTCAGAATGGAAAAGCCGGTGGTTGACTGTGTCAAATGCTGCAGATGGGTCGAGATTAAGATGGATGAGGACTAGTGTTGGAGGCAGCATGGACTGTGAGAACTGCTGTCTCAGTGGAATGGGCAGGTTTGCATCCTGACTGGTTCGGTTCCAAAGGTTATTATTTGAGATATTGAATCCAGTATAGGACTGAAAATAACCAATAGACAAGCTCATAGCACATTGCATTGTGATGCAATTTAAGCTTTAAGCTCAGATCTTTGCCTATTTTTTTTATTTATGTCTGTCTATTATGACACATGAAAAGTTAAATGGAGTAAATTGAGATTTTGAAGGCATACAAAGCTTATGCTTTCATTTCATTGTGAAAATTAAAACGTCATGAATGGAGTTGATGGAGGGGCCACATTTGCACAATCTTAAATTAATTTTGTTAAATGTCTTGCTGTATCCCTCTTCTTTTATGTGCCTCTCCCTTCCCAGCATTTTATCCCTTGGTAATCCAGACCAATTTCTCATTATCAGTAGCTGATTGTAACTGTAATTATGCCTGCTTCTTGGTGTCACTTTGACAAGCCCTAATGTAATTTCTGCAGATGGAATCGTTTGAACCCCAGCTTTTAAATCACTTACAGTATGTGAATTAAATAGCAGCGGTCGGGGGGAGTTATATTCTGTGTCAGATGTTATGCTCCTCTATTTTACATCTTGGTGATTATAAAGAATTATGAAGGAAACTCTCACGTACTGTACAGTATATCTCTGCCTCCCATTCTCGTTTCTTTTGATTGGATTTCTTATTATTTCCGTGTGATTGTTAAAAGGAGGTGCATTTGGTTACATTTGTACAGTGGTGGAAAACGTTCTCGCGCATTTTTTTAATTAAATGTACTTGAGTAAAAGTACAAAAGTATTGGCAATTTGGCATCGAAATGTACTTAAAGTACCAAAAGGAAAAGTATAATGTATACAAATCATTTGTAAATAGCAGATGTACAAGCATTGAGATGCATTATGAGCTTGTAGATGTACATAGGGTTGAAGTGGTTAATGTATGTAATAATAATAAAAGTATCTATAACAAAAAAATACATCGCATGGATGCATCTGTTGACCTCAGTGATGTATCCTGAGGTCAACAGGATTTCGGGTCTACCAACATCATACCCCTCACTCAGGCGACCCAGCCGGGGTGATCAAGTCCCGACTTACGTCCCAGTAGCTACCCTCAATCAGTCCCACTAGGGCAAAACCAGGGCCACACAATCCGTTGGAACTACTCCAGAACTACTCTGCCAGGGCTGGGAGGTACACTCAGGAGTGGTGGGCAATGGTTCCGCAGGGACATGGTGCTGTGGTTCCGCTTACTGCCTTGCATGGCCCTCCTAAAGGCCTCACGAGGGTTGTTGGGCTTCCCCCTCACGGAGGACACATGCTGGGGCGCTAACCCATACTGCTCACCCGGGTGCCCGTCTACATTCCGGCTGTCACCCGTCTCTCCGGTGGTCACCAGACTATACCTGGTTGTCACATAGTCTATTCCTATGACTCACTATAAATATAATAACTATAACGACTGTGTGCTCTTTGTGACCTGGGAGTTGTAGAGGATGAGTTTGATTTTGTCTTCTATTGTCCACTATACCATGATTTAAGAAACGTTTTATTTGACGCGGTCCGTGCGATATTAGTCTGGTTTATTAACCAGGCTAATTGGTGTTAGCATTACGTTATGCTTTAGCTATTGAAAAAATAGAGCTTGCAGATCTGCTATTTTTGAAAAATCGTGAAAATATTTATTTCAGAAAACTGTAGGATTTAGAAGAATTATTTTACTTTTCACTACTAAAGGGCGCTCCGCGGGTCGCATTTGGCCCGCGGGCCGCCAGTTGAATACCCCTGTCCCATAAGGCATGGAACAGAACAGTTGAATACCCCTGTCCCATAAGGCATGGAACAGAACAGTTGAATACCCCTGTCCCATAAGGCATGGAACAGAACAGTTGAATACCCCTGTCCCATAAGGCATGGAACAGAACAGTTGAATACCCCTGTCCCATAAGGCATGGAACAGAACAGTTGAATACCCCTGTCCCATAAGGCATGGAACAGAACAGTTGAATACCCCTGTCCCATAAGGCATGGAACAGTTGAATACCCCTGTCCCATAAGGCATGGAACAGAACAGACAGTTGAATACCCCTGTCCCATAAGGCATGGAACAGTTGAATACCCCTGTCCCATAAGGCATGGAACAGAACAGTTGAATACCCCTGTCCCATAAGGCATGGAACAGTTGAATACCCCTGTCCCATAAGGCATGGAACAGAACAGACAGTTGAATACCCCTGTCCCATAAGGCATGGAACAGAACAGACAGTTGAATACCCCTGTCAACAGAACAGACAGTTGAATACCCCTGTCCCATAAGGCATGGAACAGAACAGACAGTTGAATACCCCTGTCCCGTAAGGCATGGAACAGAACAGACAGTTGAATACCCCTGTCCCATAAGGCATGGAACAGAACAGACAGTTGAATACCCCTGTCCCATAAGGCATGGAACAGAACAGACAGTTGAATACCCCTGTCCCATAAGGCATGGAACAGAACAGACGGTTGAATACCCCTGTCCCATAAGGCATGGAACAGAACAGACAGTTGAATACCCCTGTCCCATAAGGCATGGAACAGAACAGACGGTTGAATACCCCTGTCCCATAAGGCATGGAACAGAACAGACAGTTGAATACCCCTGTCCCATAAGGCATGGAACAGAACAGACAGTTGAATACCCCTGTCAACAGAACAGAACAGTTGAATACCCCTGTCCCATAAGGCATGGAACAGAACAGACAGTTGAATACCCCTGTCCCATAAGGCATGGAACAGAACAGACAGTTGAATACCCCTGTCCCATAAGGCATGGAACAGACAGTTGAATACCCCTGTCCCATAAGGCATGGAACAGAACAGACAGTTGAATACCCCTGTCCCATAAGGCATGGAACAGAACAGACAGTTGAATACCCCTGTCCCATAAGGCATGGAACAGAACAGACAGTTGAATACCCCTGTCCCATAAGGCATGGAACAGAACAGACAGAATAACAGAGAGAGAGAGGGATGAGTGCAGACGGAGGTGGAGAGAGAGAGGAGTGACAGAATATAGAAGAAGAGTGAGAGAAAAGGCAGGAGCACAAGAGCGAGGGATGAACACGGACCGGAGGATGTGCTGCTGCATGGGTGTTAACCCAGACAGACAGGGCTAAGTAATAATCCTGCTCCTGTCTAGCGTGCGTGTGCGTGTGATAAATATACAGTTTAGGTTGTGTGAATCTGGACTCTGGTTGTGTACATGGAATTTAAATGTGAATGCTGTATTAAGCCTTTTTTCTGCTTGTATACGATTACGTATACGTTGTCTGCTTGTCAAATAAAACAAGCCTTAAACATTCGAGCTCACCCAATACCTCCTCAAGCTGTGAGCTGTTGGCAAATTGAGCTGAATTGTGTGCGACTTCACCTTGAATAAATTAATCAAATCCAATCTACGAGCCTGATCTTCTTGCGCAGGTCGTTCCAAAGCCCAGGCAAGGCAATGTACTTTTATTTATACATAATAGAGTGTCATACACAATGGCAATTCAAGGGGCTTTACATAAGGCATACATATTCTGTAGTAGTATATGGCTGGTTTAAAAGAATATAGTTCACACAAGAAATTACTTAATTTCTATTTTTACTCGCCACACGATGTGTTGCATGTTTTTGGCTAGGAGTATACTCAGCTGATAGACAGCTTGCATCCGATTGGCTTTCCACTCCATAGTCTCGTGGACATAATATTCTGGAGGGGTGGTGCGATTATGAATTAACAAAAATATTGTGTCATTGAACAAATTTAAACATACTGAAACATACATATGACGTTTTTGGGCTGCTGGAAGTAATGATTGGCCTATAGTATTTTGTTATATGATATTAGGATATAAGGAAAGCTCCACGCACGCACACATGTACACACGCACACACGTATTTTGAGAGAGTGGACCTGTACCAAACTTCTTGAAGCTTCCTGATATCTGAGTAATGAAAAATGTAACACTTAAGAACACTTCAGTCCAGAAGAACTAGAACTGAAAATGTGCACTATAAGTGCTTGAGGTAAGCTGATAGCTTGCTTTCTCCTCCCTGTATGCTGAAGGCCTGTCAAAACACAACACTGGCCTTTGACAATCACCCATCAGCTTCACTGACAGGATTTAGAGGCCTGCCTGTACCAGCACCACTCCAACTACTAGTGCTTCTGCTATACACACATCTCCAGGCTATGGGACATGTTTTTGATGGTATGGAGTGGGTCAACAAAGAAAGTGCAAACCTTCATCAATAAATGTCTCGAAAGAATCCTGAATATACACTGGCCAGACAAGATCAGCAATAAGGACGAAGACACAACAACGACCAGCAGCAGACGAAATTGAGGGAAGAAGATGGATATGGATCGGTGCACATACGCAAACCACTGTCAAACGCCACCAGGCAGGCTCTAGCCTCGGTACCCAGGCTTTTGACAGGCTCTGACTTGGAACCCTCAAGGGAAGAGAAACAGAGGCCGGCCCCAAAACACCTGGCGGAGGGATCTCCAGTCAGACACCAAGAGGCTGGGATGCACCTGGTCACAGATAGAAAAGAACGCCAGTGAATGAGAACTCTCGAGGTCCCTTGTCAACGGCCTTGGGCATATACCCTGGTAAGGGTGTCAGGCATAAGTAAGTAAGTATTTAGTAAGTAAGTGGGGCTAATCGGACACAAGATGTCCATCTTGCGTATGTGTACCAATTGGCTCATCCTTTCAGCTGAACTTGAGGCCATGCTGCTATATTGCCATGTACCATGTAGTCAATAATTTATGCATGTAAAAATATATTTTCCAGCTGATCTGATTCTGTTCTATCAAGTACTATCAAGTATGATTGCTGTAAGGTTTTCTGAGGTGTGCGGTCCCATTAGTAGACCTAACCAGACTGGGAGGTCTGAAACCTTATCTTAGTCCTATTGAAACGTGCCACTGGCTCTGATGTCTCTGAAAGGGTTCAACGTGATGTAATTAGTTGTGGGTATGTAAATCCAACAGGTAATCTTTGGTTTTAACTCCTTAATTAGGCTTTAGAGTCCATGCCTCTGAGTAATGTTTGATTTCATGTGTTTACTTTCATTCAAAGTCTGAGGAAAGGCAGCTTATTCTCTGCCGAACAGCAGCACCAGCAAAAATCCAAAATCGATGATTTCATGACTTATCTAACTTACTTTATTCATGCTCTCTAATATAATTTGCTACAGTATATATACCTCTACACTTTGCTCCTTAAACCATCAGCTGACCCTTCCATGCCATGAATTGCATCAGGCTATAGCGGTGCAACAGTTAATTGAACTAATTGATCTTAAATAATCTATTTAAATGAAATCAATGTTCAGAAATCCATTGTTTTGTAGTATTCTGTGAGAAGAGAGCGGTACAATCTCAGACAGCAGAGGGAAATGAAGAGATGGAAAACCACTCAAACAGAACAACAGATGCTCACAGCGTGCCACATCACGACATTGTGAAATTGTAGATTGGCTACTTTCACTATTATCCGAGTATCCAAAAGAAAACATTCATGAATAGTTCTATTAATCAAACAAGTAATAATAGCTAAAAAGGCCATTGATAGTCCCACATCGGACCCTAATGAACACAACCAAGCTCACATTTGTGTACGTGCAGCGTGCCTATAACTCCTGTCCTATCTATCCTATAACTCCTGTCCTATATCTTTATACTTTTTCCCCATTTTCCTGTCCTCACTACAGGCTACCCCCTCCCTCCCTCTGTCTCTGTATACTTCCTCTATTATTCTCTCTTCCCTCTATATTCTATATCCCTCAATGGGCAGTATTACATCTTGTCTCCAAATTTCAACTTTTCACGTTGAAATATGTAAAACAAATAATGCTCCACTTCGCCATACAAGTGTGTCACCACAAAAGTAGGGGGGAAAAAATCAGATCTACATGCTCACAACACCTTGCGATGCGTGAAATGTTAATAAAAAAAAGTTAAGTTTTGGGACATACATGGTTTCCTTCCACCCGACAGTGAAGATATGATATCTTTATATTGTGCCTGTCCTCGCCACAGCCTATACCCCCTCCTCGCTCTTTCTTTCTCGGTATACTTTGTCCAATATTCTGTCTTGTCTTGTCTTCCTTTTGGCTTGTCTTCTTTTCTTTTTTTACCTCTCTCTCTCTGCCTCCTCCACCTACCTGTACATACCTTCCACAATGCTTCCTCCCTGGCTCTTGGCTCTTTCTCTAGAGGAATAACTATATTCATGACTTTCTTTTTCTGAGTTTTGCCACTGGCCTCATGTTGCCTTTTGGTGTGTGTGTGTGTGTGTGTGTGTGTGTGTGTGTGTGTGTGTGTGTGTGTGTGTGGTGTGTGTGTGGTGTGTGTGTGTGTGTGTGTGTGCGCACATATATGTGTCCATGTTTGCGTGTTACTATCTCTCCAGTGTCTCTAGAACCTTAGCGTCAAGGTACACATTGCTGTGATATTGCATGGAGATGTTTGAGTATTGAGTAGAATTTGTGTGTCTTATATGCACTGGTTCTCAAAGTGCGGTTCCAGGGTGTCCCCAGCACAGCACAATGTTTTAAATACAGCATCATAATCAGCTATTTGATCATATACCATCTCCGAGATGTATTTATTCATTTATTTGGACAAACGTGTAATATGTTTTGAAACACTTTTTGAAATGTTGTATGGGGTTGCCTGGCAAACAATCTTTCCAGATGTAGGTCCGTGACCAAAATACATAGTCATTTGGGGGTCCTTGACCTGAGAATGTTTGATAAGCAGTGTATTAAAGGACCCTGGTTTTTTGGCGGCATTATGGCCATTGACGGGTTGAGTTGGTTTGGCTTAATCTGTACTATATGGCTTTAATCTGGGTTGGATTTGCTGCAGGAGAATCCCCCCTTCTGCTCATTAGGTTTGGATGACCAGAAGGGTGGGGATATATTGTATTCCTTGCTTCAATTTAAATACAAATTTATAACCATGGTGAAGACTCGCATATGGCAAAAACCTCAAGGAGGACTGTGGGAAATGACAATCTTTATGAGCATATACAAAAACATATACAGTATATGCTAAAAAATTTCTCTACAGTATAGTGCAAAAAGTGTGAAGTGGTGTACAAACATTTTGTTCGTGCAACCATCGTTTGCGACCATTGTCAGTGCCAACTCACAAGTATATAGTTTTTAAGCATGCCATTTTCAATACTTAAATATTACAAATTGACTGAGCCAGCATTTCAATTGGACAGGGAGTTAGGTGTAATCTTTGACTCAAGTACTCAAGTACTAGTGTTGAGTACAGACAGTAGAGGTAAAGAAGAGAGAGAGAGGTAATATATTAGAGATTAGAACGCTCTGTATGCACCATTTGTCTGTCGGGTTAATGTGGACAGTATCGACCACAAAGCCACGAACCGACATTATACTGCTTTACTGCCTGGTCTTTAAAGACGAAGGATGCCTTTCTCTTCTACCTCGTGCCATTTCATTTAAAAAGCTCCGTGTCCAGAATTAAATGATGACGTTCTACAAACCCATACTATAGCTGGCGGGATGAAATAAATTCAGCTCTGCTTTCTTATTTTAAACAAAACTGTGCCGTGAATTAAGATCTTAATTAGGACCATGCATATTTAATGTGACGCTCCGTCCAGCAAAGTTTTAAAAACTAGATTTTCCAATTGATATTTCATTATGATTAAAATAGTCCACAGTTTCAACATGCAGGATTTATACATGATCTTTCCAAATTATTGGAACTAGGTTATTGGAACTAAAGTGCCTGGCACATCCGCAGCTGTTCCACTGGCACTCACAGTTGAATTGGTACGTGCGCGCATGCGTGCGTGCGTGCGTGCGTGCGTGCGTGCGTGCGTGCGTGCGTGCGTGTCAGTCTGACTGTCTGTCTGTGTGAGTGTGTGTGCTCTGCATAGCCGAAATGCATAAGCGTTCCTTTTTTAAATTCCTATTTTTGAGTCCACTCCAAGGAACAGCAATGTCCATATGTGTGGTTAACCTGTGTGGTTAATGAGCACCATATAATGAGTACCAGTAGGGGCGCTGTTGTGCCATGCAGAAACAGAGAGAGAGAGAGACACTGTTCCCTGCTAATATGAGAGAGAGAGAGAGAGAGAGAGAGAGAGAGAGAGAGAGAGAGAGAGACACTGTTCCCTGCTAATGAGAGAGAGAGAGAGAGAGAGAGGAGATGGGGGGGGGGCGGGGGGAGGGGAGTTGCACCACTCGGTTCACACAGGTGTGATTTTTGATGTACATATACTGGATTTGGGTTTGGCACTCCACTGAAAACCATATGATGTGCAACTTTTTTTCTCATTCAGTGTGTGTGCCTGTCTGTCTGTGTGAGTGTGCGTGTGCGTGTGTCAGTGCATGTGGGTGTGTGCAAGCGTGTGTGCATGTACTGTATGTGTGTGCATGTATGTGCAAGCATGTGTGAGTGTGTGCGTGTGTGCGTGTGAGTGCGCGTGCCAGTGGCCTGTGCAGCAAGGAAAGAGAAAATTGGGTAAGTGTGGCTTCTCTCTCTCTGGTCACAGGAAGGGCAAACGTGTATTAAGTCAAACTGCAGAATCCATGGTGTTGATTTAACTCTGAGGACATGTGCAGCCGCGGGGTCCATTTGGTTACACACCCCACCCTCAGAGTTAAATGACCACGGTGGATTTCACTGTGTGTACTCGGCGGTCCTGAGCAGCCTCTCCTTTCTGCTCCCTGCTCACATTGGTGAGATAATATAGCGTCCCGCTGCAGGCAATCAGCAAAATGTAAAAGTAGTACATGCTGTATATTTCATCCTTAATTCTCTTTTTTGTCTCTCTCCCGTTGCCTCCCACACATTGGGAGTGTGTGTGTGTGTGTGTGTGTGTGTGTGTGTGTGTGTGTGTGTGTGTGTGTGCGCGTGTCTACGGCTAATCTCACAAACCATTGGAATGATCAGCACCAGCTGTCTTGTGCAAGCAGCCAGTATAGGCCAAGGAAGTAAATATATATATTGTGTGAATTAACCATCCCTCCAAATGGAGTGATATTTGATGTGTATATTCTAGTGCATGGGTCTTGAACAGGGGGAGCACCTGTGGAACATTAGCCGGAAATCTACAAGCTCACAATGCCTCGCACGTTGTATACTATAATAATAATGTCGGCTGGGAGGTATAGAGCTGGTCGTCCAATGATCCGTGGGTCAGCGGTTCGAATCCTGCAGGCTCCTCCTGTCCACATGTCGAAGTGTCCTTGGGCAAGACACTGAACCCCGCCTTGCCTCCAGTGGTTGCCACCATTGGTGTGTGCATGTGGGAAGTGAGGACGCTGGCGTTGACTGTTCGCCGCTTCACCTCCCAATGTATGGATGACCATTGTAAAGCGCTTTGAGTAGGCACGTAGTGCATAGAAAAGCGCTATAAAATGCAATCCATTATTATTATTAGTGACTCAGTGAGGGTCCATGTTTCATCATCACTGTCTCAGCTAAGGGGTCATTGGAGCCCTGCTCTAGAGTGTATTTGACTTTAATGACATACTGTACATACTGTACTTTTTGGTTTTGTTCTTCTACTTCTTGGAAAATGCCCTATAGCTCCCTTGACATGCCTCCAGTAGATGAAGGGTGTTCACCTATGGTTAGGAACTATATATTGTGCTGTCATTTAGTACTAGTCAGTTCATATTTATCACCTTTTAGGATGATCTTCTGTGTGTATAATACGTGTTTGAAATGACACCTCTGCCCCGAAGGTGCTTTTGCTGTGAGGCCGTAATGCTGTTTTTCTGTTCGAAGCTTCAATAAATTGTACACTTCACCCTGCCTGGAATATTAATAAGAGAACCACGTATGCTGGATGGAATGCAATGAATGGCAGTGGTCTTGTGGTGGGTTTTGATTAGGTGCACTTTTTTAGCTGCATGGCTTTTAGCCTGTTTTTTTTCTCCCCAATGTATTTGTTATGCCAATTGTTATTCATCCCCACACATTTCTGTATGTTGTCAGTCACTGTTGTATCCTACTGGCTCACACCTGCCAGTGAGGATCCCCCACCGGGAGGATGTGGTTCCTCCGTCCTACTCCTCCCGCCCAACACCTGCTGTCAGGTGCCGGCCCAGCCCGTATGAGTACGTGCAGTGACAGATATCACCCTCCCCGCCCGGCTTCCCTTCGCCACAGGCCAATATGGGCCTTTCTCGGCCCCACCCCTCTCCCACTGTGTATATTGTGTTTTATATGGAGGGGGTGGGGCGGAGGTGAGCGGGCGGGGTTGACATACTGTATGCCCTCACTGGGCTGCGTTCAAGACACTTGCCTTGTGTCTGACACCTGACTTGTGTCTGAACACAGAACACAATTGGAGAGGGGTGGGGCCCTTATTGTGTTTGTATAAACTGCTCGACCGCTCGCTTCTAGACTACTCAGTGGTGGGCCGGTATTTTACCCTTAATCCAAACACCCCCCAATCGGTGTGTTTTGAACAAGCGAACAACATTACCATCCTCAGATCCTCGCTCTCTCACTAGCGGGGCTAAACATACTGTACTGAAGGTCTTAAGATATTTAGTATTGGCATAATACTGTCACAGTCAGTAGGCCTACATATATTTTTTATCATACAATAATGTCAAATGTTCCTTCTCCCAGTCGGGTCCCTCTCGATCTACAAGCTCACGTAGTGACACGACCTGAGCTTGAAGATTGACTAGTTGTTGACACTCAGCCTGCATTTTCATTTCGTTTCACTTCATAATGGGCGTGGCTAGCGATTCAGTGCTGGAGCCAGGCCGGTAAATGGGGAAAAGGAGGGGACCTAGTAATAGACCTCTGGGGGAATCTGTATATTGTTTAAGTGGTTTAATGTTCTTAAGGAAGGTTCTGTCAGGATTACCTTCCCATGCCCTCTCATGTAGTTTAATGTGTAAATCATGCAGGCCATGAATCACGGCAGTAAATCTGTCAAGATTGGAACTACTTGGCCATCATCATAGGTAACAGAAAGTCATAAAAAAAACTGCTAATATGATTGTCATCCCTCTGCACTGATACCCTGTGCCTTTGAGCAAGCCGTTGACACACACACACACACACATGCACACACACAAGCGCACGCACGCGCACGCGTGCGCACACACATGCACACACACACACACACACACACAAACACACACACACACACACACACACACACACACACACACACACACACACACACACACACACTGATGATGTGCTGATAATATGATATATGTGTTCCACCCTCAGTCAGGCCTTTAGGACTCCCTCCAGAATCGTCACTCTGGGCCTGCTTTGTGTGTCAGCCAACTCAGCAGAACCAGATAAAAACGTCCACAGCTCACTGGCACCCTAAAACCACTTAAACCCTTTTCACAAGGTTGACCGCAGTCTCCCAAGGCTCTATACATAGGCATCCTAATTTATTTTCCCCCACTACACCGCGGGTGCATTTCGATATAGCGCACTGGTGCAATGCAAACCAATACGTGAGTGTGCTCCCGGCACACATAATCTAACGCACCCCACATATCTTTGCCAAAAATAGTTAATCAGCTCCGAATTCCGCCCAATGTTTTCTCCAGACTAAACACATATGGGTTTGTAACAGAGTGGTCCTCTGTTACTTATTCTGCACAACATATTGGCACTTTATTAACTTGCACAGTTGTATTTTGCAGTCATGATTTTATTGTTGAATACCGTTTCCTGTTTAGCTGAGATGGCCACTATGTTTGGGAAGTGCAATAATGTGGAGTTCTATTGTTGAGGTTTGATTGAATGCCTAACAATTGTCTGTGATGTGTGATTCAGTAAGGATTGGGCTGGACCATGTCAGGATAGCGGGGTGTTAAGATGTGCGCTTGGGATTGCTTATTTATGTTGTAGTGTTGAAGGACTTATTATATAACTTGTATAGTTCATGTAGGTCACAGAAACTTAACATTTGTATGGTTTAAGGTTATTTATTTATATGTAATTATTGTATGCTTATTTATGGTATGTTAGCATGTTCTCATTTGAAGACACCCTGTAAATGGGATAGTCCATTCTCATTATCTCCAGCTGGGTATAAAAGGCTGCCATTTCCTGCATTTATGCCAGTTGGTAGTGCTCCTTTGGTGAATAAACATACCATTGGTTAACCTTTACCAATGCCTCTGTGCTGTTTCTCCAGCCACTAACGCGGTCAGTGAACCCAAAGTTAATAATTGGTGGCATGTCTGGTCTTTTGGTTGGTACCATGTTAAGTGCATATTGTTAAGTGGCTGTTTGTCAGTTTTCCAAAAGAAAGTTGAGCTTGTACGGTGTTCATTTGGTCTCTCTTTCTTGTTTGGTTGTTGCTAAAACTGAGCCCATACTCCTATATGGTGTCTCTTTTTTAGTAATATTCGTTTGGTGAACCTGTATTTGTTAAAAGAAAGTAACATGGTGTTTTTTCTTTTTCTCTGTCCTGTTTGTGATCGGCTGGAGTTGCTGTGGTAGGTATGTGGCTCGTATTTTGTGCACCTTTAAGTTTGGTTAGTTTAGGTGAATTGGAAAAACTAAAAACTGTTAGACTACCAAATCTCTTAATTAGAATCTCTGTAGTGGGGCTGCTAAGAGGCAGAGTTAAGAGTGGTGGCAGAGCTGTTGGTTCTAGCCTACGTGGCAAATGTGGCGTTCTATGGAAAGCGGGCCAGTACAGATCTGGTTCTGGAGGGTCGGGTCCCCGGAGCCGTGCTGGCCTACCGAGAGTGACTGGGGGGGGCCCAGTCACCACCCTGGGGGCTTGGGAGCATCCATCGTCTCCGGGAGGTGGAACTCAAGGTGACTCTGCTATGACAGCGGGAGAAACTTGGGTGACACCACCTGTCTGACGGGGTGCCTCCTATCGGCATAACCACCGCTCCCCCAGTCTGAAGATGCAGCCACGGGAGAGAAATGCCGGTCTGGAGCGCGGTGCTCCTGCTCTAAGCCCACCACTCAAGTGCCTCGGTCCCATATGCTGCAGAGAAGGTGAGAGTGAAATTCTGTTTTTCAGCGTTTATGTTGAATGTGTTGCTGCCACGGGAAGATTGGCTTAACCTGTGAGGAGCTTGTTATACTAAATGGTGCAGGAAATCGAGTCATATAGCTGCTTTTGCCCTCCGTTCAGTTGTGCTGGTATCGCACTAATTTTGATATGATGCAGTGGTGCTGTGATGGCACCGTTCGTATTTCTGTAATCCATAACCTTATACAGATGAGGGTGGACAAGAAATGTAGTGAAATGTTTTGTTTGGCCGTGTTGTGGTGTGTGCAAACTCCGGAGGCTGGCACCCATGGCAGCAGTCAAACCTTGTAGCGTTTCTTTTTGTTTCGTTCAAGTTGTCCTATGTTGGACTTGGGTACATTTAGTGGTTGTGCATTCAACCGTAGAGGTTATTTAAACAAAGTGGGTTTTTATACCTCGTTCTGGGGTCATGTCGTTGGTGGTAAATTACCTAAACCATTGTGGTCTGTTAGTGTGTAATTCAAACTGATTCTGAAAGTGTGACAGGTTATTTTATAACCTTACCTTGCGTACCAAATGTTGAATGTAGTTTGGGTATTCGTTTTGTTAGTTGGCAAGGCATTTACCACACAACAAAATGTGGTTTTGATATATGGTGTTTTAAACTGTTCAGGTACTACTCGTTTCTTGTCACTGCTATTTTGATATGGACAGGCCGCGGTTTTGCGTCTATTTTTGCCATGATGTTGTAGAGGCTTCAGAGGCTTCTTTAAATTATATTTGTAGCATTTTTCTATGCGCGTCCGCGACGCTGTTTTTTTTAGAAATAGTCGGATTTTTGCGAGCAGAAACCAAATTCGTTTTTGCATACCGGTGGTTACACTTTTTCGTGGATTCCTAAATTGTGAAGGGGTTTGGTGAGCCATTACCCTGACGTACTAAAGTGGAATTCAGGCATGTGTTTTATTGCCACGGTTTTTTCGATAGCACTTGACACTTTACACTTTTTGGAGTAAAGGCTTGTGTTTTGTGTCTGCTAGTGCTTGAACAGGTTGAACTTTTGTTCAGTATGTATTGTCGAGAAAGCGTCGAGGCGTACAAGTTAAGTGATTGTGGATCCAATCAAATTTAGTGATCATGTAATTGAGCAGATTCATCCTTGGATTTTTTTTTTTTCGCACTAAAAAGGTTGAGATTGTGAAGGGTGGTGCTCTGAATGTACCGTGATTGATCTGTCATGTGGTTTTGCTTGAACCATATTGGTCTGTGTAGTGATTTAACTAGTTCTAACGTGAGACAGGTTATTTGGCATAACCCTACATACCGATCTGAACCAGTTTGATGTTGGGCATATGAAAGTTAATTCTAAAATGAGAAGGGTTACGTGGTAACCTGACGTACCAAAGTGAATTTGTTTATGTGTTCTGTCTTTGTTTTTTTTTTTCCTGTCAAGGTTTTGTTACACTGAAGGTCTGGTCTAGAGAAGACTTTCACAGGGTGTAGTTTCTCTCTTAGGGTGGAGGGTGTGACAGCTGTTGGCTGTTTTGATTATGTTTGATTAATGACTATTTAATATATATAGAGCTGGTGCTATCATATCTCTATATATTTATTAGTATGCTCGTTTAGCAGGTACTAGGTTATAGGAGGAGCGCCTATTATGTTGCCTGGTACTGGTTGTTGCTTCTGTCCCCTGCAGGTGCTGAGCATTGTTGTCCCTAATGTGTTGCCGTCCTGAGGAGGGCCTGGCTTGGAGCCTGATCAGCCCTCGGATTGGTCCTGTGGCAGCTCAGGCCTTGCTTCCTGGACTATAAAGCTCACTCTCTGTCTGGACTTCGGGGTGGGAACACTGCTGCGTATGGTGTGGGAGCACTCCAGCGTGTGGCCTTCCCTCCAGCCGACTGCTTATGTGTTTCATGTCAGGTTTAGTTGTAGTTCCATTTGTCTGTGTGTTAGGTTGTGTCGTTTGTTCATCATCATGTAAGTCATTCTATAATTCTGGGCTCACAGAGCCATTCTGGTTATCATTCTGTCCGCCATTTTGTCATGCACTAAGCCACTTTGTTATTTATTCTGCTGTGAGTATTAAACCAAATACTCTTTTATGAGCCGTGTTGTTCTTTCATACATGTTACGGGCAGTAAAACCCCTAGACTTGAACCGTTTCGTAACACCTACAGGGTTAAAAAGTCAAACATTGCTGGCAGCTGAGAACACTGAACACATTCTTTAAGTGTACCAGCAAATCAATCTGAGAAACTCATCCCTGACAAACAGTGCAGGTTAAAGAATCGTACGTTAGATTTGGTGGACTGCTTTCCCCCTGCAGCCTGAACACTGGAGCAGGTGGGGGACCCGGGGAGTTGTGTAAGACGGCAGCTGAGTGCCTTGCGTCTTGCCTCTCCCCCGCAGCTGGGGCGATAACCACAGACACACACTCTTCACTCCACTCCAGCATGATAGAGGTGCTCTCTCAGGGCGTCCACAGATGTTACCGTCACCTCCATCAGATGGCCTCATTTGGTGCAGCCAGACAGCCTCTCTGAGGATTAGCTCCAAAAAAAACTAAAGAAAGATTCTCCAGTTAGGGATGTCCCGATTTTTTCGCTTCCGAACCGATCCCGATACCTCAATTTCTGTGTTAGCCTATACCGAAAACCGATACCAGTGTCGTGATTTCATGTTGTGTTTATAGCTATCTAGCTATGTATCTCGTGTTGTGTTTATAGCAGACTCCTCACTCAAATGTGCACTTGCAGTTTGGGCAACTCCAAAACAAATGTACCAACATTTTATTTACCTGCCATAGTGTCAACCCCTTACCCCTGTGTCGGATCTGTGGTTAGACTGGCGATACCGATATGACCCGATATGACAAATAAGGGCCGATCCGATACTTTTCCCAATACCGATACAGTATCGGGACATCTCTAAAATTTCTCCTCAATTAGTTTTTGGATCGAGAAGCGTGGTTCTTCTTTTGAATAGACTTTTGAAATAATCAATGACTTCAGCCCAATTACTATTACAATGGCGGTGTGCAAAAGAAATAGCGGAAACAATCAATATACAGGTTCACAATGTGTCATATACCACGTGTTGTGAGCATGCTGTAGATCTGCTATCGTATCAGCTATTTTTGCTATGAATACGGGTGTGCCTTAGGATTTTTCACCTGCACATTGGTGAGCCTTGCGCACAACAAGTTTGAAAATCACTGATAGGAATTGATTGCCTGTAAAATTAACCACAGTCATTTTACCAATAAATGAATCATATTTTTAAAAAACCATGCCATCATCTATCATCATAGCACCAACCACTAAGATTGAAGACGACATACAGTGTGCGGTCCCCATTAGCTACAGCAATGCTACTGAATGGCCTGCCCAATAAAACACTGTTGAATAGCTGCTCTGTTTGGCCCATTGGGTCGAAGAAACGGCCATTACATAAACATTTTGATCATTTTCACACACTGTTTAAATCCATCTCTAGCCTATAGGTTCCCCTCAGATGCCTTTACTACATTGTTGTATCCAGTTTAGAGCCTTTTATAATTTGGTTCAGTGTCTACCACATTGAATTATACAGCCCAATAGCTTTTACTGTACTGTGTGTAACAGTGTCTTCTTTAAAATCAGCGTAGTTTATTGTTAACTTGAATGCCCGGATGTAGTTGGAACTGCCTGCAACTGCCTGTCATAATTACACCCCCCTCCCTATCTAAGTATTGGACAGTATTAAGATGTTGATATTGATTTTGTATTCATCTCTAGGGCCCCTAATCACACCTTAGAAAGCATGAGTGTCTATTTCAAACACTGTGTTTTTAGATGGGAGTGTAATTATGCCGCTGAATTATGAGCACCTGTTATATGGTCTATTTGTTTTGGAGTTGCCCAAACTGCAAGTGCACATTTGAGTGAGGAGTCTGCTATAAACACAACACGAGATATTCATCCTGTTTCCACCTTTACCTCCCCTAATCATACCCTGGCTACAAAACACTATAGTGTCTAGTGTCTACAGTACTTCAAACACAGTTAGAACACTGGGAGGCGGTGGGGCCTGGGAGGACAGACACCCCAGGTGTCACCCGTGTTTTTCACCCGTGTTTAGTGATAGAGAGAAATCCCATACACCCACGATGGCCGTTTCTTTAGTTCTTTTCTCTTTTTGCCATTCTCATATGTCCCCGGAACGGGTGGACTAAAGGAGAAGTTCTAAGGCAGAAAATGATACAACAACAACAACAACACCGGCCTCCGAACCGAAAAGCACCGAGAGGTGTCGGAACCGGAGCCGAACGTAACTACCTAGAATATGAGCACTGTTAGGGCCGATTCATACTCCTATTTTATAGCCGAATAAAAGTCGGTTCGGCGCTGTAGAGCCTACAATTTGACGTCATTTGAGGTTCGGGGGGGCGGGTACCGTCCTAAAGTCGGCTCTTCGGTGCTACTGAAAATTTCTGACGAGCCGAAATCATTTCGGCACTACAGCGCCGAAACAGCGGTAAAATAGGAGTATGAATCGCCCCTTACCCGTACAAAACCAGAGGACCCGAAATTAACAAATGCCAATTTTATCATTAAGAGTTGTAGTATATTATTAACTTATTTCTTACCTAAATGTACCCCGCTGTTGTTAGTGGTGCTGCAGCGTAGACAGTCAATCATTGCGGACAGTTTGTAAATAAAAAAATCACACCCGTGTGAAGTGAGGGGCACAACTGAATTTATTTGATTGGTTAGCCGATTTGCTCGTCTACATATGAAGTAAATGTTCCCTTATTGTCAAAGGCATTTAATGTTTGTGTTGGCACAAATTTACGTCATATTTGGCAGACATTTGACTTAATTTCTCCTTTCATTGTCAATGGCAAATATTGAGACGTGTGGGTCAACTATTAGCCTACAACAAACTAGGTCCAAGCGGGACTATTTCCATTTGGTTTGCAATTTTCGTTTCACCTTCTGTCGGAGCAGCAGACCATATTGTTTTGGTGCTTTCATTGTGCTTTGCAGAGCATATCAAGTTAAACACGCTATGACAACTGTCCGTCTTTGCCGTGTCATATTTTAGGAAAGAGTCGCATTCCTTGCATTTTGCAGCGCTGACCTTATTCCCATCATTGTAAACTATTATAACAAACGAGGTCCAAGTGGGACTGTTCCCATCTGTTTTCTCCTCATGGTATTGGTACACTCTGTCACACAATTTTCATTTCACCTCTTTCATTTCCAATTTTTCCACTGCTTTCTTTCTTGTTGTTGCTGTCTCTATTACTGTAGAGGAGGGAGCGGGGGCTATTGACAGCTGTAGCGGCCAATCGCCGGGTCCACTCGGGTTTTAGTCATTACTCGAGGTCTGAGACATACCGCTCCGAACATACTCTTCTTGTGATTGGAACCGGAACCGGTTCAGTTCGGACCCAGGGTATTTTCGGATCTCTCTGGCTTACCCGAAGACCTCTAACAATGAGTCATCAGGGTGAAAATGGCATTAACTTCAGAAAGGGAAAGTGGAAGATGGAGGCAGGATAGAAGGAGAGAGACATAGGCAAATAACAAAGAATTGAGAACTGTATAGAAAGAGGCACAAAGAGAGATGGATACTTCAAATACACGGAAATCAAACAGAGCATGCAGTACGCACACATCTAAGCCAGAAATGTTAAATATGCGTTTAAGAACCCCCACTGTGGTGTTCTTTTATCTCTCTACCCTAACTGAAGGTGCCTCCAGGCCTCTTTGCTTTCATGACCAGCATCATTCATTTATCATTATACTTTTTAATGCCAGAGTACCTCAAAGACCACAATACTACTACTACAACTAATACTACAACCCAGAACTAAGATTTTAAATATGACGGCTGAATGTCAAAGTCGAAGAAAGTCAAAATTAAATTTGACTTGCTGTTGAACTCTGCTTGTCTACAGCTTATGGCTAAATGGTTGGAATAAAAATTGCTTTAATCTCAGAGAGAGGGAGAGAGCAATAATAATAACTATTAGTAGAAAATGGCAGAGCGGGACCAGCAGAAAGCCTGAGGGGGGAGAATAGTGCTAGTGAGAAAATAAAAATATGGCAAGGAAGGCAAGGAAGTAATTTAAAAGTCACAATTCATCATCAGTCTCTTTCTATATGACTTGAATTGAAATGTAAATGTTTTTAACCACTAAAACCCTCTAGTTGACCAGAGTCCCACCGGGTTCTATACTAGGCCCAGTCGCATTATCCCTCTATACACCAAATATCTTCACTAAAAGTAGTAACCTACAAGCTCACAATGTGCTGTGTTGCTCCTTGTTGTGAACTTGTAGATTTTCGAAGAACGTTTCACCCAGAATACGGATGCTGTTCATGGGGAAACCTCACTCCTTCCTTTTTTTTAAAAGCACTTTTTTTCTCCTATGTCCTATCCTATCCTATCCTATCCTATATGATGGTATAAAACCGTTTGAACACGACAAGGTTGAGTTCCTCCAAACGTAAGCACACCATTGTTGAGATAATTAGCTGAGGGAAAGCAACCACACATCCCTTGCCTCCGTACATAAATATATTTATAGACCAGTGATTCTCAAAGTGGGGTCTGGGGATCCCAGGGGTCCTTGAAGGGGTTCCATGCGGGTCCCTAGCAAAATGAATTAATACAGTATATAGCATCAAAACGACTTTAACCCTATTTTTTCTTTGTCGATTTGAAAATAGCAGATAGCAGAAGCTCACAGCGCGTCAAAAACCTTGAAAACCTTTTTATTAACCCGAGAATGTAGCGCGAGAATGTAGCGCAAGCCTGCGATTTCTAAGCTTGGATTCCCACTCGATGATGTCACTGGTAGGCCACAGCCCTTCTCTGAGACACAGACCAAGTAGATGACCCAAAAAGAAATGTAACCGTTGTATCATGAGCGGAAGTGAAGACCATGAATGTATAATGAAAATCGGTGTGGTCATTCTTCAACCCATTTAGGCCTGACTCGAAAAAAATAAAAATAAAACGTCTAAATCCTGGCAGTTTTCTGAAATACCTCATGTTTCTCTGTGAGTAGATTGTGGTCTGGGGTTTTCTGGCTCAAACAAGTGCTCAGATCTTCCTGTGGAATGTGACATAAGAGCCAGCAAATCCCATATATGTCAATGGGAATTTCCCAGCAGATGTCACATGTTTTTCCTGTTTTCATTGCAGCTCAAAAAGCTTCACAGACACAGAGAAAATCCCAGCCCACAGAAAATCCACTGAATGTTCAAAGTTCAGATTTTTGGGTATAACTGAGGTCATAAAACAAAACAAACAAAATGTATTAATGAAAGAACATTAATGTCATGAACCCTTTAATACATTAAACTGTATAATCTTCTCATTGTCAATAACGGTCCTTTAAACGATGCATGGGCAACAGGCGGCCCGGGGGACACATGCGGCCCCCACCTTCACTTAATGCGGCCCTGCAGGTTCCAAACATTCAAACAAGACCGAATTTAATTACTTCAGTATTAAAATATTATTGTCTTGTTTATGTCCAATTTATTTGTATTTAGTTTATAAAGTTAACATAACTATTGAAGGCATTTTAAAGGAATTTGAAAATTCAGCATTTCAATTCAAATATAGCAAAACTAACTGATCTACAAGCTCAAAATTCATCGCAGTGCGATGCGTTTTGAGCTTGTAGATCAGCAATTTTTGCTACAACAGTAATGCAATGTGGCCCCTCTGGAGGGTGTGCGGAAATATAGTGGCCCTCTCCATCGTCAAAGTTTCCCACCCCTGCATTAAACAATACACTCTAATGGATATATTGAATCTGATAATACAATCTTTCTACTTGTATTTGTCACTGTTGTTGCTTTTTGCCATGAACATAATTGTGTGTAAGTGTTTTTGCTGTTTTGTTGTTAGTACTGACCAAAGAAAAATTCCCACATTGTGGACGAATTAAACTAACTAACTAACTTTCAGTTATACAAAAAACAATCAGATGTTTTGATCAATTACAAAATATTTATTTGATGATTTACAGTAAATGACTTACAACAAAAAGTTCAATCAACTAATAAAGTAGTACCGGTATCCATGTATCACTTCTATAATGTTCTGTGAAAATGGACAGATTTAAAATGACGTGTCGATGAAGTAATACATATTTTCATCAATATTTGTTTCCACCATATTTTAGAAAGTAAAACATATTTTCATGTTTTTGTTTCAAATGAAGTCTTCTTAAATGCTGCATATTGTTTAATCTGTTTCTCAAACACCCTGTGATAAATCTTAATCTAAATACATAGAAAATGACACATTTTGAATGAAAGAAATATATGTTCATGTGACAGTTAAATGTTCACTTTATCATGATGAAATAAAGGAGAAAGTACATAATATATTCAGAAACTAGTCTGTATGATGACTTAATTGTCGCATACATAAATGTAGAATCAAAAAAACTTTTAGTTCTGCATATTATTCAACAGAATGTGTTTTGGGAATCTCAGTTGCCTTTAAAAACTAAAGTTAACCAAGCCTTCTTCTAATACATTTTCATAATAAAATCCACATGGGGCCATCTATAGGTCTGTGAGTGAGTCTGTGTGTCTGGCTAGGACTAATATTGCAATTTGCAATTTCACAAGTTCACAATTTGTGAACTCAATACTGCCATCATCTGACGGAGTCAGGTTAAGTCTAATCAGCATCAAATTACTTTTGCTCACTACTACGCCACAGATGTGTTGTTTTGTGTATATTTAGCTGTTAGTGTTCTTTAACACTCGCATGTCTGAAGTAAGGCCAGGCACCACACAAGCTGACTTCAGGTCAAAAATACCTTTGTTCATGCAATGTTATTGACTACTGTCTCCAGAGGCTTTGACTTCCCCCGGCGGGGTAGAGACATTGTTATTGGCTGTCTCCAGAGGCTTTGACCTCCCCCAGCGGGGTAGAGACATTGTCTTTTAAATTGGACAATGGGTGTGTAGAGCCCAGGATCACAGATGATGATTGACACAAGGGTGAAAAATGGGTTACAAAATCGTGGGATAAAAAATATATTTAAAAAAAAAACAGGCAGAGATGCTATAAGTATGCCGACATTCCTATTTAGAAAATGTTTCAGATGTAAAAGAAAAAAAAGAACAGTTGATTTGAATCGAATATTTACGAAAGGTCATGGAAGGAAACCTTCTGAGAGCTTCACGGGCAAAGATAATCAACTTCAAAATCTCAAAATGGGTCAGAAAGACCTCAAAAACACTCAAGTGTTAAGAGTCATCAAACGATGGTATCGGATTGTGTCACTTTGAAGAGGGTTGTGAATGTTTCAAGTCACAGATTACATCTCCTTCAAGCTTTCAATAGCTTCCTTTTGGGTGATCTCTCTCCATTCTTCTGGAATCCCTTGGCTGCCCACAAACTTTTTGCCATAATTATTCTCCAGTTCCTCTTGAAATGCACAGATAAACCACTTCCAGTAAACCAATTTTGATTCATCAGGTGTGATCTTCCAGTTGGCATACTTTTCACCAGCTTTTCGATACTCTTTGAACAGAAAGAGATCTGAACAATCTGCTGAATTGTAGAAACTTCCATCACCTCCAACCTCTGTTGTGCAGAAAGGAAGAGAAAGTATTAGTGTGCCTATAAGGTGCCATCCGCAAATCCCTGGCGAACGATGAAAACGGACGTTGTGATCGTCGTCAGGAATGTGATTCTCTAGGGTGTTGGTGCAAATGGCGCCACAGAACGGACACTGTGCCCAGCAACACTTGCACAAATGGTCGATGAGAATTTGATCTGGGCTCACACGGACATCCTCCGTGTTGATCGAGAGGCTGTTTAAATCCTCCTTCATGGAACGGAGACCTTTCTTGATCTCATCTTTAAGAAAATCAAATTGGTTTATGTCATTGAAGTTTCCCTTGCAGTTTGTGTCGAATCTTAGATCATCCTTTAACAGACTGGAAAACTCCTCCAGCCACATGTTGGTGTTTCCTTTCCGAGTCGTGACTTTCTCTGTCGCGTCATGCACTGCTTGATCCAGAAGCTGGCACACATCATCCACATGATTCTTCATGATACCGAGTACCCTGTCATGGTTGGTGGTGATGTATTCCTTCACCTTTTCTTTTATAAATGTCTCCATGTGTTTCCTTGGCTTTGTGATGTAGTTCATGTAACTGTCAAAGTCCGCTCCCTCTGCCAGTGCTCCTAAAACGTGTCTCTCCAAGTTCACCCTGTTCCCGCTGAAGGGAGAGAGACTACTTTTCATCTCTCCAGCCAAGTGAAGGGCGGTCTTGTCATAGACAGACTGAGTGGCAGACTCCTTAAGTTTGCTACAGATCAACTCACCGAGCACAGCAGCAGAAGAGTTTCCTTTAAAATAGCCTATGAACACGTTGTAGTATTGGTCCTTTTGTTCTTCCAAATGAGTGAGTGGATCATTGTTGATCTTGAATTCTTTGTGAGACTTGGAAAGACAACTCTCTGCAGCTTGAAATACATGAAGTAAAAGATCAACTTTAAACGCAGGTTTAAGGGCGTATGACTTGGCTGAATCAAATTGTTTGAACTGGTGTATGACCTTCTTTGCTAGTTCTTGCAAGTAACTGCTATTGTAGCCTCTGGTTCGAACAGGTTTGCTCTCAATCAAGGCAACGGATTGATCCACAATATTGCGAATGAAGGTTCTAGCCTTTTCATAAGGAAGTAGGTCTGCATTAAACCCAATCTTTTTCCACCCTTTAGAGACCAGGCCTATAGGGCTTACATAATCTGAATAATCCCCTAGATGTGATAGGTTTTTGTATTTACCACAGCTTCTGCGTCCATGATAATGCTCAATGCCCATCTCCTGAAAGATATCATCTTCATCCTCTTGAATGTTGATCTCTTTTATGGAAGGAATATCAGCTTTGAATTCAGTAACCCAAATTTCCCAAAGAACATTGAACGCCTTTTTGAGTTCCTTTTCTCCCTTTGCCTCCCCTTTTAATTGACCGGCAAGGGCTTTGCTCTCCTGTAGCAGCTTGTTCTCGTACACCGTCTTCTTATCATCCAGCTTCTTCCGAGCATCTCTCTGCTGAATAATCTCCTCAAGCTTCTGTTTGGATCCTTTCACCAGTTCACCATGGAACTCTTTAATTTTGTTTTCAAATCGTCCTCTCCACTGAACCAGTATGTCTTTATCTTTAATGGCATCAAAGTGCTCTTTCATCTGTTGTACCACTTCTTCATGAGACTTGTTCATTCCTTTGACGAGCTCATTTTGAATCTTGACAATGGTTGTGCCATTATCAATCCTGGTGTGGAGTTGGTTTTCAGTGTTCAACATGGCTTGCCTTAAAGCAAAGGTCCATTTCCCATACTCTTCTTCAAGTGTTCTGTACACTGAAATTTCCCTTGTGTTTTTGAAACTGAAAACAAAGTTTTCTTTCAGCAGGGCATTCCAGAGGTCTTCGATGGTGCTTTTGAATTCTGACAGTGGAATTCCACGAGACTCTTTTGCTTTAGAGAGGATCATGTCCTTCAGATCTTGGATGCTCTCACTATAGCCCGGGTTTGGAGGAGCCATGGGTGGACTGCCTTCCCACAGCTGGGCAAAGTATTTCACATCGGTTTCCACATCAAATGCAATTATATCACTGAAGAACTCTGCATTGACCACTTCCTCCTTGGCAGCTAGCTTCGTCATCGCATCAAGATCTTCTTGTAGTCGTCTCTTCCCCTCCTTGTTTTTGTTACCAGCCTCGATATCTGTGACATTCTGATGAACAAACATACAATTTGGAGTCATCTTAACCTTCTTCATCCTCATGAAGGCCTGAACGGCAATGTGAAGAATGTCTTGCATGTCAGACGTATTCTCTCCAAAGATGTTGATCAGAGTCATGTTTCCCAGGCCAATGACAAACGTTGCCAGTTCGTTGTCATGGTGATACGTATTCTTCCCCGCCAGCTCGAGAGCACGCAGGCCTTCGGTGTCCACGACCAGGACGTAGTCGAACTGGTAGACCTCCTGTTTCTCCTTTGACACTTTCACCAGCTGCATGAAGGCTCCTCTGGTGCACCTGCCGGCGCTCACCGCAAACTGCAATCCAAACATTGCGTTCAGCATGGTGGATTTGCCGCTGCTCTGGATGCCTAAAATTGACAAGACAAAAACCCTCTTGTCTCCCAGTGTCTTGACGACCTCGTCTAGAACACTGGTGATCCACGTTAAAGGCACGTGAGCTGCATCTCCGTCCATCAGCTCCATTGGATGTCCTGCGATCATGAGCTCTGCAGCCAGCTTGGGGTATTCAGAGTGTCCTACTTTATTTGGAGATGCATGAGCTTCGTACATTTGTCCCAATTCTCTCAGGATGTGCTCAAATCCAACTGTCGCTGAATACAGTTTCTCGGCAATGACTTCCAACTCCTTTTGCTTCTCCTCCAGTTGTTTTGGATTGTCACGCTTCTTTTTCAAAGCCAAGACCGCTGACCACTTTGCATCATATTCCTGGTTGATTTGATAAAGATCGTCTGTTGAGAAGGTATCCAGTAAGATTCCAATCCATTTTAGGAAGTAACGTTTTTCATCCCCTTTCAGAGACTGCAGGTTTTGAACAAACAGCTTCATCAGCTCACTGGAGGATTTGTGTCGTTGTTCAGTTCTTTTTTGCTCCATTTCTTTTTCTTTTTTAGATTTGTCTTTCTCCTTCTCGTCTCCTTGGAGACGATACCGATCTTTATTGAGTTTGCACCACTCATGCCACATTTTGCCTTGGCATGGCAGAAATGTGTCTTTGATCTCTGAAAGCTTCTTTCCTTGAAGCAATGTCAGAATCTGCACAGCAGCAGATTTCCCTCTTTGGCATGGGCGTTCAGCTTCATCTGTTCTGATTCCAGAGGCACTTGCCATGGTATCAAGCTGGAAGGATTTATGTGGTGTTGACAAAATCTTTCTAAGTATTGTTTTCAATTCTGTAGCCACATCTGACTGACTTCTACCCTTCAGACCCATTTTATATTTTCCTGATCCTATCCCAGCTGTAGCAGAATCATCATCAGCTCGGAGACAAATGAGATGATTTGGAAGCTTGAAAAGGTCTGACAGAATTTTCCAACCTTTGTCACCTTTTCCCAGAGTAGGTACAAGGACAACGTTGACTGAAGCCTTGTTGATCAGTATCTCACGCTGTTTTTCATGTAATACAGCATCTCCATGAAGGTTACAGAAGGCAACGCAGTCAGAGAAAGTGTCATTGGCTTTTCCAGCAGGGAAATACCAGGCAATCTCTGCCATACCATCTATCAGGCAGTGAGATTTGGTGGCGCCTGGACAGTGCCTATGAAAGAACGTGCTGTGACGGTCATTGACTATGGTATTCATCAGCTGAGATTTAGATGACGACAAGGTGTGATCATCTCCGACAGAGGTGTCGGAGCCAAGACGGAAAAATGACACCATAGGTATCTCAGCTTGACAGATGGGCATGTTCTTACTTGTGATGTAACCTGATTTATCAGTCACCTTCCAGGATTTTCTGAGTTGTCTAAAAGTCCATAAAGGACACTCGATATCCCCTGTGAACGGGTCTGGCACTAGCAAAGGTAAGGCATACTGACACTGGGCTAGTTTAGTAATCATGTTCTGCCTGAGGAAGCTATCTGAGCAGTGAAACACAGCCATCTGAACATCCATCGGATGGACGTGGCTCTGCTTCAGGCTCTGGCTAGTGTCTACATTGGAGCCGAATATAATATCAAAGTCACAGTCTTCTGTGTCAACGTCATCAGCGACTTCAGTAATTGCTGAATGCTTGTCCTCGGTACTGCCCACTGCTACTGGGATGTACCTGGCTCTGTGGTCTAGCATCAACAACTTCTGAAGGAACGTGTGAGCTACGTCTTTCTCAGTTATTTCATCATGCTTCTTTATAGAAGGGAGAATTTTCAGAAAGTCAGCAGTAGTCAACTTATCTTTATAGTGGTGTTTGAGGTTAAGTCTAGAAAACAGTTCATCGACTTTCCGAAGTTGCTCTTCTGGGACGATGTGATTCTTCACAGGTTTGTGTACTTTGCCAACCTTTAAAAAGAAAAAGAAAACACATAGAAAACAAAGTTAATACATTTACACATAATGATGTTAAAGGTAGTGATTTTCTTTTTTTAAATAAGTGTTGTGATAGTAATCATTGTTATAGAGTGTGTGTTCAGTAACGGTGTTAAATAGCTCTATATTGTGACAGTAATCATTGCTATAGAGTGTGTGTTCAGTAACGGTGTTAAATAGCTCTATATTGTGACAGTAATCATTGCTATAGAGTGTTTGTTCAGTAACAGGGGTCTCCATGTCTCTCCAGCTTTTTTTTAACAGAAAATGCATTGCAATCAGGATACAGATTGGCTGAAATCTTGTCACCTACCTGAAAATGCCTTTTCTGTTTATTAAAGAGCTGGAGAGACATGGAGACCTCTGTTACTGAACACACTCTATAGCAGTGGTAACCAACCTTTTCAAGCCCAAGAGCCCATTTTATTCCCAATTGTAAGCCAAGATCTACCACTAAAACGTGTTAGAAAAAACACTTGTTTTTTTGCTATTTCTGACAGGCTCAATGCATGTGCACACATCCACACAAAGACTAAAGCTTAAATTAGAATAAATACTTATAGTAAGTTATATTATCAATGTCAAATAATATTAAGACAAATTAGAAATAATTAGTATTAGAAATACTAAATCTGGTTCATATTTAGTGATTGCCAGTCTGAGGGTGTCATTAAGATGTGAGTCAGTCATACGAGTTCTAAACTTGGATTTTATTATTTTCATTTGTGAAAAGGCCATTTCACATAAGTACGTGGAACCAAAGTATAGGCATGCAGCTTCAGTGCACACGACACAATCAGGGGATACTTCTCTGCTTACAAGAGACCAAAATTCCTTCTCTTTAGCTCTGACCTGCAGGTGACAGTCACTTACTAATCCAATAATCTCCATTTAAATATCTGAAGTTAATGCAAACACATCCTGCATTTTATCGGACAGCAGTTCAATGACAGTAGGCTCAGTAAAGAGGAAAGGGTTTGATACAAAAGCAGCTACTTGAGCTACAATGATTACTGTCAGAATATAGTGATTTAACCTTTTAACAAAAAATATCACTCACACTACAATTAAATCAATCCGATATGATGCAAACAGTCAGGTCAGGACTAAATAATGCACTTAACTTAAAAAATTAAGATAACTTACATCATCCTTGTTCTTGATTTTGTCTTCAATGGCGGAACCTGTTTGAATCAATAAGGATTAAAGAAGGTTAAACCTATAGTAAGCATCTTAATGCTACTTTAAAAGCTAAAGTTACAGTATTTTGTGATTGCAAATGTTTTCCTGAAAGTCATTGCAAAAAGCAATTGCAAAAATGTTCTGGTTTTGTCAGTTTTTGTTGTTGTTTAAGTTTAAATATTCAAGTATTGAAATTATGAATAATTGCACCTGTCTCACTTTTATCATGTGTGTGTATGTGTGTTTTATCATCAGGATTAGTGCTGCTGGTCTTTGAAGACTTTTTCCATCCGCTGTCTCTGAGCTTCCAGGAACATCCTGGACCATCCTCCTTCTCTGAGCTTCCAGGACCATCAGCTTTCTAAGAAAATGGAAACATTTTGAATTACCGGTATATGAAAAACAGTTAAAATGTATCTCCTCCCAGAATCTTTGATCAAAATGCACGAAAACTAATACACTTGAACTTTGGACCTATACGGACAAATAATCGTAGCACATTTTTTCTAAGTGAAAAAATTAAGTTTTTATGAGCCAATGAAAATTGCTGTTTTGGGAAACTTCTTCTGCACCTAATACCTATATGAATACTGCATGATGTTACTGTTTAGAATGAGTCAACTGACTGTGTCTGCATAGCTCTACCCAGCCCCTGCAAGACTGTAAGTAGGCTTAATTAATTGACCATTCACTGGGCTTCGAGCTTCATTAACTGACGAATCACAGGAGGGGGCTTCATTAATCCACCATTCACGGCGCTCCAGGCTTCATTAACATAACTGACCAATGACGGAAGCTGGGGAAGATCCCGGCTTCATTAACTGGCCAATGGAATGACTTGACGGCAGCCATCTTGCTTTTTATTTATATGGGCGAGTGGAAATGTAATGCTAATTAATTAATTATAGGTCCAGCAAGCAAATCATGATGGTCTGTTTGTAAGACATGGACGCAGAGGTTGTTGGTGTATTGGTAGCATTGATATTGCTACAGTCAGGGTTCCCACAAGTTTAGTTCCCACAATTCATTTTTTTAACAATTCATATTCTACAACATTTCCAAATGTATTTTTACCCCATTTCCAGGCCTAAATATATAACAGCCTATGGCAAATAATGGCCTAGGTCCTTATAAACGCCCGGGGTCCGAATCGATTTTGCATATTAACATCCCGGGCTACTATTTGGTATACGGTAATTACTTTTTAAAAGCAACTTGAACAACACTGCTGATTATTGGCTTAGGAATGGAACAAAAAACGAACAATTGATCCTGAATAGGATGGGGCAGGTCTACGCTGCTGTATTTTAACATCAGTTATTATGGTGGTACTTGGAGAGTACAGTATTCTTCTGTGGTGGTATAAAAAGGTTAAAATCCCCTGCTTTAAAGTAAATTATTCAAAAAACATTTGAAAGGTATGTCATCTTACCTTATTCCTTTTCTCAAGATTTCTCTCCTTTTCTCTTCTTTCTTCTCTTTTTCTTCTTCCCCCTTCTTCCTCTTCCATTTTTCTTCTTCCCCCCCTCTCACAGTCTAGTGTTCCTTGAACCTATTTGGATTAAAACAAATAATAATAATAATAATCAGGTTAAACAATACAGTTCACATCTCATGCTGTTTCATTTAAATGTAAAAATCACGATTCACGACCCCCGGTCATGTAAAAGAAACGTCTGGGGTGTTCACTTAAGTGAAATATCCCTTTAACTAACGTCGATAGCGTATCATCAGGTGCATTGCTCACACGCCTTTATATCTTATCTCAGCTACTATGTGTAAATATTTAGATTATTTGTTTCCCTTTATTTATAAAAACAATGGAGTGATGCACAAAAACTAATTTCACACTGTTTTACACTTGTAAACTGTGACTATAGAGAGTATGCACATGCATGCTTTTCCCATCAGGACACGCCCCCCTCATCTAGACTGAGTGGCAAAACATTGAGCAGCATGGAGTGTTGGAGTTTGGAAGCGCTCGTTGGAAATCCCGTCCTGCGTACCACCTGTTTCTAAATGTCACATAATGCAGGAGGCAGCAAAATGTTGTGTTATTGAAAACAAGCACTTCCGAACTCTGACACTTATATCTGCAAAATAATCAAATGCAGGGCATTTCTTGACAGAAAGTAGCTCATAACGTTTCTATAGGGGATTTTTATCCTTTGCAGATAGAAAGAGGATAATTCAAGCTTTTCGTACAGCTGCAATGTTGGTGAGTTTAACATTGTGTAATGCAATCAGACAGGACTTTTCTGTTTGGATGAATGGGCTGTCAAGGCCAGAAATAGTTTTTTGCCACGCGCATATACCCTCTATAAAGCTGACATGTTGTTCATTTATGACACACTACAGATAAATAGGGTAAAAACGTTAACTAATAGCTATCACAATGACACTTCTCCAGTTGATACTTACATTAAGAGTAAGACTTGGCTTTTCTATCACAAGTTTTCTGAAATTATATGTTTAAATATGCAAATTCTGCATTATATGTGCTAATTTGCATACTTTTTGGGATAATACATCTGAAGATCGGATAAGGCCCTGCAGGTTGAAAATTATTGTTTCGTTTTCTTGACATATTATAGAGACAAAGGAAATTACAAATGAGGGGATTTTAGAATATCTCTTCTCATCGCTCCAGAAATCAGAAAATACTGTCAACAGGCCAATTTTGTTGTTTTTAGGAATAAAAGATGTAAATCATGCTATGTATATATAATTATATTATATTAATATATCAACAAACCTTTCTGTAAATACCTGCAGGAAATAGATATGAATAAAACTGGAAGGTTTGGTGTATGTGAGCAACTGAAGTGGAGATTCTTTGTTCCAGGTGGAAAACTCAATTTGGGAAAACTGCTTTTTTGTATTGATAGATAGATTTGTATTGTAAAATTACAAAACGTTTTATTTGAAGCCATTAATTTGAGACACAATATCTCATCCAATATACTTGGCAACAACATGTCATTCCATATACCGTTGGAAAGGTCTGGACCTCGAGCTGACTGTGGTTTAATCCAATTCATAATTTAATTTTCACCCAGCAAAACGAGCCGTCATTGGCTAAAATAAACATCTAAATGTGTATTTTGAAGGTTTATTTTGCATTTGTTTGAAAGAAGATGTGTAGGAAGCAAAATAGCAAACATTCTCAAAACTATTTCCACCTGCCATGTCTCGCCTACATAGGCATTCATTATGTTCAGTTCTGAGAATGAGTTTTTCTTAAAATCGAAGTATTGACCTGGTGAATAAATGCTTCTTACCTGCTGTCTCCATTGCGTCTGAAGCTCTTCTCAGTTGTGTCGTTATCTTCTCCAACTAGTTGTCATCTCTCAGCTTCAGCATCGACAGCTTTGAGAAGGAAAACAGGACATTAACTGGTTTGTTCTGGTATTCAGACAGTTTTTAAGTTGCTTGATTTAGTATTTGATATTGATTTTAGCTGCCATCAAAATATTTTTGGAAAATTAGCATCTCCATGAAGCTTGTTAGCATACTGAAGCAGATAATATGGCCTAAATCATCACTTTTTTCCCAAGTCAAGAGTCTCAACAAAACCATCTATTATGATATGATACATAATACATATCATATCTTCCTTTTCAGGCAGCACTTGGCACCTGCCCACAGAGCCAAAACTACTACTAGTTTCAAGCCTGTTTTCAACTCGCTGTTTCTCTGCAAGACATTACTCTACAAGCCATATCTCCAAAACAGGTGGGTCAAACTGAACAACCAATATGTCAAATTTGGCAACAATTATTACTTACAGTAATTATTATTACTGTGTTAAAACTACTAGTAACTGGTGTACTGACCATGGTATTACTGTGCTTAACTGACCAGACAACTGGCCTGACCTGAAACTCACAGAGAATCTAGGTTGTATTGTCAAGAGGAAGGTGTGAGACATAAGAATGAACAATACAAATTAATTTACGGTGGTTATCAAAGTAAACCTGGGCTTCCATAAGACCTCAACAGTGCCACAGGCTGATCACCTCCATGCCACGCCCCATTAATGAAATAATTTGTTCAAAAGTAGCCCAGACAAAGTATTAACTGCATATACATTTTTGATGGTCGATATTTCTCGTTTAAAAAAATATCTTTCTTAGTAGTCTCGTAAAATATTCTAATTTGAACAGAGATAGAGGTATAGGATTTTTTTGATTTTCATGAGCTGTATGCCATACTAAAACAAAAAAAGGTTTTAAATACTTCACTTTATGGACAATGAATTGAGAATATATGAAAGTTTCACTTTTTGAATTATATTACGGAAGAAAATGAACTTTTACACAATATTCTAATTCATTGAGATGGAGATGGAGTGTGTGTGTGTGTGTGTGTGTGTGTGTATGTGTGTGTGTGTGTGTGTGTGTGTGTGTGTGTGTGTGTGTGTGTGTGTGTGTGTGTGTGTGTGTGTGTGTGTGTGTGTGTGTGTGTGTGTGTGTGTGTGTGTGTGTGTGTGTGTGTGTGTGTGTGTGTGTGTGTGAGTGAGAGAAAGGGAGGGAGAGAGGGAGAGAGAGAGAGAGTGCGTGCGTGCGTGCTCCAATGTTCATGGTCAAATAATTGCACATAATGATCCTGACGGTACGGTACCTGGCTGGTGGCTGCAAGGAATTCTGACGTTCCTGACGATCCTGAGGATAAACCAGTCACGCCAGAGGCTCTGCACAGATAAACACAGTTCAAAGGGTTAATATTACTATAATGCTTCCTATCCATACATTCTGTAGTCTGATATGACAACATTAAAACATAGATTATAGTGGCTAACAAATACAAAACATTCAAAATGCATACTTAATTCCCTCTCTCTTGTCCGTGTGTAGAAAGATGCTTAAGGATGTCAGTGGTGCATCTAACATCTCACTGCTGATCACCACAGTATATATATATATATATATATATATATATGCTGTGTAGGGACCACGTACAGCTGACTCAGACAGGCAATATCTTCATAAGACATTAACCTCTGTACTTTAAGAATTAAATCTGATATCATGATGTGTGAGTGACATATTTACTTTTACTCCCCTATTGTATTAGTGTAGTTCTATAAAGAAATGTAGTTTTATGATTTCCATGAAACCATGTGGTTTCAAGGGAATAACGTCCGATACACAGCTCAGCAAATTTAATGTCAGTAGGTTGGGGTGCAAAACCCAAACTCAACTGTACTACACCATAGGCTACCGTACGTGGGGATCTGTAACTGACACTATCGAATAAGTAATTGCATATTTTGTCCCCAAAAGTCTTACTTTGCATTTTCAACATTAGCAGTCCCCCCTCCCCTATTCTGCAGTGTTTATTTACCTCTAAAAGGTGTACTGTATAGTGTACACATTATAAATAAACACTCAAACCCACAGTTCCACCAAGGCTCTAGAAAATAGTAATAATTAGTGATGCACCGAATATTCGGCCGCAGAAAGAAATCGGCAGAAAATGAATAGTGTATGCAATTAATGCATTCAAAAGAGCAGAATAAATGTTTTATGGATCCATAACAGTGATTATTATTTAAGTTAAGTTTTGCCATAACCATAACATAACATTTGTAGAATCAAACTCAGGTCTTAATGGGTTAAGTGGGGATACTAAAACAGCGATATTCAGTTACACTTCATACCAATTATACTGTGCGGATGTAGGTATGTTAAGTACATGGCATTATAGGCAAAAGCTTTCTAAATCTTTCACATTTTCCAAATATTTACAAGTTTGTAGGTCAACTATTTTCGCTATTTGTTGTACAACAAAGTATATAGTGCTCAAGTGGCATTCTGGACTAGACCTGTCTGACTGGAAACATTGTGGTTGCAAGGACTGACCTTCTGACCTGTCTGACTCTGAAATGACAACATTAAAACATAGATTAGTTAGCTTTGCAGAACTAAAAACAACATTAAAAATGCATACTTAATTCACTCTCTCTTGTCCGTGTGTAGAAAGATGCTTGTTCCTTGTCAGCATTGCATCCAACACCTCACTGCTGATCACAGAATATTGGCGTACAGAGTATAGAGTAGGCTACTTCATCAGGCCTCTTCTACTGCAGTGAACGGTAGAGTGACTGATGTTAGTCTGCCACAAACGTTACTCTTTTACCTGCATTTTATACTAACACTAACATTCCAAAGATGCCCAGAACATGATGAACCTGTTTAGTTTATGGCTGCTCCAACAGTAGTGGCATCATTAAAAAAAACAAAAACAAAACGGAATGTCAAAATATCCACCGCAGGGTCTGAGACCAGAACATTTAGTAATGGTTGAGACGAAGCAGTGAAAGGTCCTGAAAGATACATAACGTCAGTCTTACCCAATACCCAATCTTTCAGTTTTATGATCACATGGCTGCTGTACTTTATACCTTATACTAAGCATTTAAAGTATAAGGTATACAGTACGGCAGCCTTGTGTTCATAAAACAGAAAGATTGGGTAGGCCTATTGGGTAAGACTGACGTTATGTATCTTTCAGGACCTTTCACTGCTTCGTCTCAACCATTACTCAATGGCTCTGGTCTCAGACCCTGCGGTGGATATTTTGACATTCCGTTTTAGTTTTTTTGGAACGTTGCCACTACTGCTGGATCAGCTATAAACTAAACAGGTTCATCTCGATGTTCTGGGCATCTTTGTAATTTGTTAGTGTTAGTAAAATGCAGGTAAAAGAGTGAGTTTGAGGCAGCTACTAACTTCAGTCACTCTACCGTTCACTGCAGTAGAAGAGGTGCGCCTGGTGAGGGTTTAAACCCCGCAGATATGTCGAGTCCGCCTACAGGAAATACGTAAGCTGCGACCTGCATGAGACCTGAATTCGTCTATAGTGGTTGCACCACTCAAAAAACAGGAAAAGAACACTTATGCTAATATCAAACTTATGCCACAAAAAAAATCACAATATCCAGTCTTATTATATAAATACAATTACTGATGCCTAGGGTGACTAGATCCAAAGTGTTCATTTGAGGGGCAGAAATATCACTTGTGTGGGACAGGGGGGACGGGACGGGGTTAGCGACTTATTACTTAAAACCTTTGTGTAGGGTTAGACAACATTAAATGAGAAGGTTGCCTCTGGCTATATCACATTTTTCCGATTTTGATTCTGGAAGTTTCATGGTGATGATTTCTTAAAATGTGTCATCCAATTCACCTAGGTGAAACTAACATGTAAATATATAAAAAACTCCTCCTACTTTACTTGAAACAGTTTAAACTATATTAACCCATTTAGGCCTGACGTCGAAATTTAAAAAATGTCTTCTATGGCTTTGCCTACTCATTTGGTAATCTCGTCTCAAAAACTCCTGGGAACCCAGATTAGGTAATCATAGCCCACATTTGGAGGTCTAGCTCACAAATGCGGCATGTCTGTCATGAGATTGTAGATCTATTTTCTATAGCTATTTTCAACGAAGATATGTAGTGTAGAGCAGTGCATGGTTCCCAAACCTTTTCATCTCAAGGACCCCCAAATTGACACTAATTGGCCCGTGGACCCTCCATTTGAAGAGATATGCCAGGGACCCCCCCCCCAAATAAGAGATGGTTGTTTTACGGCTCTAGCAGTGATTCTCAACTTGGACCCCCAGTTTGAGGTGCATATTAGTCTACTACAGTTTAATGGCATTTGTATCTCTGGGACCCCCAATTTATATTGTAAAATCAATGTAAATTTAACTCTGAGAGTGTACAAATGGAACCAAAATGGACCTGTTTGGTTCCAAAACTATCATTTAGCTGGGGACCCCCTGGAACTTTCTCAAAGACCCCTGGGGGTCCCCGCCGGACCCCACTTTGGGAACCACTGGTGTAGAGTGAAAACAGAATAGTCATTACAAAAATAACATAAATGCATATTTGTCCACAAATAGAAAATAATACTTTCACCCATATGATGGCATGCCTTGAACAGGTCCGTCCAGGTTCATACAGTGAGAAAAGATTAACTAACTGACAACACTGAAGGAGTCGCATGTCACCGTGTCCTCTTATTGTGCTGTTCTGCATACCAAACAAGAACATTCATGGTATTTTCTCATTACTTGACTGTGTTACTTATTGGTAATGCCATGACTCATCAGGGCTGTGTGTGTGTGTGTGTGTGTGTGTGTGTGTGTGTGTGTGTGTGTGTGTGTGTGTGTGTGTGTGTGTGTGTGTGTGTGTGTGTGTGTGTGTGTGTGTGTGTGTGTGTGTGTGTGTGTGTGACCCAAATCATGAGTTCATGACTATATTGTTCTCTTTTCTCGTAGGCTACCAGTAATGTAAACCAACCAGAATCTCAACTGAGAATACAGGTTCTGTTTAAAGCTCCGTCTATAAAGAGACACAATTTGGCCATGCAGTTCAAACCAGGAAGTTATGCGGGAACGCCTATGAGTGCCAAAAAAATACTTTCTAGCATTGACAGCTCATACGTACATCCAAACAGAAAAGTCCAATATGATTGCATTAAACGACGTTAGACAACATTAAACTCACTTTGCCACTCGATTTGCCATTCACTTTATGCATGCGCATACCCTCTATAGCTAAAGTATGACATAATGATTAAAACACCGAAAGGGGTTCCCACCCAAAAACTGAAAATACACTAGTATAGAGCCCTGAAGGACTCAACAACATATGCCGTTTAACTGGTAAAAATTTCAAAAAGTAATTCCATGAATTAGGAAAAGAAAAATACATCATGTACATTTTTGTATGTTATGCTGAAAAGGTTTGGGAACCCATGAAGTAGACGGAAAGTAATTACTGAAAAACATGCCATCGTCATCCATTTTTAATTGTGTGCCTCGTACCGCGGCGTCGTACTGGAAATGAACATGCAGACCCACCAGGACACAGTACCACAAACCACAGCATATTCCAGCACTGCATTGCATGCACGTGTGCATTGCATATTTTTTATTGTCATATCTGTAACACCATTGGCTCATGTAAATCGTTTGCTGCCAGGTGGAAAAGAAAACTTGTATTCCCAATGTTTCTGATTATTATTTAAAAAAAAAACATTTTAAAATTGTGAAAATGTATAACCCATCTACAATTCCACTACGTTTGTGCAACACTTGTATGATGGAACTAGGACATTCATTTGGGATTTTCTTTTTAATATGTAGATACAAGGTTTCTGCCTGAGATATTGCTTAAAGCAACCGTTCAGAATGCACTCTGTTCATTCTGAACCTGAGAAATACAATCCTCCACAATACTAAATGAACTTTGAAGACAACACTCCACTAATGAGCTTGCAGAACTCAAACAGATTTCTTTCCCCCTTAACTTCCACATTATAATTAACTTTTTTTCTTTTGAATTTGATATATCGGAGCTGTTTTCCTTATTCATTAAGAACACAGAATATGCTGCGTTACTCAAAATGACGGATGGTGACGGAGTGCGGCTGTATGTTTTAGCGGGCCTCACCACTCAATAAAATCAATAGTGTTAATTTATCCTCGTGTAACACTGAGGATGGAAATGTAACCACATGGACCCTCGCGGATCCATTTAGTTACATGTGCACGTTCTCAGACTTAAATTGACACTCAGGATTTGTCTGTGCACCCCCCCCCCCCCCCCCCCGCTGTGATTAGAATGCCACCAGGAGTTACTGCAGGGGTTGTTAATAAGGGAGATTAGGTGGATCAAGCTGAATAAGTGGCACACACACACAATAGCTTCTTGTAATTTGTGACCTTATGCCCGCAATCCATTACATGATCATGACTCCACCATCAGTAAGACCCCTCTGGCTTCCTGTCTCTCCAGTATAATATATGAATTTGTATACATTATTGTATATAGATATTTATGATATGCACAAAGGAGACGCATGTCAGCAGTGAATGTCACCTCCTGTCTACGGTGAAATTGTGTTCACCTCCCCTTGTACGTCTCCTGACAGATGGCTTTTGAGGCCTGTTTTGAAAGAAGCCATGCAGTGCATCCACATTTTTCAGGGAATTCCACACTTGAATCTTGAATGATTCATGTGACACAGCTATGACATCAGGGACAGGAAGTCTGCCGATGTTCAATGTGGCAATAAGACCGGTTTAGCTTGTTTTCCAGAGGGGAGGATCAGGGTCTTGGGGAATATTCTGCTTGAAATTCTCTGCAGAGAGTGTTGGAGAAATGTGTCAGTTGTCTCTTGCTGGGTCTGACCTTTTCAGTGCAGGTGCCTCCACTTTTGTGGCCATTTCCCCACAACTGTGTGTGTAATACTGTGTATATATCATTTATGTTATAATACTTGCATCAAACATTCCCAATGTTCACACACGTTCACACATTTACATTTATTTATTTATTCACGTATGAGGAATATCTTGAAACTTCATGACTTACGAACGGTATGTGTGAGACATGATGCTGCGCTATGGCTATTGTTACAGTACGTTTTAACAGCGGGAGACCTGAGAGACCAATGGCGAGCATCGCTTGAATTTCATTGGCTTCCGCCCACTATCGCCGGGCCACATCAAAGTGCCACATCAAAGTTCCGCCTGTGAAGTGAGCACATTCCCCAAATTGTCTCTGCCAAGACGACAAAAGAAATGCCCCACAGCACCGTGGATGGACAGGCTTTCAGACTTGAGCGCTAATTGCCTTTTAGAACCAAAGTGAAAGATTCCCAAACGGAAGACGATTACTGCAAGAAGCGTTACAATACGAGAAAGTAGAAAAGTTGAAAACGGAGCTCTGTGAAGCAAGGAAAATAGCAATTGCCCCAGACTCACTGGTGTGGGTGATGGCTGATTTAAGCAGTCGCACCTGATCACAGTCCAATTAGTTTAGACTGAGACCAGGTGTGACTGCTTATATTGGGCTTCACCACAGCTCTCATAACAGAGTCATTACAGTATGGCACCATCAGCTGTCATGACTGTCACATCCTTCTCCAGTGACTGGGAGATTGCTGTGCTGTCCTGCAAGCAAAGCTCAGATGAAAGACACTCCACAGAAAATAGAGCAGCTCAGTTTAGAGATGCCACTTAAGAAGAATTGGGGTATATTAACGTGTGTATGACAGTGCCACAACTTTAGATTGGGTATCTTCAGTTCTGCACACTTTCAAACAGTATAATTATTAAAGGGAAACTTCACCATTTTTGCAAAATAAATATATGTTAATGACGTTTAGAAGATTTTGAACACTTTCCTGGGGGTCTTTATGTGTGTAATAATATGTGGTTTTAGATATTTTAGATTTTAGCAGTGAGCCCAGTCAAGTCTGTTTTTTTTTTTTCAGAGATCCTTTTCTTTTCTTTATAGGCTAATTATTAGTATAATAAGTTGCTAAAACATTAATTATCATAGACATACATAGTATTTATGATGATAAATGCATCAAATCTTTATTATTAGGATTATATGGTCATATTATTGGGTTAGTTTTGGCTTGTTTTTGGAGTTGGGTTGGCTTATTTCTGTCACGAGTTGGCAACACTGCCATGGAGCAACATGGCGTCGCCCGTACGGTCTTCGCGTCTCGTCCTCTTTAGATAGTCCTTGGTGTACATGTTGTCTCAGTAAGACAGCCCTCCCCCTAGCCACAAGGAGGAGCAGTGCACCAAAGCATTATGGGAATTGTAGTCCAGGAAGGAAGTGAGCCCAGTGTCCATGACATCAGAGACACTGGGCTCACTGCTAAAATCTAAAATATCTAAAACCACAAAGACCCCCGGGAAAGTGTTCTAAATCTTCTAAATGTCATTAACATAAATGTTTTTGCAAAAAGGGTGAAGTGTCCCTTTAACAGTGTCAGAGCTATTAACATATACAATATATTGTCAATTTGTAATCCCAGCAGTTTTATTGGGTCTCTGCCCACCTGGCCATAAGATTCAGAGTAGCGAACAAAGATTTATGGATTTATGTTTACTACAAGCCAAAAGGGCTATAGCCTTATCGTGGAAAAAGATAGGCAAACCTAGTATTGCTCAGTGGTTTAGGGAGTTGTCATTGTGTCTACCTCTGGAAAGAATCACGTATGCTTTAAAGAATAAACAGAAGATATTTGATAGGATATGGGGAAAGTTTATTTAGTATATTACGGTTAATGACTTGTCTTATTTAATGGGGGAAATTGTTTGATCTTGTTCTCTGCAGCTGTTTGTTTTTGGTCTTGTTTGTTGTTTGACTCTGTTATTGTTGCCATTCGAGTGCCATTATTATTATTATGTACGTACTGTATGTTGTTGTTTTGTTTTGTTTGTTTTTCATTTTGGGTAATTGTATTGTCTGTATTGTGTATTGTTTTGTTTGTTGTATTGTCTGTTTGTACAAAAAAAAAATGCAATAAATATATTGTTAAAAAAAAAAAAAAAAAAGAACAGTCACTCTGCAGTTGAATGATGTATCAATTTAGGGGCAATTCACACTATGGTCCCGGGTGTGCACTCGGGACCACTTCGAAGATGTTGTGGTAGTGTGAATGATGCGTATACCGTTCCCGGGAGCGGATCGCCCCAACCGTACCCGGGACCGCATGGGGGGCGGGTCTCTGGACCGTTGAAGTGTATTCAGTTTTATTAATGAGGTACTCAGCAGCCCTGAGACCCGTAACAGAGGCTTGTCATGTCAGCTGTCAATCAATCAACTCAATGAAGGCCAATGGAAGACGATTTATTGGGCTGTAAAACAATATGCCCATTTTGACCTATTTTGTTTTTCCCGCAAATATTTGATGCTGCTGCTTTAGATTCTACCAGCAGAGGCCCACAGCAGAGCATACCCTGCTCTATGCAGGGTATGGCAGCATCCTGGGTCCTAAGGCCTTCAGGAGGCTGAAACCCTGTACTGGCATAAGCCAGTTGGATGGCCTCCTGCACAATACACCGGGAAAGCCATACTTTAGTAATATGGGTTTTCTTTAGCTCTGGTACCCCATGTTACAAATACCCATACCCTTCCTGAAGGGAGATGTCTTGGTCATGTACAGTCTGAATATTTCATATCTTTTGTCAGGTGTGCGCTGTGAACAACAAGTGTGACTCAGCCTTTTTCCACATTACCACATTTAACCAGACAAGGAAGGTAAAAAATATATATATACAAGGAACAAGGAACTGAAAAATTATACTCTGGGAAATCGAAACAATAAAGTTCCTTTAAGGACAGCATGGTTTTGTTATGCGTACACACCCATGGCACTGTGCCAAGAGAACTCACAAAACAAGATAAACGCACGCACACGCAGTCAAGTTGTCTACCGATGTTAACCATCTCAAACCCTCACCCTAACCTAACCTCCCACGGGACAGCACACCTAAACCTAACCTAACCCTTAACGCACCCCTCACCAACCTTAATCCGGTCGTCTTAACGCACCCCTCACCAACCTTATGTCTAACCAAAGGATGCCTCCAGAGCCACTTCCAATGTGATTGAACTATAGGCTCTGGGGCTGACAAATATTAGCCCCAATGTTGAGTAAATCAACAAAGGTGTGGCAGCACCAGGAGAGTGTGACCCAACTTAATGTGTTTTAAGAGTGTTTAATTATTTAATAATTTCGTTTTATGAAGGTTTACAATTAATACTGTGAATTAATTGCACTAGCAAAGTGTAACATGCAGTGAGGACGGAACGTTTGTTCTAGCCCAGGTTCTCTGGGGTCCCAATATAAGGAGCACAGCTTCCGGTTCCCCTCAGTTACATTCTGGAAAGAAAAGCAATTTCATTGCTCCGTCTTTATCCCTGTTTATTCAGGTTCAGTTTTATTAATGAGGTACTCAGCAGCCCTGAGACCCGTAACAGAGGCTTGTCATGTCAGCTGTCAATCAATCAACTCAATGAAGGCCAATGGAAGACGATTTATTGGGCTGTAAAACAATATGCCCATTTTGACCTATTTTGTTTTTCCCGCAAATATTTGATGCTGCTGCTTTAGATTCTACCAGCAGAGGCCCACAGCAGAGCATACCCTGCTCTATGCAGGGTATGGCAGCATCCTGGGTCCTAAGGCCTTCAGGAGGCTGAAACCCTGTACTGGCATAAGCCAGTTGGATGGCCTCCTGCACAATACACCGGGAAAGCCATACTTTAGTAATATGGGTTTTCTTTAGCTCTGGTACCCCATGTTACAAATACCCATACCCTTCCTGAAGGGAGATGTCTTGGTCATGTACAGTCTGAATATTTCATATCTTTTGTCAGGTGTGCGCTGTGAACAACAAGTGTGACTCAGCCTTTTTCCACATTACCACATTTAACCAGACAAGGAAGGTAAAAAATATATATATACAAGGAACAAGGAACTGAAAAATTATACTCTGGGAAATCGAAACAATAAAGTTCCTTTAAGGACAGCATGGTTTTGTTATGCGTACACACCCATGGCACTGTGCCAAGAGAACTCACAAATCAAGATAAACGCACGCACACGCAGTCAAGTTGTCTACCGATGTTAACCATCTCAAACCCTCACCCTAACCTAACCTCCCACGGGACAGCACACCTAAACCTAACCTAACCCTTAACGCACCCCTCACCAACCTTAATCCGGTCGTCTTAACGCACCCCTCACCAACCTTATGTCTAACCAAAGGATGCCTCCAGAGCCACTTCCAATGTGATTGAACTATAGGCTCTGGGGCTGACAAATATTAGCCCCAATGTTGAGTAAATCAACAAAGGTGTGGCAGCACCAGGAGAGTGTGACCCAACTTAATGTGTTTTAAGAGTCTGTTTAATTATTTAATAATTTCGTTTTATGAAGGTTTACAATTAATACTGTGAATTAATTGCACTAGCAAAGTGTAACATGCAGTGAGGACGGAACGTTTGTTCTAGCCCAGGTTCTCTGGGGTCCCAATATAAGGAGCACAGCTTCCGGTTCCCCTCAGTTACATTCTGGAAAGAAAAGCAATTTCATTGCTCCGTCTTTATCCCTGTTTATTCAGGTTCAGTTTTATTAATGAGGTACTCAGCAGCCCTGAGACCCGTAACAGAGGCTTGTCATGTCAGCTGTCAATCAATCAACTCAATGAAGGCCAATGGAAGACGATTTATTGGGCTGTAAAACAATATGCCCATTTTGACCTATTTTGTTTTTCCCGCAAATATTTGATGCTGCTGCTTTAGATTCTACCAGCAGAGGCCCACAGCAGAGCATACCCTGCTCTATGCAGGGTATGGCAGCATCCTGGGTCCTAAGGCCTTCAGGAGGCTGAAACCCTGTACTGGCATAAGCCAGTTGGATGGCCTCCTGCACAATACACCGGGAAAGCCATACTTTAGTAATATGGGTTTTCTTTAGCTCTGGTACCCCATGTTACAAATACCCATACCCTTCCTGAAGGGAGATGTCTTGGTCATGTACAGTCTGAATATTTCATATCTTTTGTCAGGTGTGCGCTGTGAACAACAAGTGTGACTCAGCCTTTTTCCACATTACCACATTTAACCAGACAAGGAAGGTAAAAAATATATATATACAAGGAACAAGGAACTGAAAAATTATACTCTGGGAAATCGAAACAATAAAGTTCCTTTAAGGACAGCATGGTTTTGTTATGCGTACACACCCATGGCACTGTGCCAAGAGAACTCACAAATCAAGATAAACGCACGCACACGCAGTCAAGTTGTCTACCGATGTTAACCATCTCAAACCCTCACCCTAACCTAACCTCCCACGGGACAGCACACCTAAACCTAACCTAACCCTTAACGCACCCCTCACCAACCTTAATCCGGTCGTCTTAACGCACCCCTCACCAACCTTATGTCTAACCAAAGGATGCCTCCAGAGCCACTTCCAATGTGATTGAACTATAGGCTCTGGGGCTGACAAATATTAGCCCCAATGTTGAGTAAATCAACAAAGGTGTGGCAGCACCAGGAGAGTGTGACCCAACTTAATGTGTTTTAAGAGTGTTTAATTATTTAATAATTTCGTTTTATGAAGGTTTACAATTAATACTGTGAATTAATTGCACTAGCAAAGTGTAACATGCAGTGAGGACGGAACGTTTGTTCTAGCCCAGGTTCTCTGGGGTCCCAATATAAGGAGCACAGCTTCCGGTTCCCCTCAGTTACATTCTGGAAAGAAAAGCAATTTCATTGCTCCGTCTTTATCCCTGTTTATTCAGGTTCAGTTTTATTAATGAGGTACTCAGCAGCCCTGAGACCCGTAACAGAGGCTTGTCATGTCAGCTGTCAATCAATCAACTCAATGAAGGCCAATGGAAGACGATTTATTGGGCTGTAAAACAATATGCCCATTTTGACCTATTTTGTTTTTCCCGCAAATATTTGATGCTGCTGCTTTAGATTCTACCAGCAGAGGCCCACAGCAGAGCATACCCTGCTCTATGCAGGGTATGGCAGCATCCTGGGTCCTAAGGCCTTCAGGAGGCTGAAACCCTGTACTGGCATAAGCCAGTTGGATGGCCTCCTGCACAATACACCGGGAAAGCCATACTTTAGTAATATGGGTTTTCTTTAGCTCTGGTACCCCATGTTACAAATACCCATACCCTTCCTGAAGGGAGATGTCTTGGTCATGTACAGTCTGAATATTTCATATCTTTTGTCAGGTGTGCGCTGTGAACAACAAGTGTGACTCAGCCTTTTTCCACATTACCACATTTAACCAGACAAGGAAGGTAAAAAATATATATATACAAGGAACAAGGAACTGAAAAATTATACTCTGGGAAATCGAAACAATAAAGTTCCTTTAAGGACAGCATGGTTTTGTTATGCGTACACACCCATGGCACTGTGCCAAGAGAACTCACAAATCAAGATAAACGCACGCACACGCAGTCAAGTTGTCTACCGATGTTAACCATCTCAAACCCTCACCCTAACCTAACCTCCCACGGGACAGCACACCTAAACCTAACCTAACCCTTAACGCACCCCTCACCAACCTTAATCCGGTCGTCTTAACGCACCCCTCACCAACCTTATGTCTAACCAAAGGATGCCTCCAGAGCCACTTCCAATGTGATTGAACTATAGGCTCTGGGGCTGACAAATATTAGCCCCAATGTTGAGTAAATCAACAAAGGTGTGGCAGCACCAGGAGAGTGTGACCCAACTTAATGTGTTTTAAGAGTCTGTTTAATTATTTAATAATTTCGTTTTATGAAGGTTTACAATTAATACTGTGAATTAATTGCACTAGCAAAGTGTAACATGCAGTGAGGACGGAACGTTTGTTCTAGCCCAGGTTCTCTGGGGTCCCAATATAAGGAGCACAGCTTCCGGTTCCCCTCAGTTACATTCTGGAAAGAAAAGCAATTTCATTGCTCCGTCTTTATCCCTGTTTATTCAGGTTCAGTTTTATTAATGAGGTACTCAGCAGCCCTGAGACCCGTAACAGAGGCTTGTCATGTCAGCTGTCAATCAATCAACTCAATGAAGGCCAATGGAAGACGATTTATTGGGCTGTAAAACAATATGCCCATTTTGACCTATTTTGTTTTTCCCGCAAATATTTGATGCTGCTGCTTTAGATTCTACCAGCAGAGGCCCACAGCAGAGCATACCCTGCTCTATGCAGGGTATGGCAGCATCCTGGGTCCTAAGGCCTTCAGGAGGCTGAAACCCTGTACTGGCATAAGCCAGTTGGATGGCCTCCTGCACAATACACCGGGAAAGCCATACTTTAGTAATATGGGTTTTCTTTAGCTCTGGTACCCCATGTTACAAATACCCATACCCTTCCTGAAGGGAGATGTCTTGGTCATGTACAGTCTGAATATTTCATATCTTTTGTCAGGTGTGCGCTGTGAACAACAAGTGTGACTCAGCCTTTTTCCACATTACCACATTTAACCAGACAAGGAAGGTAAAAAATATATATATACAAGGAACAAGGAACTGAAAAATTATACTCTGGGAAATCGAAACAATAAAGTTCCTTTAAGGACAGCATGGTTTTGTTATGCGTACACACCCATGGCACTGTGCCAAGAGAACTCACAAATCAAGATAAACGCACGCACACGCAGTCAAGTTGTCTACCGATGTTAACCATCTCAAACCCTCACCCTAACCTAACCTCCCACGGGACAGCACACCTAAACCTAACCTAACCCTTAACGCACCCCTCACCAACCTTAATCCGGTCGTCTTAACGCACCCCTCACCAACCTTATGTCTAACCAAAGGATGCCTCCAGAGCCACTTCCAATGTGATTGAACTATAGGCTCTGGGGCTGACAAATATTAGCCCCAATGTTGAGTAAATCAACAAAGGTGTGGCAGCACCAGGAGAGTGTGACCCAACTTAATGTGTTTTAAGAGTGTTTAATTATTTAATAATTTCGTTTTATGAAGGTTTACAATTAATACTGTGAATTAATTGCACTAGCAAAGTGTAACATGCAGTGAGGACGGAACGTTTGTTCTAGCCCAGGTTCTCTGGGGTCCCAATATAAGGAGCACAGCTTCCGGTTCCCCTCAGTTACATTCTGGAAAGAAAAGCAATTTCATTGCTCCGTCTTTATCCCTGTTTATTCAGGTTCAGTTTTATTAATGAGGTACTCAGCAGCCCTGAGACCCGTAACAGAGGCTTGTCATGTCAGCTGTCAATCAATCAACTCAATGAAGGCCAATGGAAGACGATTTATTGGGCTGTAAAACAATATGCCCATTTTGACCTATTTTGTTTTTCCCGCAAATATTTGATGCTGCTGCTTTAGATTCTACCAGCAGAGGCCCACAGCAGAGCATACCCTGCTCTATGCAGGGTATGGCAGCATCCTGGGTCCTAAGGCCTTCAGGAGGCTGAAACCCTGTACTGGCATAAGCCAGTTGGATGGCCTCCTGCACAATACACCGGGAAAGCCATACTTTAGTAATATGGGTTTTCTTTAGCTCTGGTACCCCATGTTACAAATACCCATACCCTTCCTGAAGGGAGATGTCTTGGTCATGTGACGTCAAACTCCATTTGAACTATGTTGGATGCATTGAAAACACCTGTCCTTGCTTCTGAAACTATATTAAGTATGAACTATACTATAGGATGCCGGGAAAACAAATGAACCTATAGCATCTGTCTATATAATTTAAATCTAAGTCTAAATTAATCTGTCATGCATGACATGCATCAATGCATCAATTCTCTGTGTGCATTTAGTTATTGAATTGTTGTCGACTTGATGATAGTTCACACAACTGTGTGTGTTGCAGTGCGAACACTCTACCCAGTATTTCCTACTGTACATACTACAACATAAAATGTTGAAATGAGGTTTGGACAAAAATACTGTTCTTTATGTGAAACCAGGAGACACAAACAATGAATTGGTGCATGGATAAGGTTACTTATAAGTTAAAACCATAGAGCTCACCTGTCCAGCATTACTCAGCACCCTGGACAGCTCACAGTTCATGTGGTTCAGGACCATGGACAGAGCTCACCTGTCCAGCACTACTCAGCACCCTGGACAGCTCCACTCTGCTCAAACCTACTGTAGCCCCCTTTTTGAAACTAGCTCCTCGCCACTCCCTCTACACACTTCCACTTGGTTTGAGAATAGAGGTATAAATAATAGAGACGACACTGGATGGGAGAGGAATCCCGGTGCCGTCTCTATTATTTATATATCTATGCTCAAACAAAGTGGAAGTGTGTAGGACGAGTGGCGAGGAGCTAGTTTCAAAAAGGGAGGCTCATTGCAACACACAGCTTTCCGTATTCCGTACAGTTTAGATGCCATGACCGAGATAATGAGATTAACCTAAAAGAAAAATCTGCACACCAATTAGCCTGTCGCTAAGTCCCACCCAAGCCCGTTGTTGGCCAATACCACATTAGCAACGGTTACTAGGTTAGGATCCTCGGTCAAGCTTGCAATGCTGGTCAAAATGGTTAAGCAGTGTCAATAAATATATTTGACGTACAGCATGTGTGGGTTTGTTTTCTTACCTTATGAGCAAACTAGTCCATTCCATGAATTATTTAGCTCCGTTGTGCAGTTTAATAGTAGCCTACATATTAGAAATAAAAATAGGCTCTCATTGACTTCCATTGTAACAGGGAAACAACTCTCAAACTCACTCTTTTAGAACACTAGGCTGATTATGACCGTTTTATTTTTAATAAAAATATCAACATTGTAATGTTTTTGTTTTGACTTCGGTGTTGCCACATTGTGTGAGAGATATAAGCCAACCCACCTCCAAAAACAAGCCAACTCTTAAAGCCAAATCAAGAAAAACAAGCCAAAACAAACACAATAATATGACCATATATAATCCTAATAAAAATATTGTATGCATTTATCATTATAAATACTATGTAGGCCTATGTCTATGGTAATTAATGTTTTGGTAATGTATTACAGTATACTAATTAGCCTTAAGCCAAAAGTAGCGGGAAATAAGCAGACTTGGCAACCCTTTCAAGTTTGTGTGGAAAGAAGTTCCTGTTTGCCTACAAAACGATCTGATTGGTCCAAATCTGTACACACACTTCTGAAGTAGCCTCGGTCCCAGACTTACCATCCAGACCGTTGGATGTAAACAAATGCATTTGATCTCGTCCATGACCACTTGTCGCAAACACCATACACAATATTGGACGTGTTTGAGGGAGACGCTTTAGGAGAATTATCTTGGACTGCAGCTGGGTGCATCTCAAACAGCATGGCGACTTGTTTACAAACGATCGGCACACCAGAACCGCTTCACTGTATATCTCCAACCAATATAGTTACTTTATAAATCTATCAAAAGACGAAAATAAGATGGCATGAGTTTTCCTGATGTCATAAACTGTCAGAATCAGCTTTTGTTGTGTTTGCTTATGTGCTATCTGACTGATTTTGAGAGCTGTTTCCCCGTTACAATGGGATCAATGAGAGCCTATTTTTATAGATACTATTAAACTGCACAACGGAGCGAAATAATTCATGGAATGGACTAATTTGCTCATAAGGTAAGAAAACAAACCCACACATGCTGTACAGCAAATATATGTATTGACACCGCTTAACCATTCTGACCAGCATTGCAAGCTTGACCGAGGATCCTAACCTATAGTAACCGTTGCTAATGTGGTATTGACCAACAACGGGCTTGGGTGGGACTATAGCGACAGGCTAATTGATGCTCCCAAAATATCTTTACTGAATGGTAACGTTTCGGGCCGCAGCTCTTCCTCAGACCTTCAAGGTCTAAAAACTTTCAACAAAACTTTCACTTCGAACAAAAACAAAGGCCGCTGCTAAAATGTTTTACATGATTATTTATCTCATGTATAGGCAAGGCAGTGCTGTTTGCAGGCAGTGCACTCATACCTGTGAACCCCGTTGTAGAGCAGCCTCTTCACCCAGACAGACAACCGCTGTAGGCTATAATGTGCATGAGAGAAAATGCAGGCTCACAATACAGACAGCTGAAGACCAGACTGCTCTGTGCTCCCTCACCTATCAATCAGCCTTCCACACCTTTATTGGAATGCCTACTATACAGTAGTTCATGAGTGGTGCTCACACATTTTCTTGTCAATGACCCAAAAATGTGTGTGTTTGGCTGTGGGAAAATATTTGATGCCAGGGACCCACTGGAACCCTGTATACCTCTGGGATTCTCTGGACCCCACATTTAGAACCATGTGGTATATAGAATAGATGTTTCATGTGTAGTGTTCTGTATCCTGGATGCCAAATTATTATGGTGAGGGTAACTCTCCCTGACCTCTCATTATAAAGTTAATACGATGTTAATACAACCTTGTGTTAACCAACCCACATGCAGCTAACTGTATATATTGTGACATGGCTTGACTCCTAGCAACGTGAGAGCATTTGGATGAAACATTGATTCTAGAACGTCTAGTGCAGGGTGGAGAACCAAAGTGTATGACGAAATAGTAACATGGTCGCTGTGTGAAATGTGGTCAATAGCATATCCTTTACGGTCGGTCACGCACAGCCACCCACTGCTCCCACCCCAAACTGTGGCCCCCATACAGGCAACTCATGATCAATAATTCACCCATTGCTGTCTTCCCACTCCTGCAGTGTAAGTGCCAAATCTAAGACGCGCTTTTCATTGCCTGACTCTCTGTGAAATACTTGATCTCTTTCCAAGTTTCCATTCCAACCTCTGCTCAGTTGGACATCAGTATCATTCACTTTTTAGATTTCCCTCAGTTCATCCTCGGTGACAGCTGGACAGACGTTAGTCGGCCTCATCACTGTTCCCCCAACGCAGGGGGATACTGTGCCCCGTCACTCTCCTCCTCTCGCTTCTCTTCTTAGTTTCTCTGATGTCTTTTATCATTTCATCCCATGTGACAGCTAGGCTTTCCTTCTGCAATTGGACCTTGACCGCTATATCTGTATATTGTGTTTCTCTACCCCGCAGTGGTGTAAAGTAATCTTCTAAATCCTCCCGCTCGTAGCGCGCCACTCGGTGGCTTATGAGCTTGTAGATCTGCTATTTTTCAATAGCTAAATTATAACATAATGTTTATAACAAAAGGGGTTCCCGCCCAAAATGGGTTTTGAAGTATTTGTACCTCAAAACACACATTAAGCACTTCAGCCCTACATGTCGGCCATTCGAAAATAGCCAATCTGAAAGCCCGCAATTTGTCGTGATGCGACACATTGTGAGCTTGTAGATCTGCTATTTTCAAAATATTTGTATACATTTGAAAACTTGAAATGGGACATTCTGCATAATGGGTACTTTCTACTTTTGGTACTTTAAGTACATTTTGATGCCGATACTTTTGTACTTTTACTCAAGTACATTTTGAATTCCAGACCTTTACTTATAGCCTACAGCCCTACACAGTATTTCTATATTGCAGTATTGATACTTTTACTTACGTAAAACAATTGAGTAGTTTTTCCAGTACTGCTACCCTGCTCTAATGCCAGCTGCTGAAGACAAGAGGACAGCATTATGATGCAGCTCAATGAGCAGCATCATTTCCTCTCTGTTGATCTTAACCCATTCTGACCTGAGATCAGATTCATACGAGGTTTCCACTGGACACACACTGGTCTGATGAACCCATTCTGACCTGAGATCAGATTCTAAAAATGTCAGTCGTTCTTCGAATTTTTCAAAAATAGCAGACCTACAAGCTCGTATCGCGCCACTCGGTGGCGCGATATGAGCTTGTAGATCTGCTATTTTTCAATAGGTAAAGCATAACATGATGCTAACACCAAAATGGGTGCCCGGTCAGAATGGGTTAATGCTTACACTGTAGCATTCCTGTAGCGAGTCTAGAGCATTCAGCTTGTTGTATTGGTACTGTTATTTTACTGTTGCAGCAGCAGCTGTTGTTTATTGATTAATCGGCCAGTTTGTTAAAGAAACCTACCGATGTCAATACATGTCTATTCCCACCTTCGGCCATAACAATATAGACAGTCTCAATCAATGAATGGCTTTATTGTTATTTTCATTAGGTGTTTTGACTTGTGGATAGTGGATACATATTTCCAAGATATTAACCAGAATAATCAATGTTAGTGTTGGCTATGTATATGGCACGGATGTTTCCATTTTATTCATAAATGAAGCTTTTCTATTTTCACCTATGCTTTGGAAAATGCGTGGCAGTCAAGTACACCTTAAGTAGCATATACTGGTATAGTATGCTACTGAGGACGATGTAGACGGAGAGACTGAGAGATGGGCCATTAGAAGTTGTGTGTGTGTGTGTGTGTGTGTGTGTGTGTGTGTGTGTGTGTGTGTGTGTGTGTGCGCGTTCGTCCGTTCGTGTCTGCTGCGTGTGTGTCCTACTAGTCCTGACAAGCTTGTGTGATTTAATACGTATGACAGCACCTCATGACAGCGATTAGAGTTGTACAGTTGTAACATCTATCGGGGAGGCCAGCGGGCAGGCATGCATGAGTACTTCACAGAGTCTAAATTAACACTTAATGTGTGTGCGTGTGTGTGTGTGTGTGTGTGTGTGTGTGTGTGTGTGTGTTTACCCTCTGGACAAAAAAAAGGTCGCCTGATTGATTTAGATCTTGTGGAGAAGAAGGTGATAATTAAAACGTGCTCCTGCCCACCCAATGTGCCCATACACTGGCTGTCTGCCGATAGAGCCTGAGAAGGTAATTTGTTTGTTTTAATATAGCAGCCTGAGAAGCAGGCGGTCCCAGGTTTGAATCCCAGCCCCGGCAATGTGTGTTAAAGGTGTCCCTCAGCAGCAAGACACTTACAGTAGCCCCTAACTCGACTGCTTGCTCCCCCATCATGTGAGTCAAGTTTTGAAATTGATTCTACCATTTTGCACTGACAAAATGATGTGTCAAATCGGCGTTCTAGGCCTCGACGGCATCGAATCCAAAACATCTGGCATCGTTCGGGCTCTGTTATATAGTGGCTTTTTCCAAAGCACTTCACAATGAATGCACATCCACCCTTTCACACACACACAATGCCAGGAGCGGGGTCCTGAACCGTCCGGGAGCCTTCTGAGTTCCAGATGGCCGCTCTACCTCCTCAGCCACTTCTTCCGGGAAGCACCATTCCTCTTCAATTCCTTTTACATTTCTTTTAAGCCTTTACCTATCCATGCGAGTGAGCTTATTCAGCAATGTCCTCTAATATTAATAAAGCTATGCATTTATGGATATGTATTCACCTAGGAGCTGCTTTGTAAAAAAAAAAAAAAAAAGTCTTCCACTGTTGCTCATTGAGCTGCTCTGTCGGAGCACTGTGGGATTAAGTGCTTGGGGAGACAAGGGACTGGGGATTAAGTACATACATTATACTTTAGGGAAGTACTTTAAAGAGTATTAGTCTCTACTTACTGTCCTAACTGCACTAATGCCATTGTGAACGGTTATGGAATACGTCTGGTATAGCTCCGCAGTCGGTGTACAATTTAGTTCCAACGTTGACTCTGTTGTCTGTCTGTCTGTCTGTCTGTCTGTCTGTCTGTCTGTCTGTCTGTCTGTCTGTCTGTCTGTCTGTCTGTCTGTCTGTCTGTCTGTCTGTCTGTCTGTCTGTCCCTCCCTCCAAATGTGTAACATCTATCAGGGGAGGCCAGTGGGCAACCATGCATGCATGTGTACAATGCAATGACTTACGATTCCAAGCCTATTCCAATGCAACTACGGTGCTGAGTCTGCAGAAGCTCAGCATTGTTACTCACTTGGCTAGAGCCTCGCAGGGATAAGCTATAGGACACACATGCCATGGCAGGGAGGAAAGGGGAAGCGCAATACCATCATTGGGGGTGGTCATTTTCATGGTATTTCGTGCGGTTTGACATTATAATGCATAAACACTTCTTAAAGTTTATGGAATTCAACTTCAACTGAAGGGTATAGTAAAATATAGCAAGGCTTCACAACTACCACAGATGGCTAGCATAAATCATACGATATCTCTGCAAGTTATCAATCTGAAGTGCGTCATTTTCGAAACGATGGCTTGTTACACTTTGGTTCAATTTTAAATTACCTTTTCCCAAATGTCCCTTTCCCCTCCAGTATCTTTCTTCAGTATAGAAACCAGAGAGGAAGATGATGATGAGGCAGTTTTATTGTCAATAACTAAAATATTATATAATCCTGCAGGGGCATAACCCACCTCTGGCTTCCATATTTCAAACCACCAGTTGTGAGATTCAATATGTCTGTTAATGGAGGCAATATGAATTTTGGCAATTTGGGGGCATATTTTCCTGTCCCAGACATGAAAGGGAGAGGGAGTGAGACTGCTGCAGCACGTGAAAGACTGCTGCAGCAGGACTGGGAAGTAAGATGAATACAGGGCTTCTGATGGATGATTTCTCTATCAGCCATGGTTGTCTAATAGAATAAGCAACCCCAATCTCTTCCTTCACCTCCCTGTTTCTGTTCGTCTGCCGACGTCACGTTGTCTCTTTTGTTCAGATGGCTGAAATGCAGACAATGCTCGCCACCTCCACGACCTTCCGGTACATCCTGGAAAGAACAGCGATTGCAACCCTATTGCCTTTTATTGAAAAGACATCCCCTTGAGTTGTATCATCTGGTTTTCGAGGGGGTCCTTATAACAAAATGACAGCGAGTATGGTAGACAATGCAACAAATACATCCATGCATATAAACAAGGACAACTTGACAAAACAGAAGCAAAGGTTCTCCTGAAACTGGCCGCTCCCACCAAACCTGACACCATATTACATAAAAGAATGAAAATGTAATTATATTGTGCATGTAATGTGCATATCATCACCTGCACACCAGATTAGAGGAATTTTCTAAATATGGATTAATTAAAAACGATATAAAAAAAAGGCGTCCAAAGGCGCCATTGGCACTCTTCGCCACCAGGGGGAGGCGTCCAAAGGCATCATGTGGCATAGAATGAGTTTGAATGAGATCAGTGCAGATTTGCAAAAGATCATTTTCAGTCTTGGGATTTTTTGTGTGGCTTTAAGCCCTGTCTCTACCTCACCATGGTGGTGACATGGAGCCACAGTCCTTCAGCCATATACTCGGCATGTGGTATCCGTATCCTTCCCCTCCCGGAGCTGTACTTGGCCTGGATGTTTTGAGCTTTCATCTCCCTGCTTGTCTTGGTGTTTTGTCACCTTCCTTTGATCCAGCAGCGTGTGAGTATGATTAGGAGTAATGCAGGTATACCATGTGTTTCTCCGGCATTGTAAAGTGTGATTTGAGGATTTCTTGAAGTATCTGACATTTGTGGCCTGACAAATCCCTCTGTATATCAGCAGGATGGATGAGACACACAGTCATATTTTTTGACTATTGTCTTTTCGGTACAAGCATGGAATGGATGATTGATATGGTTTCTTGTATCGTGTCTGAAAAGAAGCATTCAAAATGTTCTCCAAATTGATGACGGAGTCATTCTTTGCTGCATAGAATAATTGTGCCAATGCCAGGGGATTCTGTGAAGAATTGCATTGTTTTGTTCATTTTATAGCTCTCCTCCCCAATCCATCCCTCTCAGATATTCACTCTCTCATTTGCTCATTCTCTCCCCATCTGTCTTTTTCCTCCGCACCTGGCCGGCTTCACTTTAAAATCTGTTTTGTTTGATGATTTTCACTCTGATGTCTCTCAGCTTCACTGTGGCCTTCCATATTTGAAACGGAGCTACTTTCTAATGCAAACTGTCAATACATTTTGAATAAGAATTTCCCAAGCGTGTTGACTTTTTCACTGAGAAGTGGGGTTTGATAAGGTCATGGATCCGCTCAACAAACAATTGAATGTCATTAATTTCATGATCGATTCACTACCATCTACCGGGCATTTGTATAAATATTGTCAATGGGAAATGTGGATTGGAATGAAACTGCTATTGCATTGTGAATCAATGACACTAAATTACAAGTTCAGTGTCATTTCCTTTGCCAATAAATGACGTTCATTATTATTTATTGTAAATTATAACACAGTCAAATTGGAACTTCCTGCAAGGTGCAGTCAACCATTGTATGAAAGCAATAATATACTCAAGGCTGTTATGTATGCTTTCAGGTGTGTTGTTGCCATGCACTCCACTTTGCATCGAGCCAACAACGCCCGTAGCCACAATGCACAACCATGGCCTTTTGTGTATTGCTGTTGCATAATGATGATGTATTATAAAGTGACTGAAGTCACTTCACAATGCCAGTAGCAAAAGCAATGTATCTCATGCACAACATATTGTTTTTCTTTTCTTTAATTTTTGATGCTCTTCTCTGCTTTTAGTTTCCTATGCCGGTTAATTAATTCCCACACATTTCTGTGTTTCTCTTTGCTCTTGTAACATATACTGACTCACCGGCCAGGGAGGAGCCCCCATCGGCTTCTGTCGTATAATTCCATATAAATGAAACCAAATTACTAGGCTAAGTCAGTAAAATGTCTCATCATTGTAGGACTCATCATATAGTATAGTTCATAACTACTTTAATATACAAGGGTCCGTCGTAGACTTCTCACTTTCCAGAGCCAGGAATGTTTACACTTCACACCTGAATCTGAAGCTATTTTTCTAACCCTTTTGAAGCTTGCTCTCCTGGGGTGGGACTCCAGAATCTTCCGGTGAGCATTTGGTCACTCTCTGTCACTGACTTTCACTGAGTAACTGTTCCACAGTTAACTTAAAGAATGACTTTCAACAATCTGTCAGTATAGAATAATGAGAAACGCTATAACTATTAATAGTGAGTGCAATTTGTACTGGTTTAAAAGGTGCTATAAGATTATAGTTTTCGTTACTGGGTTAAAGTCTGTTCAGTTCCATTTTAGTTCAGTTATGTTTAACTATGTTCATTAGAGTGTGTTCAGTTTCATCTATTGCCTAGTGCCGATTATGTTTAACTATGTTCATTAGAGTGTGTTCAGTTTCATCTATTGCCTAGTGCCGATTATGTTTAACTATGTTCATTGTATCTTTAAGTCATCATTATCTGTTGTTCTATTGCAAAGTTAGAACTAATTCCATGCACAGTGTCTCTGCTGATAGGCCGCCTCTCTGTAAACTGAAGAAGCCACTAGCCCAGATTTAATTTGTCGAAAAGTCAGGAAGTGCCTAGTTCATGTACTGGAAAGGAGGGATCAGATCTGTGTATATAACGCCTTGTAGTATTTGTGAATGGGGCTGTTCGAACGAGTCTTCATTTGGCTCTTACTAGGCTGGTTGGAACAGACAACTGCATGTACCTTTTTAACATGTTTGCTTTCTAGCGAATGAATCTCTTGTGTTTTACCAAATAAATGCTGAGATCTGGAGGACCTTTGTCCTGCCTTCCTTCTTCACTCCCCGTGCGGACGACACACACATCGGTGATCTTATACGACACCTACACTACACTACCTACCACTCCTACAAACACTGGTCAGTTGTGTGTGTATAGATAGACGCTTGGCCAAACCAGATGCACTGCAGTGGATTCAAACCCCTTGGCACCCCAATTACTTTGGCCCTCTGTCACCCGAGCAGACACACACACACACACACACACACACACACACACACACACACACACACACACACACACACACACACACACGTGCTGGCCAGTTCTGTCAGTGTTATCCTAGCATTGGTGAGTTGCAACTGTGGCACTCGGCCACTGGGGAGAATGCTTTGCAGGTGGAAAAACTCACACATTGTCCTCAATAACATGAACACTTGCTCAGTCGCTCTCCCAACACACTTATACAGTGTACGGCAGAACTTGGTTAACTGTAATAATGGGCTGGACCTATCGGGGTCCTTTTACTATCTCTGAGTTCAACTAACACTCTGACATAGCGACGTGTGCACTGCAGGGGCTTTGTGGTACACTGAAAAGTTTTCTGTTCAGTATAGACAGATACAGTATAAATGATGCCATAGACTCTTTGCTGTCCCTTAATGACTGTAAAATGGTTCAACTGGAAACTTTATTGATTCCACTCTGGACTAGAGAGCGCCTGACCTGATGACGAGACCACATCTTTGGCTCTCATTATTCCCGTCTTGCCTCAGCACTGCGTGACACGCGGGTCTAGAATCCAGCAGCTCGCCTCGCCAATTCCTTCGTTTCCTTAGAGGCTTTCATTTGATCATTATTATTTCCCTTTCTGTAACTCAGTGCAGCTGCAGTGGCTATGATAAGACAGATGTGATGCCTTGTACAGCACTTTTACTGGGTAATTGTCCAGTGTTGCTGAAGACTAGATGCAGTAAGTAACAAACAGAATGCAGCACGAATGCTTTCTCCCGGAAGAATGTGTCTGCGCCCCTTTTCCCCAAAGCAGAAGTTATTTTATGCCTTCTAAGCACGCCACTTGTAGAGTTTGTGTAACACTCAGCAGCTCCGTTGGTTAATAATATTCCAGATGCCAAGGGGGAGTGTTTGCCCGTGCAGAGGGGCTGACGCATACTGAGTAGAGTAGACTGATGTTTTCTTCAGCCTCGGACAGTATAAGCACTTCATTACCTCGCTCAGTTACCCACTTCGCATGTTCAACATCATTGTTCGCCGAGGACACACTGTTGATGGTGTCGTCGTAATTGTGACTATATAGCTTCAGGGGCGATGGCCTCCTAAGCTGGAGGCTGAGAAATACTGCATGTGTACTGTACTATACTGTACGTATAGAGTTAATTGCCTAATGGCGTCAAAGTGGCAGTGGCGAGGTTAGTTGGTTTTAATAGGGCTCTGCCATAGGAGAACAGGACATAACTATGTGTTCTTTAGGCTACTAAATGTGGTTGTGCTGAGATGGGAGTTTGTGTGGAGATCTGACAACTTCTTCCTTTGGTCCTTTAAGGCTTTTTTTTATTTTGATCTTTTACTTTTAATAAACTGGAACATGAACGATGTATGTATACATCCTACGAATTATGCAACCTAGTGGCTCTTTTCAAGGTGTTCAAGAAACATATTGAACATATTTTATATGAATGAACTTGAATAACCCATTCTGTCTTGACTGCTCATAACCCTTCCAATGGTGCCTGAAATAATGACAACACCCCAGCCACACTTTAAATCACACTTCTATATAATAATAATCAAATGGAGCTCATAACATCTGCACTGATTGATTCCAGACAAAATGGTTTCCTGGCTCTCACACTTTAATTAACTTCCACTGAGTTGGAAGTGTGATACAATGACAATGTGGAATTGTGTTTGTGGCTGGGTTTCCTGCTCAGAAATGTTTGTTTAGATTGCTGTTTGTTTTCGAGGGTCCCTCCTATGTCCAGCTTTGAGGGTTTGTGTCTGGGCCATGGCTCAGTGGTCCAGGCACGCAGTGTGCCGCGTGTTCGACTCCCGATCCCGACGGCCTTTACTGCATGTCTTCCCCCCATCTCTCTCCCCATTTCCTGTCAGCCTACTGTCTGTCCCTCCTTAAAAAATATAAAATAAAGCTTCTTGTAGGCAACCCAGAAATCTGCAATGGGTTCCCTATAGATTTCTAATGGAAATTGTAATCATTTGGATTCAATAAATTAAGAAAATAAGCTCCCTGGCAAACAAAGCCTTAACAGCTTTTGTTCAACAAGATAATCTTAACAAATCAACACACTTTTAATCTTTTTTTCTTTCTTTTAAATACAAATACAAATATAGTTAAAACAACACATAAGCGCTTAACTCACTTTGGGGTTTAAGGATTACAAACTAACACTCACGGAAGAGGGATATAATTTGCTAGTTTTAAATGGCTGTCACTAATCAAAACATGCACACAGTGCAATATGGTGATGGTTTAAGCATCACTCACAATGTTTGGGAATGGTGGTGCATAATGGGATAAATAGTTAGTGCCCAACTATCACTTCCACAATAGGGAGCTGTTTGTGATGTCTTTGCCCATCCGTTTTACAGAGGCTAACCGTAAGATAAAGGCATACCATGACTAATGTGCTGCTGTTAGTAATCCTTAGTTGGGTTGCACATTTTGCAACCCACATACAGTATGTACAGTACACAGTGTATATGTACTACTATGTGTACTGTACTGATTACTCAGACGCTTTAAAGTCCTGTGGATCATGGTGATTATTTGTGACCTTTTCAAAGTGAATGTTTATGCTATTCCTTCAGTTTCTCAGTAGGAACTTGGGGCTCTGTTAAGCCCTTTGATTATGCAAGAAAGAAATGCAAAGTTCATGGCAGTGACTTCCAAAAGAGGCTCTGGCAGGATTAATGCTTATGTGCCACACTTTCAACTATTGTCACTCTGTGTCCTTTGTTTTTGTGCCCCCTCTCGATCTGAAGCCCCTTTCAGGTACCATGTGACTTCAGAATGTCCATTGTCCAGGCACCTCTCTTCAAGTGGGTTTAGACAACAGTATACCAAAACGTGAAATTTAAACCCTATGAGCAGAAAAATAATGAAGTGTGTGTTTGACTAGGGTTTGACTGCTTTACACGCAATTTGGTCATCAAGAATATGGGATAAGAGAACCATTTTAGAGAGTGCCAGGGAGATTCTACAACTATATTCATATTGTCTCAGCACAAGTATAATTTACACAACGAGTCTCTGTTTTAATATTTGTGACGCTTTTTGATACATATCGGCAAGACTAACTATTCAGGAGAAAGCTCATTATTATTTTATTTTATAACCGAAATGAGTTAATAGCACAGGCAGAATCTTCACATTCTAATCTAGAGCATGTCTGAAATAAATCGACTGCTTAACTAGGTGAAATGTTGGCCACAGAAGTGAACCTTTCAAGCCTGTTTTCTCAACTCGTTGTTTTCTGCAAGACATTGCTCTATAAGCCATATCTCTAAAACTGGTGGGTCAAACTGAACAACCAATATGTCAAGCTGTGATGAAGCTATGATTCCCTGCTTTCATATGATGGAAATGAAAAGAAAATCAATGACTTAGCCTCGGTCAGAAACTGTCAAATTTTTCATATTATGGAGCATTTGAACTTGCATGGGGTGTGACAGCAAAATGTGCTCCAACTTTGGAGGACACACACAACAACTAGTTTCTCTGATAGGTCTCATCATGAATTGTTTATTGTTTCAAAGGTAATTCAATTCTATTACATTATAGTGATTCTTCTGGTTTTATTTCTTTAGTTAATCATTTATACACTTTGTTCTCTAATTTCTCTACAATGCATAGATGTGTACATATCACAGTACAAAGACATCTGAGAGGATATTATCCTCTGCTCTTTGGCTACATTTCATACATAGCTAAATCATGGTCATTCTGACGTTCGTTTTATTGGTCCAGGGGGACTTATCCATCCAGCACAATAAATTATTAGATTAATTTCTAAAGAAATGAACACCCAGTGTAGTTGAGAGAGTTTTATATGAATTCTATACTCTAGATAAGATTTACAGACAACATAATTGTGTAGTGAATTAACCATCAAATTAATTGTTTTGTCCTTGATGCTCTATTACTAATAATTACTAATGTATTGACATCTCCAGCCAAACAAAGAGGCACATTCATTAGGACACTGAATTGAATCTGCATCTCATTACCATTTTATGAATATCACTTCGATTTCAAATGCCAATTTGGTGCTCGCACGCACGCACACACAGTTATTTCACAATGAATTTGATATGCACGACAGTACACAAGATCACGTGATCACCAGAGAGAGAGAGAGAGAGAGAATTAAAGGGAGACTGCAGGGCACTATGAAGTGATATAGGAAGGGAATGATTCATTGATTCATTGATTCCTTTATTGCACACATACACGTCGCAGGCACATACACTGCCTGTATATTGTACACTGTGTACAGGCAAGTCTGCAGGAGACAGCTCGTGTGTGCAAGACACAAGAATGACGATTAATCCTAGAATACTAAACACAGATGATTTTCACCTGGACAATTATATATTTGTATAAATTTCATAATGTTCCTGATGTCTGAGGTGGGTGTGGGTCTTTCAGTACCTTCATAATGCTCAGTGACATCATAGAAGGTAGAAGGCCACATCCCTGGCTTTATTGTACAGACAGGTGTTCGGGTGAGTTTCACCCACGTTCAGTGATGGAGTGAAAAAGTCAGCTATACAAAGATGCAAAGCTTTGCATCTTTGTATCTCTTGCATCTGCCCGTGTGAACGCAGCATTACACAAGCCGACCAACCTGCCCTCTCTCTCGCGCCCGTGGCGTGAACACTGCCAAATGGGCTTGTTGTATAGCCGAAGCGCCTGCGGGCCGAGCCAGAGCCACTATGGCTGCCAGGAATTGATGTCAGCAGGCCTGAGGCCTCCCACGCAGACACCTCAGCTTAAAGATCATGGTGCTGATTAACCACAACATCCGTATTGTGGGGGGCAGCTTTCGCAGGAAAATAGCAGACCGACAAGCTCACAACACAAACTGGATCGACCGAGCGCCACATGTCTTTTACTTTAACTCCATTCACACAACAATTATACACCTCAAATAACATTGGTGAAAATAGCAGATCTATACAAGATACTCAACACGTCTCATTGCGTTGTGCGCTTGTAGTTCTGCTATATTAGCACAGCAGAATGTCTGTCCCAGAATAGGGTCCATGTGGTCATTTAATACAAGGCCAGTGACTAAAGTAGCTGCCTGGAGAGTGAAAAACCTCAGGGCACCTTGGTCAGAAATGCAGACAGAGTGGTCTAATTTAGACCGGCAGAGAAAAGACGCCTCAGCATCTCACTTGGTAAACGTTAGGAATAGACATACTCAGTCTTTCTCTTCATGCCTCTCTCTCTTTCTCTCTCTCTCTCTCTCTCTCTCTCATTGGCCATTGGCCCACCAGGCCAATGGCAAAAGTATGTTTTGCACTCCGTCCGTCCGTGTGTGTGTGTGTGTGTGTGTGTGTGTGTGTGTGTGTGTGTGTGTGTGTGTGTGTGTGTGTGTGTGTGTGTGTGTGTGTGTGTGTGTGTGTGTGTGTGTGTGTGTGTGTGTGTGTGTGTGTGTGTGTGTGTGTGTGTGTGTGTGTGTGTGTGTGTGTGTGTGTGTGTGTGTGTGTGTGTGTGTGTGTGTGTCTGTCCGTCCGTCCGTCTGTGGACAGCTAATCTCCGGCACCGTTGGCTTGATCGCAGCCATACTCTGCACACACACTCCCTAAATGCCACAGCTGAACCTCTGCCCCAAGGTTTTCCGTGAAATTGTGCATGCACATTCCCACTAGGCCGAGGAAGAAATGCCAATTGAACATTATCAACTCATCCTCATGGTTGCGCTATAACTGGTCGATTAGTGTTTTCACCTCTAACTGCACAGATCTTTTTCACATCTGCTCTTTGTAGCGCTACCAGGAGGCCGACATATGTAAAACACATTTTCTAATATTACTCTAATATTATCCAAATTTCACGCAAATCGGTACACATGCTCTCCATACTCATGTGATCGAGACGGTTTTGTTTAATTTCTCATAATCCACTCTGATTGGCTACAATTGGCTTCTAAACACACACAAACACACACAAACATGTACTCCTAAACATTTTGCCAAACATCACACACACTCCTATCCTCCTGGTCCACTCCTATCCACCTGTGCCCAGAAGGGCACTTTTTCTAGTTCTTTCTTTCTTTGACGCTCCCTCTGGTGATTTGGAGTTCTTCCCTGCAATTTATAATTGAGAGAACACAGTCGGTGACAATCCTTCTTCTGTGTACCTCAACTCGGGGCCAGCTAGGGCCGCTCCTGGTCTCACTTCAGCTTCATTTCCACAGGTCTTAATTAGACCACTCTACTCTCTGTCTAGTGTCTGTGACCATCAAGGTGCCCTGTCCTCGGCTCACTCCACATAGTTTTCACTAGTTTATTTCTTTTAAATCCCACTCCCACCCAAACAAACAGATACGAGGCTGGCCCATCAAGATAATGTGATTGCTATGTTAATCTACGGATCGTTTTCCTGTATAGCCATACCTCAACACTGCCAGATGTGCCCTGGATATCCTTCAGAGATAGGTGGAGTTGAGGGGTCAGTTTCCCACTTAATTTGTTTTGCTGAGCCTGCGTTCGGGCAATGTTTCGTAATCAACAAAGTCAATTCACCCTCGCTGCAAGTTCGCAACTTCAATCAACTTTGCTATTGGAAACACATTGGGGTGTATGCAAAACAGGAAGCTGCATGCCTTACTCTTTCAAAATGTATAACTTTATTTTTCTTCAAGGATTAAAAAGAACTGTTAGAACTTGTGACTTGAAAGGAAGGTACGTTTCTCAGAGCTTTGATTTGGTTATTTTCTCCCCCGCAAACTTTTGAAAATTGGCTCCTTTTGTAATGCTCATCAAGGTGTTTTTAGTTCCCCCCCCCCTCTTCAAAAAAGAGTGCTGGGTTACGCCCGGAAATAGCTGATCTAGAAGCTCTCAACGCATCGCAACTTGTAGATCTGCTATTTTTGCTATCGTTGTCCAAAAATGCCCTCTTATGGGATTTCCTGCCCCTCTAACACTCTCTGCACGTCCCTGGTACACAGTGGTACAGTCTCAGTCAACGTAAGGGGGTGGTGAAAAGCAGAGGGAGAAAAAGGCATTTAAAAAGAAATCTAGTTTAAGATGCCGTGCACATGTATGTAATGAAGCTTGTGTCCCTGAAAATGTTCATCCCCGGCCCCACAACAGCAGCAGAGAGACGCTAGCAGACACCGTCAAGGCTGCTTGCCGAAGTTGCCGTGCCAGCCAAGCCTCAGAGTCAGTTGTTATTATTTAAGTTTCAGATCAATACGTTGGAATGGATAACTACGGAGCCCCTGAGTGGCCATGGTATAAGAAAGATAAATTAGAGAAGATATCTCGTCCGGACCAGATAATATCTTGTACAATATATTATCTCGTCCGGTCAAGATGTTATCTCATCCGGACAATCCGTAGATAACAAAGCCCCTCTCTGGTTTAAACATAATCCGAAGTGCACCAAATCAGGTAATGTTATTAAAGAATGTTGTAGGTATAAAAACAGTTATTGGAAGAAAAAAGCATGTTTTTTTCCCCCCCAAGTCAAACAGTCAGACAGACGGTCTCGCAGCAGGATAAATATAGGGGGAGGTGTGTAAATCTTTTGCGTTTGTTTGTGTCAAACAGTGTACACTACATACACTATTCATGAATGACTTGAGAGAGTTGGAGATAGAGAAAGATAGAGGGCGAGAGATAGATACGTATTTGTATGTCGTCTGCAAAGCAGTGGTGGCGGATCATCGGATGTTAAGCTTTAGCTTATGTGTCTGAGTGGTAATATAAATGGAAATCGATCTTTAAAGGGACACTTTGTGTGTGTTTAAAGGGACACTTTGTGTGTGTGTGTGTGTGTGTGTGTGTGTGTGTGTGTGTGTGTGTGTGAGAGAGTGAGAGAGAGACCCCCCGGGAAAGTGATCTGAAACGTTTACAAAGTATTTGAAATAAGACATTTAACCACATTCATTCAAGGGTTGTCAAGTATGGCAGTTTCCATCCATAATATGTCACTTTCAGTTTGCAGCAACAATCCCACGTTGGAGCAGCAAAAGGCTACTGCAGTGTTGCGATGGGTGTTTTTTCATCATCGTGTTTACGTGCATTTGGAAAGGCTACTGGGAAATAAGAGTTGGTTCCCAAGGGAGGGCACATTTAATTTACTGCCTCAGCTTCACCCAGCAGATGGCTGCTCGCTCGGATTATCCAGGAATTAAGTGTCTTGCTTGCTTCAACACATGGGCGAGCCAAGTGGTGAACTTTCCGATTCCCAGAGGGCCTCTGTGCACACTCACCTATAGCCGCATTTGGTATTTGAAGATCCAGAAGTAAAAAACTAAAATACTTTCAATTTACTTTAGGAGTCGGGATTGTTTGTGTTTCTGTGAATATACAGTAAAGCAGAAAAACACAGTTTAGAGCTCAGGACAGGGAATTGAATCTACAATTGTGTTTGTGTGCATTATCTGGATATCTATTCAATTGAGTTGAGTGGAGTGCATTGAGTGTATTTGAAGTGGATGTTGTTTGCCTCTTCGTTGCAATGCAACACTTTGCGAAATTGTCTGTCATCATGACATCACGAGTTGCATGATTTATGAGTAGGCCTACAACACTCATAAACACATTATTATACTTTATGAGTAGGCCTACAACACTCATAAACACATTGTTATTATACTTTATGAGTAGGCCTACAACACTCATAAACACATTATTATACTTTATGAGTAGGCCTACAACACTCATAAACACATTATTATACTTTATGAGTAGGCCTACAACACTCATAAACACATTGTTATTATACTTTATGAGTAGGCCTACAACACTCATAAACACATTGTTATTATACTTTCATACATGTCACCCACTGTCAGGTTTTTTGGACCTTGTCCAAAAAACTGTTACGTTTCAGGAAATGGGAAAATACATACATGTATGCCATAAATTAACACGATTTGCCTTCGGTTCATATATTTGGGAAAGTGACCCAGACTAACATGTGTTCCAGTGAATCCAATGTAGTTATTAGTCACAAGCCACAAGCTATATATTTATGTATTTATTTATTTGTCAAACCTGCAGACACAATTAACAACTTTCACTTCAAATTCAAAACTAGTTGCATTGTGAGGTGTTGTAAGCTCGGCTCGATCTGCTATTTTTGCTATTTTGTGTGACACTGTAGTTAGTATGACATTGGAGTTAGTTAGTTAGTTAGTTTAAATTTGGAGTTAGAGGTTTCTGTCCGACAGCAACGATACGATAGTCTATATTGGTTTAATACCTTACATCTTTTTCTGTGTCGTCTTTTCTCGCTGACTCTGGTCTCTTCCAACTCTTTCGAGGCAATGTCCACAGTTAAAGTTAAGGAAAGAAATGTGCTACAGAAATAAAAGTTTAATTGTCTCTCCGCAATAACAAAATGACAATGGCCCCCTGGCCTCTAAAAGTCAACAGATGGAGAAATCCCTTTTATTTTATTTTATTGTCAGCTTATGTTACTGTACTTATACAGTACATTGCTGAAAAAATAAAACTATTACAGTAAAGTAATAAGATTCAAACAGTAGCCATACAAATAGAATGTATCATGGTGTACAAATAGAATATAACCATGGTAAAACATAACTCCTTAAACCTAAGCTCTAAATGTTTAATACAAACACTTAAGCCCAACCTCAATCTTTTCGTGCGTGAAAGCATAACTAATATTTAAACCATAAACACAACCATTTCCTTTGTTGTGGTCGAGGATGAGGACAATAATATTGTTCCCAATTGTTCTCAAATTCTACTATACTTGTGCGGATATTTGGCGCTAATACAATATGCACACGAATGCACGCACGCACGCACGCACACACACACACACACACACACACACACACACACACACACACACACACACACACACCTTAGTAGATCAAGGAGCATGCCACTGTCTCGTTACACCTTGATTTCTGATGGGACTTTGATTGCCTTGTAATTGCCTAATCTCACCTTGTGATCAATGACAATTGGTACCACGTTGGACTGCAATAAAGGAGGAGAGAGAGAGAGAGAGAGAGAGAGAGAGAGAGAGAGAGAGAGAGAGAGAGAGAGAGAGAGAGAGAGAGAGAGAGAGAGAGATCTGTAATGCCTATGTGTACAGTATGTATGTGTCTATCAGACATTGAGAGAAAGATGTTTTCCCTCACCAAGAAGCACTAGTCATGTAGCGGCCATATATTTATTCTTCATGTTCAGCTAGTTAGTCGCTAATAATGGACAGGCTGGGTGGTGTCTGTATTTAGTTTTCAGCCTTCTTTAGCACATTTTATTACTCTGCCTTTGGTCGCATGTGTAGCCTACACTCTCAGACTTTTAACACTGAGAATTGTTAAAGATGCATACCCAGACTTTCACAGATCTTCACCTGTTGCTAATAAGTCTGTTGATGTTCTAATTCTGTGTGGGCGAGCAGTAAAAGAGATACAAAATGTAATGAATATGAAAACCTGCCTTGCAGAACCAATGTGAACTGTGAACTGGAGTGTCTAATCTGGACGTATAGGCATACAGTCGGCGTAGCCTGGGATCAATACCTGGGATCAATTCCATTTCTGCGTTTCTGATCCGGTTACAAGAAGTCTCTAAGAAGAGCATACCAGCACTCACGGACATGTCGTTTAAGGCACTTTATTGTTTTATGGTTGCCATAGTATATGCTGAAGAGCAGACAGCACAACGTATGCCTTTCGGCTGGTGACGCGAGATTATAGTCGGTGTGGTAAAAAGGCCTTCGCCAGCCGTCTAAGCCCTTACAATGAATTTAAATGTATCCAGACGATTGGTGAGTGGAGTGGAGATGGGTGTAGATATCCTATGGTCTGGCTATGCACGACTATACGTTTCTGCTGCCAACTGAGTCTCCCCCTGTGGGATGGACCATGTTAACCTCCATCATCCGTCCCAGAGACATGAGACTCTGTGGTAGCAGCAGCAGCTCAGTAGATCAGTCGGTATAGGGACTTGGCTGTGGAACCGGTGGGGCGGCTGGTTTAGGTCCAACATTGACCACAGCCTGCAGTGTGGAGTGGTAGCTGGAGATGTGCCAGTTCACTGCTGAGGTGCCCTTGCGCTGAAACTCTAACCGCCCCCGGGCCCCGCTACTTGGCAACCCGTCAGTCTGCCATCTCTCCACATTGCATTAGTAAAGTTAATCTTTTCTTCTGGAATTGAAGTTGAGCTCAAACTCATTCTGTTAAGGATAGCTGAGAATGTCTGAGGGCTCCGAAGTACATATTTGCAATCTATTTTAGCTGACAATTGCAGTGAGTTACTTTTTTATGGACGTATATGGCCTTAGTTGTCAGGGTCTGTCTCTGCACGGACCATGTCTCCACCCTGGCCACTCCCTCATTCCATTCCATCACACTGCTCACCTGTCTCCTACTCCCTCGTCAGCCCGCCCCACCTGTGAACACTTTGACAATTTACCTGCTCCCTATTTAACTGGACTCCTTACAAACACTCACTGTCAGAACATTTGTCTTCGTCCCTGAGCTGTACCCCTATGTTCCTGGTTCTGTTTCTCCTTGAAAGGTTTGCGTTTTTGGACTTTATGACTTACTGCCTTGTTCTCTACAGTGTTGCCTTTTGGACTTCCTGAGCTTACAGCTACTTTTGTTTTGTTACCCTTACTACCTTGGCTTAAATAAATCTTTGAATTTTGAATCTGGTTTGTGGCTCTGCATTTTTGGGTTCAGTCATCTTGGTATCATAACATTAGTCCTACTCCTCCTCCCAGCCAACACTCCCCACTGACAGGTAGTTACTAGTTACCCCCCCTTTTGATTTACATCAAAATGGCATGTGAGCACAAACCCACAATTCAACATTTTGGTTTTAAGATGTTGATGTTAATTTTGTATTCATCCTTAGGACCCCAAATCACACCTTGGAAAGCATGAGTGTCTATTTCAAACAACTGGGGGGTCATATTTTGACAGCCTGAATAATTTGACCCCCCAGTATTAGGATTAGGGATGGAGCTCGTTAGTTTTTATTGATAACGATCACCTTATCAATAAGGCTTATCGAGCCGGGTTCTTATCGAGCCCACTATCGAGCATTTTCTATTATTTTGAGGAAAGACAGGAGACAATACATTCTGTAAAGAACCAGTATCTTTTACTAGGGCCTTCAAATACAGTACATTTCTAACACGGGGGTCAAATTATGACTACCTGTGGTATGTCAGTGGGGAGTGTTGGCTGGGAGGAGGAGTAGTACTAAGGCCCTATACGTCATATCTGGGGGGGGGTACTACCTGTCAGTGGGGAGTGTTGTTTGGGAGGATGAATGAATATCAACATCCTAATACATCCTAATACTGGGGGGTCAAATTATGACAGGAAATTTGCATTTGTGTGACCTCCCCAGTCAAAAAACATGTTTGAAATAGACACTCGTGCTTACCAAGGTGTGATTTGCGGTCCTAAGGATGAATACAAAATGAATATCAACATCTTAAAACCAAAATGTTGAATTGTGGGTTTGAGCTCACATGCATTGTGACCATGTTGTAATGCTGTATGATAGGTGTGAGGAAATCATAGCATGCATGTACTGTACAGCTGTGCAGTTTTAGCTGATAAGTCCCTTATGTCAAACACAATACAAAATTGGTTTCACCTTCTTGCATATATGCTTTACCTGTTTTTCAAATTTTAGGTTTTTATCCAAGATAATTCCTAAATATTTTACTTCACTCATTTCAACAAGAGTTTAATTTTTTATGGCCTTTTTTAGGTCCAGGAACACTGTCCCCACGACATGTCCCTTCGCCAGTCGACCTTTGAACCTGTCAAGTAAGTAACAGTTAACTGTCTCTGTGGAATGTTTAGGTCTAAATCCAAACTGCTGTGCGTGCAGTAGTTGGTTAGACTCTAAATGTTCAGTTAGTTGCATAGCAACAATTCTTTCCAATATTTTTGAGACAACAGGAAGAATATAGCAATAGGTCTATAATTTCCAGCTAAGTCCTTGTCTCCTGACTTATGGATCGGAGCAATTATTGCCATTTTCCAGTTTACATGACGTTCTTACATTGCTTCCTTCTAATGTGTCTGTCAGTCCATCGAGAACTTTAATCCCACACAAGATATCTCGAAAACAATGTATCTACTGTATTGAGTTTTATTTATATATTATCTATTTATTTATTTATTCTGTTTGACCAGAATGGAACAGAGCCTTCATTAGTATCATCGGTAACACCTGTGAAGGAAGTAGGCAAGAGGCCCAAGTTCTTTCCAAAATGGTGTGTGTGCATATAGCCCATATTTCAGGGGATCCACTGGGTCTGAGCAGCCAGCAGCAGAGTCAGATGCCCCCTCCTCTCCTGGCGTCTGCTGCTGCTGTCCAGCCCTGTTCTCACAGACAAACAGTCCTGCAATGCTTCTCTGGACTCCAGTGTAGAGCAGCCAGGTTCATTCTGCATCCTCCCAGGATCCCAACTGTGGAACATTGACAGAGCTTTCAATACAATGCCCCCCTGAGCAATGTGTCAGTGAGAGCAGACAGAATGCAGACAGTGTAATTATTGATTGGCTGCCATATGGACCAGCGCCCACATGCCTGGAGAGGTTGCATTGTCTCACTCAGTGATAACGATTGGCTGATCCTCAAGTGTGAGTGTACGTTCAAACTGGCATCAAGTCTGAACAGCAGAAAAACACATTACCGGTACTTTTTTTTTCTCCAGCAAACCAGATTTGAACCTCATTCCACGGTGGTTTGAAATGCAAATTCAAATCAGATTTCTAAAGATGTGTCTCAGTCTGGAGACGTGGACACTGAAGCCTGATTTATAATTCTGTATAAGAAATCTTCGCTCGCTGGAAATAGCGGATCTCCAAGGTCATACCGTGTCGCATTGTGCTCGCATTGTGACATTGTAGATCTGCTATTTTCAGTGAGCAACACTGTTGTAAAACAGAGTTAAGCATTATTCACACCTGGGTCATTATGTCGACTCGTTACCACAGCAAACCAATGCAGAATCCGATCGGATCACTTACACAGAACAGTGTGGACAGTCAGTCCACAAATTGGATTTGCCTACAGTCTGTGTGCCCTGTGCTTATATATCAGCAGGGTGTGTGGTTTTGTGTGTGTTTCTAAAACCCATAGGCGGATTTACCATTGGGCTAGGGTGGGCTGCAGCCCGGGGGCCCCCGACTGAGATCAAGTGAGATTTATGTTTAGTTATTGCATATTTAGTATTATGGTTAAAACATTGAGAGCTTCTGCTCTGCTGTCTGCACTGACAGTGACAGTGACGCTGTGTTGTGGGGTAGCTGTGACCCCCTGCCAATGTCGACTAGTTGTCTGTCTGCCTGCCTGCCTTTCTCCTTTGGGGGGGCTGGGTACCTCAGAATTACAGCAAAATTAAAACAAGATATTCAGTCTGTTAGCATTTGTCCCATTTTGTATTCACGCTAAAGTTAGTAGCGTTCCAGATGCCATGTGACTAAATTCATGTTGCATTCTGTTTGTGCCACCCCACCAGTATGCCAGTTAAACTGTCATGCAAAATTAATGAAACTTTATGGCAGCAATTTCATTTCCAAGCCTGCCGAGTACACTGTACCCTTCAGTGAAAAGCCACAAGAGGACTGGAATCTACTCATTTTCTTTTGGGCTAGAGCCAATTTGTTTCAAACTAATGTATTATGTCAGAGCTGGTATTTTTCTTCTCCAAAGCAAACTCTGACAAGATAATTCTTTATTACTCTGTATTAGTTCTGTGCTACTGCAATAGCCAGTGAATTACAGGATGTCATGACATTTTTTCCATATATTAATCTAATCAAATTTAGTCTTCACTGTGGTAGTCCCACCAGCATCAAGCCGGTTTAAATCGGATTTGAAAATAAGACCCTGTGTTGATTAATAATATGTTACCTACTGAATTCACAGCATTGACTCATAATATCTTACTTACCATATATTGGTGAAAAGATTGGCTTTGAAATAAGCTGTTTTTAAGTGATTTTCTCTATATGTAATGAGACAAGAATCGTGGTGGTGTTGTATGCCTTATACATAGACTATACTGTAATTTGCACTCTCTAATATTATTTGACTTAACAGAGCTTGAGTTTACTATTGATACTACGGGAACGATACAAGTTGGAAATGCATGACCCCACTCAGTTATGCAGTACCTGTTGTGTTGTCAGACTACCAGTTGTACCCATCTGTGTCAGCCTGTGTACCTTTATGCCCAATTGCCGATATAGCAATAATATGAATATTTTATCTGAGGATTGGCATTTGGCACTATAGTAATAGATGTTGCATGAAGAATAAGGCAATGACAAAGTCTAATGACATACGCAAGCATTCGGTCCCATTTTAGTCTGCCTCCGAGCAGACGCGAGTTTGAGCAGGCATCCGTCAAAATTCCCGGACAAAGAAAGAGTGATGAATCAGACTCCTATAGCGTGGGAAGTTGCATAAGTCTGCATGCATGCGTATGAGCAAAATATGAGCAATCTTAGCGGATGAGGCCCAATGTAGCGGTAAATGCTTCTGACCTACAGTCATTGTTCATAACGTCAATGGTAGACATGTTGAGATAATGTGACGTAATATACCTCCAATCACTGAAGAAATCATCTCTCTCTCTCTCTCTCTCTCTCTCTCTCTCTGCCTTCCCCCCCAAAAAAAACATTTGAGTACATACCTGCATTCCATATTCCTGTTGTCATGTTAAATGCTTATAATTTGACAGTGAAACAGTCTGCCATGAGTCCATATTCATAATGCATAATGCAATGTGTTTGATAATGTGAGTGATACAGCTGTATTTGTTTTTTAAATAATAATAGTATTTTAGCCACATTGTTTAGTATAGTCTGTCGTGTCTACCAAATTCATGCAATTTGAACATAATTCAGCACTATGTGTTTCCATCCAATAGATACAGTAGGTCAATGTGAGGCCCTTTGCTCACTTCACCAAAGTCAGTATATGCTCCCCTTGAAGAAACTGCTGCCCACCCTTGCCCTGAGCCATATACATAATACTGTACAGCTTGTACTGTACATCTGCTATTGTTGAACATTTAAAAAACAGAATCTTGAAAGTGTGAGAACGACATGGTTCCGAAGGCCTCCGGCCTTAATGGCCCCCTTGCTGGGGTAAGAAGACAGTTCTACAAAGGAGAACATCTACTAGCCGGTGGAATGCTGTGCCTTCCCTGACCATTTTTTACAGCCATGCAGCCCTAATATTTCCCGACACTGTCTGAGAGAAATGAAGGGATTTGTACTTAAGAGTGGGTGCCTGACCTGTCACGTACTGCACTGAGACACGAGCCAGCCATACTAAAATACATTAGAGCAGCTCAGCTGGGGAATCTAATTTAAGGAAAGGATGGGTGAGAGGGGAGAGGGAGGGACAGGGAAGACAGAGCACTTGCATTTATCTGCAGGATTGGAGTGGCAGTGGCTCAGTATAGAGCCATCGTCTGGTAACCAGAAGGTTCCCAGTTTAATCCCCGGCTCGTCCTGCCATATTTCAAAGTGTCCTTGAGTAAAGACAGCAACCACCTCTATAACTGCTCCTGGTGGTTTGCGTCTGCTATCAGTGGGTGAAAGTGAATTGTATATCGTTGCTGTCTAGAAGACTGGCACAAACCTGGTATCTTTTTTGTTTATTTATAAAATCATTTTCGTGAATTAATATCCTATTTTATACTTTGTCGTATGACATGTGTCATGCGAAAGTAGTGGGAATTTCCCATCCACAAGCACTGCAGTTGTGACATTTTAGATCTTCTACTTTTGCAACTTTTGAGAAATGTTGAAATGTGTGTCAATATTTTGTCCAATTAAGGGACACACCAGGTTCAAAGGATTATGCATGGTCGGAATGAGATGATGTATGATGATAAGAGCGCCCTTCACTTCACACGGGTGTGATTTATTTATTTATTTAGTCAATAATCAAAAGAAAAAAAGTTGTTTTGGGGTAAACTATCCAAACCCATTCAGGACGGGAACCCCCTTCAGGGGTTCTTGTTGCCATGTACAGTATAGCAACATGACATTTTAGAAAAAATGTAATACACATTTTTTAATTTGAATTTCAGTATTTAGAAGGCATTTCTTTAATCAGCCTCAGTCCTAAATGGGTTAACAAGAAGTTAAAGGAAGAACTTCAAAAATATGAACAAGATAATAGCTACATTGGGTCACGGTTTGCGCTTGACAGCATCAGTATACAGTAACAAGAAATGCAGACAAAGGGAGAGTTCAATTCAGCTCACCCATATCCTTGCAGCGGGAGTGCATGGCAAGGCTCTGAGCTATAGGGGACGGGAGGGAATCAATGATGAAGGGCCACCGAGTCAGGGTTTGCCGTTGACCTCTAACACTACATCATGTGCCTGTCATCGCCACGATCTCTCCGAGAGCTCGGGAGTGACAGCTAACCTTACTCTCGCAGCCAGGTGTTCATATTTCATCCATTCTCTGTTGGGATTATATAGCAGCCCCACAGGAAATAGACGCACGCACAAGTGACTCCCGGCGGCTGGGATATAACAGCCCGCCGTCTCGACATTAAACAAATAAACACTGGAGGTCGCGACCTGTCTGGGTCTGAATGACAGGCATGCCACCCGGCCCGGCTGGGTGTCCCCATGGCAACAGCACACTGTTCTTATTCTGGCCTTTGACCAAATTGTCTATAAAACACACAGAATCCCCCCTCCCCAGGGGCTGTGAGAGACACAATAAGGAGGGAGGGGGACAAAAGCTTTGCAACCACTCACAACAGTTTTGCGTTCCCTCACAAGTGTTAATGCATGCATTTAATAACATCGCACACAAGACGTCTGCAAGAGGAGGCATAAGTCATGGGTCTCATGGGGAGAGTAGGTCCTTTATACACGTCGGGAGTGTGACGAATAAAGGAATGTTAATTTGGTGATGCCTCACTCGCACAGGTTGATTCTTTTATTCACTGTGACAAATCGACCTAATTAAAAAGAAAAAGAAAAAAGAAGATGCAGCTTCATGGCCGCGTAGTATTGCCATTCTCTGTCGATGTGCCGACACAAACGGCTCTTTAGATTAATGTGAATTAATCTCACAAAATAAACACTCTTAGTGTGTAAGGATTATATATAAAAAGATGGGTTATATGGATATATATATATATATTGCTCCAGATCTGCGCCGTGCATCAGTGATGGAAAGATTGATGCCAGCTTTAATCACAAGTCCTGACCTATAGCATGGGAGAAACGAGGCTCTGAGACAGACATGGCCATTAGAGACTTTGACAGCCATGTCTATAGTTAATTAGAGGACCAGGCCCGTGAAAACAGCTCAAATTCCTTGTAAAACACACTAGCGCTGCGCTCGCTGCACAGACTGCTGCAGGGGGGGTCACACTGGGTGGGTCATATTCGCCCCATGAAGTTTCCATGTATGCATGGTGTGGAACTGTGGATGATTGACGGCTGACCACATGAAACCCAGGGCGTCAAACCAGACTGTATAGACTCCCATAATGTTGCCTAGATTCTAGGCCAATGGAAGCGCTGAAAACGTTCCGGGGTCAAATGTATGTCCCGCCTCCCCGCCACTTACATTCTTGTAAATAAAATGTATCGAAGTATACATTATAGCTTGCTGCTTAACATAAATGGAAAGTATATTTAAAGATGAACGGAAATGATGAGCAGATGACAGCTGCGCCTTTCTCAGCTTTTGGGAGGTACTTCTAGACTATCAGAGATTCTGCAATAGTTCTCTATATGTTGTAGTGACATTTTATTGTAGGCCTATCCTGTTTTCTGTGGTGTACTTTAGTTTCACTAGAAATCCCCAGTGTTTCCTGTTTAACCTCCTAGTTGTCTGCGTTGTCTGGACATACCTTGTGGACTATTGTGAATTTGTGTCCTGTTTGCCCCAGCCAATCCCTGTGTCGATTGTCTTTGAAGTTTGAATTTCACCATGTGTCTACATTTTGAGCTTGTATGGCTGTTCTCTGCAAATATATTTGGTGTAGAGGGGGGGGAAAGGGAGAGGACCAAGTACAGAGCCCTGGAGACCCCAGTCAATTAAGTATAGGGTTACAAATGTTACCATGTGGACCCCTAACGGTCCATTTGATTACATTTGTGCACTCTCTGAGATACGAATGGTTAAATCCCACTCAAGGTCCTGTGGTTCCAGTTGGACTCTTGACTGTGGCTGTGTCCTCATCTGCTCCAGGCAGCGGCATAAAGTATTATGGCCATTGATTTGTGGACTTTATTGACCCTTGATCAAGTAACTCTTCATGGAATAGAAGATTAAGGGCTAGATCACATAAGAAAAAGCGGCAGAAAAAGGTAAAAGCGGCACTATGTAACGTCTCTATATGAATTTGACCTGATGCTAAAGCAGGTAGGCTCTATTAGCTCAATGGTAAAGAATCATGTGTGAAGTGAGGGGCGCTCTTATCCTCGTACATCGTCTAGGCGACGTAAATTCTCCATTCATTGTTAATGGGAATTTTGTGTAGGACAAAAATACTGATTTGCTCGTCCTATATACCCTCAAAAGTCACACCCGTGTAAAGTGAGGGGCGCTCTTATCGTCATACATCATATCATTCTGGCCAATCACATTTTGCGTCCTCGCTTTTGTCTTCAATGTTTGTGTTTACACAATGTTCGTGTTTACAAAAAATGGTCATTCAATAATGACAGATCCAGATTGGAGCTGGGACACAGTGTGGTCTAATGTTATGCTGTCTTCTAGGAATCCTGATTATCAACAAATTCATTACAATTTTGTTCATCGAATGAATGTACTTGTCCCCCCCGTAGTTTATGTGCTATGAGGATTTTAACCCATTCTGACCTGAGATCAGATTCATACGAGGTTTCCACTGGACACACACTGGTCTGATTAACCCATTCTGACCTGAGATCAGATTCTAAAAAATGTCAGTCGTTCTTCGATTTTTCAAAAATAGCAGACCTACAAGCTCGTATCGCGCCACTCGGTGGCGCGATATGAGCTTGTAGATCTGCTATTTTTCAATAGCTAAAGCATAACATGATGCCAACACCAAAATGGGTGCCCGGTCAGAATGGGTTAAATAATCCCAACTGCACATTCTGCACTTCGAACACCATAGGAACATTCTTCCATAATGGTTTGGGAGTGTCCAAGTGTTCTCACATTTTGGAATATGGTTGCTGCTAATCTTTCGACACTTTTACAAATTAACATTACACCCTCTCCATCTTCATTCATATTTGTATCCCAATTGCCATTAAATAATACCCGTATCCGTGTCTTCTTTGCTGGCGTAATGGCCGCAAGGAAGATGGTTGCTATATACGCGCTGGAAACCTCCTCATACATTGAGCCAATGGGCTTTGACCTTTTTAGATATCATCTGGAGATTGCACGGAGCGAAAGAGAAAGCATTAATATTTGGTCTAGTATTGTAGAGATGGTCAAGGACATGATTTAGTCTTTATTTTCCTGTTGCACAGTGGTAGGAATCTTGGCACAGGTGTGCATTCTTTGGCACCATGGTTCCGGGGGGAGGGGTTGTTTTTGTCTTCCTTTTCTTTTGCTGTTTTGGTTATTCATTTATGGTGTTTGATTGTGCTATTTTGTCTTAAATAAAAAAACATTTGATAACAAAAAAATTATAAAAAGCCCATTCAATGTCAATGGCATTCAATGTTTGTGTTTACACAAACAATCAAAGCTGGACATAGGAGGGGCTAGCGCCCCTACAAAAAAAACAGTTAATTAATTCATAACATTGTGCCAGTTTAACCACCTTAATAAGTTCAATCACAAAAAACAATGTCCCTATAACCGTAACCCTACCTTGAGCTCACTAAAACTATGCCTAAAACCAACCTCACACTAACACATTTATTGCATTGGCTATTGAGACGCAGGACTAATGGACGGCTGACAACTCAAGTAGGTGTTCTATTACACAATTTAGTCAGGTTTGAAAACAAAGCTATTTCAGACTTCAGAGTGAACGTCATTATATTTAACAACCGACCCTTTCATTTTGTCTAGAACTCAATTTGATAAAAGGTCCATTACACTTAATATTAGTAGAAACAAAAATATGTCATTCTTTTATTTGTATTCAAAAGTCTCTAACGGCTCATGTTAGTCTAGAAGTATCGAAAGTGTTTGTGGCTGCATGGACATATTGGACAGGGGAAACTGTCCAGACTTTCAAGATGGAGATTTACTAAGGATTAATGTATACAAGCAGCATATCCACTGGCCTGCATTTACTCTGCAGAAAGGATTGTGCTGAGCACGGAACCGTTATTGCTTCTTGGCGCTCTACTGTTCTTTTCTTGGCCCTCCAAGGCATGTTTTTTCATGCCCTGGCACAACAAGCGTCCCCATTAGGCAGAGAGAAATATCAGCATTTTGTTCTTTTTATATACCCATTCAGGGAAAAAAGAAAAGTTCTGAGGGGGTATTCAATGGGAAATTGTCCCATAGACCAGCGGTTCCCAAACTTTTCCGTGCCAAGTACCTTCAAGTAGTCTATTGTCTCTGGCCCTATTGTGAAATGACTTAATAAGGAAAATAATCTACAAGCTTACATGCATAATGACTCATACAGCTGCTTTTTATAGCCGTTTCTATTTTCGACAGGACCGAAATAGGGATGCCAGTTTGCAAGCTTTGAAAACCACAGCCGTAGACCACCCATGCTCTCACACACACACACACACACACACACACACACACACACACACACACACACACACACACACACACACACACACACACACACACACACACACACACACACACACACACACACACACAGCGCATAGATACATCTCCAGTAGCACTCCACCACTGGCTCCACGGCCCACACAGCCCACATGGCCAACATAATCATTGTGTGTCACTGTTGCAGTGCATTGTCCTGTGTCTCTGGATTGACCCCTCTCCCATCATCCCCGGAGGGTTTGCTGTTTTCCAGCCAAATCTCGCCTGTGCAGTCACTTGTAACTCCCAGACAAAGAAATAAGTAAATAAATGTCTAAAACCAGCATGGATTTTCAGACTAGGCCATTCTTTCTCCAGACCGCGCAGTTTTGCAGGCCGTGTTGTGGGCTCAAACCCGGTTACATAATGCACGTTAAATGGCTGGAAATAGGGCACTGGGAAGTCGTTGGATCACGCCAGATACCAACAAAAGCAACAGCGGATTTCCCTCTGAATGAACTCTCCTGAAATATAATATTTTTTTTTTGGTCTGTGTTTATTTTCTATCCATTTCATGTTCCAGTGATCTCACATCCTCTGCTCGTCCCGGAGCAGAGGCCCAGAGCAAAACATATGAGTAGTCACATCCTCTGCTCGTCCGGGAGCAGAGGCCCAGAGCAAAACATATGAGTACTTATGGACTGACTAATTAGAGCCTGAGAGCGCTACGGGGATCCACCTTCATTTTAAATTGTGATTGTGTGCTATCATTTACATCCCTCGTGTGTGTGTGTGTGTGTGTGTGTGTGTGTGTGTGTGTGTGTGTGTGTGTGTGTGTGTGTGTGTGTGTGTGTGTGTGTGTGTGTGTGTGTGTGTGTGTGTGTGTGTGTGTGTGTGTGTGTGTGTGTGTGTGTGTGTGTGTGTGTGTGTGTGTGTGTGTGTGTGTGTGTGTGTGTGTGTGTGTGTGCGTGCGTGCGTGCGTGCGTGCGTGCGTGCGCGCACGTGTGTTGGTGTTCATTTAAATATCAACATTAATTAACGAGAAATGTATATGTTGATGATGAAGTGTAATGCAGTCAAGCATTTATTCCAGCTGTGAACAAATTTCAATATGAGCAGCAGCAGACATCTCTTTACCAAGGTCATCTTAAATACTGTTTGTCCGTCTGTCCGTCCCTATAGTGTGTGTATGTGCGCATCCAATGCATATTGGACTGAAGGGAGACCGTGGGGCAGGCTGTTCGGGCAGACCTCTGATGTCACTCCCTGCCATAACCATCTATCCATCTACTTTCTCAAATGAATCTGCAAGAACCTAAATTCCCGTAATGCCTCGCAACTCCAAATGCCCCAATTAGCATCTTCCCCGTTGGATTTATCTGTGCCTCGCATCACTTTTGTCCCACCCTGCTAACTGAGATCCTCTAGACGGAGAGAATTGGTTAGCTTCATTTCAGCCTCAGGATGTTGAAATCACGGGGGAAGCTTGTTCTGGCAAAGTGTGGCCTAATTGTGTAATTCCCCACAGACTACTGTCCGGTGTGTTATGATTCAGAATCATCTCTATGGCGCCCTCCGATAGACATTTATGGAAAGGCTTTTATAGGCCTCCACACACAGGAGGTCATTTCACTAACTTAGAGATTCTTCTGACAGAATGTCAACAGTCAACAGTGGTACAATTGATTGATATCTATTGACAAAATGCACATGCAGGAAGGAACATTATAAATATCTGTCAAACTGATAAAACACTAACGCGCTTACTTCCATTGTGGTCCTTTGACAATGTATGTGAAAGTCCATACCCTATCCAGGGCACATTGGCATATATCCCTTTCACAAGCATATGATTTCTTCGCATTATTATGTCACTGGTAGTGGTAGGTGGGTTTCCAACGCCCTCCTCTTTAGACATAGACCGAGTAGAAACAAATGGTACCATATTATAATGAGCATTAGCCACGAGGAATTTTATGAAGATAGGTTGAAAATTGGTGAAATTGTCCTTTGGAGCAGGGGTGGACAATGGAGAGGGCCACATGCACTCACTCCAGAGGGCCACATTGCATATTACTGTCGTAGCAAAAATAGCCGATCTACAAGCTCAAAACCTGTCGCAGTAGCTTGTAGATCAGCTCATTTTGAAATCCTGAATAATGTTTTGCTATTTTTGAATTGGAATCCTGAAAAGAACATTTGTATTGAATTTCAAATGCATTTATTTATAGTTATGTTGACTTTATGAACTAAATACAAATACATTGGACATAAAATAAAAGACAATAACATTTTAATACTAGTAATTGGCTGAAATCAATAATAGGTCAATAATATGTATCGGGTCGCCAGTTTCCCATGTAGCTTTAGAGTATCAAAAGTAAAAGTAATCAAGTAAAAAAAAGCAAGTGCACTAGTATTTGTTTACCCCAGTATGTGTTTACGCCCTGCTTCTTCACTGACATTTGACACTCCTCCCGTGGTCACACTCAAGGGTTCTGCCACCTTCCAGATTCCAATTTAACCTGTGGCCATATAGTCTGCTTTGAATGGGTCAAATGCAGTCTGACCCCATGCTCAATGGCCCGCGTCAATCCCGCGTTTTTGTGTCTGCAAAGGGTAATTCAAATGTTGTCCGTGTCACTATGGCCAAGCATCAAACAGTGTGGTGTCAGTTTGTCATGGCCGATCATGTGACTGGGTTGAGAAATGGTCCTTGATGTGATTGAAAACGGTGAGTCACAAAGACAACGTGTTAGTCCAGTGGGAGGGCTGAATTCTCCCTCTAAGAAAAACTGAAAAGAACCATATTAACTCTCAAATCAAATTCCCATCCAGTGGTGCCGTCTCCACTGAGAAAATGGGACATATTTCTAATCTACAAGAAATGCATTTTTCTGCCTGGAATAATAATAATAATTATAATAATGATGGCATCCTGTCAGCGACCGGGTGTGATTTTTACGGGGGCCAGTTTCGAAGATAGAAACTCCAGTCTATAGAAATGTAATCAAAGGATAATGAGCACATCACACAGCTAGCTCTGCATGAATCACATGTAATTCACTGTATTAGTGATTCATTGAGTTGATTGAGTTGGAAAAGAAAGAAAGAAAGAAAGAAAGAAAGAAAGAAAGAAAGAAAGAAAGAAAGAAAGAAAGAAAGATAATTACACTGGCCTTGTACGGAAATGTGATAATTTCTACCGGCAGAGAGTAAAGCTTCAATGAAATTATTATCACAATCTGATGCCAGGGAGGAGAAGAAAAATGGATGGACCTTGGGAACATAATGGCAGATCTGCAGAGGAATGATGAATGGGCGTCTTCTATAATGGCCTCTCTGCTGCGTGGCTAGCATGCATGCAGAGGCTGCTTGTCCCTTTGGAAGGGAGAGAGGAATGCAGCCAAATCCTCTCCTCTGATCCTATTGATGGCCCAAACTGAGCTCTGATTGAGAAGGTAGTCGCTTCAGAGAGCACGACTCCCTCCTGTATTTCTCACTAATGCAGTTCCTCTTGAGCTGAAAAGATGTCATTTGCTCCCCGGTGGTGTCTCAGACAGTCACAGCCTTGTGCTAAAACCCTTGCGAGTTGCATTGTAATGTTGAAAAGACAACCTGAATCCAAGCAAATTGCTTACCGGTAGATTGGGGTTTTCCCCCTTTTTTTTTGAGGGATGAAGGGGTCAAGACATTTTGAAAATCAATAAACAGATAAGTCACCACTAGGTGGTATAGGATGTCATGCCTTGTGTTTACCCCGGTTGAACATAAACAGCGCACGCACACACACACACACACACACACACACACACACACACACACATACATACCGGTGCTGTGTGTTACACAGCGAATCTCATGGTGCTTCCTATAGAGGGCTGAGGAAGTGTGTGTTGCTGTTTGATGATGGTGCACTGATGCCAGGTGACTTTCATGGCCATTCGATTAGCTGATAACAAACCAATGTGGAACATTAAAGTTGTTTTGTTGATGGTGCAGCTGTGCAGTCTCTCTTGGGAAGACACGGTGACCTTCATGATGATTTAGCCTATAACAAGCTAGTTTTGGTGTTATAAGTGTAGAGTGCTGAGAGAAAGAAATTCTTGGTGGCATTGGTGGACCAAGCAAGGGAAAACGGTCAAAAGTATTTCAAGGTGCAGGCAAACTGTTTTGTCATGTGGGAATTTGTTGGCAAGCTTCCGTCGGGAAAATCACTTTTGGTCTCAGTATAGAAAGTCAAAACAGTAAAAACTAGGGATGTCCCAATACACTTTTTTAGCTTCCGATCCGATCCCCGATACCTCAATTTCTGTGTTAGCCGATGCCGATACCGAATACAGATACCAGTGTCGTGATCTCAGTCAATACAGTAACTATTATGATACAATAATGAATCATTCCAAACCCTAACCTATATGCAGAGCAGAATTAAGACGATAGTACCCATTCATTACCAAAGTTAAGAAGAGAGCATTTTCATTTTAATTAATAACCACCTAAAAGAAAGCAACCCAGACACGCCATTAGTCAGCTGGTCCAGGGACTGTGTGCAAACACAAGCCAGACGGAAAACCCATTGGACTTTACCAGATTATAAGAAAACAACCTGACATACTGGAAAGAGACAACCCAAAACCAAAATGGAATGTTATCTAACCTATCCTAAATAAGGAATGCTGCTAATTGTCCCAAAGGTGACTGCAAAAGATTGCTATTTGTGATCCCCTCCAACTATATACTTTCCCCATTTCTTTTTCTTAAATTGTTCTTATTATGTTTGGATACTTCTCGTCAGTGGGGCGAACGGTTCTCGAGTTAAGTGGATTACAACAGTACACACACACAGACAGACTTGGTGCATTTATAGATTAGATACAACATACACAAAATGCAGTGTACTGTGCGTTCAAGGCAGAAGAGTGCATCGCCAGTTCATTTGTATAGAAGATTGCAAGTGTGTTTTTCTTTTGTGGCACATGCACAAAAGGAAATTTCACAATTGCTCATTTGCACATCACATCATTGTGCAGGTCAATTAACAAATGAAATCGTCATCTTGACTTATATAATCATGCACACCCGTGTGAAGGGAGGGGCGCTAATATATAAAGTCTAACTCATGTTGCTACTGTATGATATGGTGATGTAATGGTGAAGAAAAACAAAGACAGACAAAACAAACATTAAACTCTCTTTATTGTTAATGGCATTTAATGTTTGTTTAGCTAAAAACAAACATTAAACCCGAGGGGATAGCGCCATTCAATAATTACCTAACAAGCTAAAAAGTGAAAAAATAAATGAATGCAACAGCACGCATTCAAATAGCTCAGTAATAGTATCACACACAGTTTCCCTCTGGGTGCATGCAGGTATAAAATGGTGAAATCAGCCTTGAAAATGTGTGGAATGGCATGGAAGAGAAACGGAAATTGATTATCGGTGGGACGGAAGGGTAAGGGAAGGTCGTGGGGGTGGAATGGATGTTAGACGGAGGGGGTCCTTTTAGTTGGTCACATTGTCCTATACCATCCAGGAGTTGAGTCTTCTGCATGCTCTTTAGTTCTTTCATTGGGGTGACTCGCCATCACGGTTCATGAGAAGCAGTACTGTTGTCTGTGGTGATAATGAACATGACACCTTCACATCTGCCTGTTCAGGGGACTATTTAAAAAAATCTTTATAGTCCAGTTCAGGGGTATCTTATCTTCTTGTTTTTGAGGGGCGCTATAGCCCCTCCTATATACAGCTTTTTGTCACAACTCATGTCACATTTGCCATCGACAATGAAAGGAGAATTACAAGTGTCTGAGCAAATCGGCTTTTTAAACACAGTGCAACTGTTTTAATTCAGCTCGTGGCTGATAAGAGCTAGCGCCCCTCACTTCACACGGGTGTCCCAGTGGTATCTTGTTGTAACCAGGTACTTATCCTTGTTTCATTATTCTTATTTTCCACATGCATCTTGTTTAAAGGTGTTAAACTGTCTTTTACAAGCGTAGCACTCACGCTGCTTAATGATTCGAAGGGCCTATAAAACACACTCTGCTCATGAAGTTCACAGACTTCACTCAGGGTGGGGCTCAGACCCGATACTAAACTCTGTTTGGTCAACTTTAAGTTCATTGCCGCTCTTCTCTGGCATGAAGTAGTAAGACGTAATTATTACTACAGTAAAATGAAGCATAATATCATAATATTTTGACGAGGGGTAACATCCTCCCTTCTTAAAGCTATGCACTCCAGGTGCAGCAGACATGCTTGCAGGGTTGTGATCCGGGGTGAGGGGTTGCGGGGACAAGCTGCAGTCTCCTACCTACAGCATATGGGACTAGGGAAGGGGGTATCAATGGTATCACTGCTACTGGTGAGTGGGGGGCCCGGCGTTCCAGCATCCCCTCCTCAACAGCAGTGCTTGACTGTTTGTTTACAGTTATCCATCTGGCCCACACTACCACACACACCCCCTGGAGCTGTTAGCCTCCAGGTTGTCCTCGGCTGCCCCTGTAGACCCTTCAGGCTTAGCCCGCTGATATATGCAAATACATCAGCAAGCTTGAGTCCGAGCACAGGATTATGTATCCATGTTGTCTTTCTTGATCAAAGCAGACAAATTTGATGGATACAAATTAATTGTATTAAATGTATGCATCAACTTAAAGAGATTAACTGCAACCAGGGCTGGCACTAGGCAATCAGGCGCTCTGGGCAAAATAATGAAAGTGCAACCTTGGACTTGGACATGTGATAAAACACCTCATATTACTGTCAGCTATTTAAAACCATTATGTTGTTAACTTAACACCAACATTGAGTGTAGGTCATAACAAAATACAACACCATCGACCACACATAGTGCTACAGGTACAAATTTATTTTCTGGGCAAATGTAACTCAAAATGTGGAAAATGACAACAGGAGCCACCGGGATAATACAGCACACAATGCACATCTTAAAATTTAATTCATATAGTCTATACAGCAAAAGTTTCCCAGTGAGTGAGTGAGCGAGTGAGACATTATATTTCACTATGATCAACTCCTAATGATAATGAATATCCGTAGATAATATCCACGATTATTATTATTATTATTATTATTATTATTCTTTCTCTGTTTTTTAAGAAAAGGTTCTCCATTCGATATCTCTGCTGAGGGATTGACTGAGTCTTCGTTTTGCAGGACAATATTGTTCTTCAGCTGCTTTGGGCTCCTTAATTAACACGCTCTATTCTGACTGTGTCTGAGATGCAGTGTCTGAACTGGTAGTCAGATAGCTTACAGTAAGCTATAAAAGGCAGGTCAGCAGCCAAACCCACCTGCTCTTCTCTCTGTCTCACTACTCTTGTGTTTGCTGGCTGTGCTGCTGTCTTCCTTCCACTGCTATACCTGTGAGTCCCAGCCACACCACTCTCTTCCCCTGCTGCCGTGGGCTCCATTTTTTGACATCGGTAACGGTAGCCACAGCCGGCAACCTGTGAAAAGAATTAATTAAACAATATTTTGTTAATTTAGGATGTAATTCAGGGCTGTGTGTGTGTGTGTGTGTGTGTGTGTGTGTGTGCGTGTGTGCACTGACTGTTTGCGTGCGTGCGTGGTGTATGAGTGGCATGAATGGATTAAATCTGAGCCTGTCTGTTGAAGACCACAGTGTGGCTGAGGGCACCAAGCAGCAATATCCGAGTGTAAAATTACACTGCTTCTGTCTATAGTGCAAGTGTCCTGTTGACAGAAACAGTGACAGTGTGCCAAAATCACACGGCATCCTTGGTTCATTTCAGTCAAGCACAAAGCACCACAGAAACAGAGACAAATAGCACACTGTGTAAGTGGGCCAGTCAGTGGACCCCGGCCCGCGCGTTGGGAATCCATGCTTTATCGCAGTGCTTCTCAAAGTCGAGTTCGAGTTTGAGGAGGAGTCCTGCAGGGGGTCCCTCTGCAAATTTATAGCTATATAGTGTCTTCCCCTGAACAACCACTTTTACCCTATTTTATGTATTGGCTATTAAAATATAGCATTCACAGCAGACCGGGTCTGCAGCCCCTACAGAGCATGTATAATGGTCCCGCAGTTTAAATATAAATCTAAGCTCTCAGTTAAACTATAACATCTTGTATCGTTACTGTCTATATAACCCAGTGGTTCCCAAAGTGGGGTCCGGGAACCCCTAAGGCTAGGGGTTCTTGAGAGTGTTCTAGGGGGTCACCAGCTAAAATGATAATTAGGAACCAAATGGACCCTTATGGGTCTGTAACTCAGAGAGGTACACTCTCTGAGTTACAGACCCATAAGGGTGGCAGCGGGGGGGGGCAGTGTCTTGAATGTACAGGGTTTGATGAGGGCCCAGGTCCCTCATCAAAATGACTCCCTGCACAGATAACTTTGGGGCAGTCCCGTCATCTGCCAGACGATGGCGCCGCTCGTCGGCAGTCTCGTCGTACTGCCGGGGCAGATGGCCGTGTGCACGGCTGCACGCATCCACCTGGGTGACGTCAGACTGCTGGGCGAGTTGCTTTGGCATGGGATCAACTTTGACCAAGAAATGAAGAAATGAATAGAATTCTTGTAAGGCCGGATGATGCTATGGTACTGCACTTCTGCTGTTTCCAATGCAGGCTCATTAGACGGGGCGCACACCAGGACTAATGATATGGTGATGGATGTGATCTCCGTCTGGCTTTGAATTGGGACCAGAGCTCGTCAGCAACAAAACGTAACACAGACAGACGAACAATTTGAACCCTATAGTGTCCCTATTCTGGGGGCGAAGAAAATGGGGTACCCCCACATGGGGTACTCTGGTCAACATGCAGTATAACTATAGCACGTATAAGCTTTAAGTGGTTAAAAACACAAGTCCAAACAAAGAAAAACTTTCCGTAAATGGCATTGTTTTTTGCTTTCGACTCATTTGCATGCAGGCATAAATAAGCGGAAGCTGCTGTGTTTTCATTGATTGATGTTTGTATTTTTAGGGACAACAGCAATGCATAACATGACCATTATATTTGTACATATCTGTCATCTGTCAAAAGTTTAAAGCACAAAAAAGACCTTGAGAGCTTATTGAGGGATGACGAGTGCATTTTCCCGCCGCCAATATGCCGACAACACCCGTGTTTGGCTGCCGTGGTGTTTCTCTGCGGCCTCAGTCCGACTCCGACGCCCCACCTGCCGCTGCCGGAGAATGAATGTACTCGCTCCTTCTGGGAGGCTTATTTCCATTAGAATGAATGCACTCGCTCCTTCTGGGAGGCTTATTTATATTAATGAATGCACTCGCTCCTTCTGGGAGGCTTATTTCCATTGTGGTCCTTTGAGTGCAAATGTGTTGGGTAGTAGCAGATACCTTAATGAACCTATAATCATTATGTTCAGCACCTGCCTACTATAGATAGGAATGGACAGGGAAAAAAACAATCATTATTTATACAATTGTAATCTTCAGTAGTACACTTCTGCTGCACAAGCACGTACTGCTGTTAATTGGATCCTTTACTCATACAAGGATCGTGTATTATTAGCAATGATGCATTACGAGGCAACGCTGCAGCTTCAGAAAGTAGGTTGAAAACATGCAATTAATGACCCTACATTCACAATACTTTAGACCAGGAGACCGGGAAAGCAGCGCATGGTCGCAGCAGCACGTCTTCTGACGATCAGTTCTACCAAGATGTGTGTAATTCACATAACGTTCTACTCTGTGCATGGGGTTCATTGTCCATTCTGCTTCATTCCCCTGCTTCTCAGACAAAGGGCTGTGCAGATGACTGAAGTAATCGAGGGAAAGGTCCCCGTCCCCCGTCCCCCCCCTCCACCCACCCTCACCCCAACATCCCTGTACGTTGGCGGGCCCCCCCGCCTTGCCACTCACTCTGATTTAGCTGCTAATTAAGGGAGTGCTTTGAAAGGGTTAGCGGGCCTTGTGCGGGGACACATAAAACCATGAGCCTTTTCTTTTCTGTGTTATAGACTCATGCTGCCACAGCATAACCTTCACAGCTTCTCGGCGAGCAGGCAAAAATGTCTGTCGGATGTTTTTTGCTGTTTACATAATAATAAATAATAATAATGTGTACACTTACAATTTGGGCATTTTGCAGACATGTGATACATGTCTGCAAAAGTGCTTTCAAGTGCTTGCTTCTGCTTGTTTCACGCAGGCTCAATCACTTTCAATGTTGGCAAGTCCCTGTTTTGGATGTGACAACATTGTGAGTTTGTAGATAAGCTTGGGGGGGGGGGGGGGGGGTAGATCTTAAGTGGTTAAGTATGTGTGCTATTGGCATCCTTTGCAGGTGTCGTTCTGCGGAGCTTACTTACTTTACTTTACTTCTGCGGAGCTACACACACAACACACAACAAATGTATGTGGCCGGCGTGAAGGAAGAGGAAGAGATGAGGATGGCTGGGTGAAGCGAGTACGGATTGACTTTGTGTTTGAGTAGGGACGCTCTGTGATTGGCCAGTAGACACTTTTGAGTGGCAGTCGGGGCGAACGCTCTCACCAGAAATTATTTACTATTCTGTGCCTATTGGGTTGCACCTCGAAAAGGTGAGCAACACATAGGTGAACACGGACATTGCTGTTCCTTGGAGTGGTTGCACCACTCAAAAAGGTTTGCACACGGTATGAAACAAGTTAGCTTTTTTTAATTCCAAAGTTTTCTCAGGCGAGACGTATACAGTGACGTGACATTTTGGTATCTTCTAGCTGCAGTGTGACATTAGCTTTGGAAAGAGGGGGAACAGAAGAGAGTGTCAGGCGGGAGCAAGGAGGCGTGTAAAGGATAGCCAGAGAAATAGGTGACTGGGGGAGGATAACAGGAGTGAGAGAGTCTACTTACAAGGAGAGAGAAGCAGGTGGGAGAAATGGGATGGGGAGAGAGAGATAGAGGTAGAGGCCACATCAACGTCCGAGGCCTTAATGCCTTAATGCACATTAGGGTGGCTGTGGCTCAGGAGGTAGAGCAGGTCGTCCAATGATCCCTGGGTCGGCGGTTTGAATCCCGGCTCCTCCTGTCCACATATCGAAGTGTCCTTGGGCAAGACACTGAACCCTACATTGCCTCCAATGAGTTGGTCGGTGTGAGCTTGCCACCCATTGGTGTGTGAATGTGGGAAGTGAGGACGCTGGCGTCGACTGTTCGCTGGCGTTGACTGTTCGCCGCTTCACCTCCCAATGTATGATTGAATGAACCATTGTAAAGCGTTTTGAGCACTTGGAAAAGCGCTATAAAAATGCAATTCATTACAACAGAAGACATGGGCAGCTTAGGCAATTTCATGGAGTCCGAGAAGATGGCGATAATCCAGTTAAATTGAAGAATGGGAATGTCAATGGATCCTTGTTCATCCAGCTATTAATCCTTTTATACATCCTCGCACATGGATAGCTTTATATGGTTAGAATTGACTGGGGATAATACTTTATTCAATACAGCCCTACTGATATACCCTTTCTTGCTACTGGGATGATGGTGATGCTGTTGTTAAATATTTGGTCTTGATTGTGTAGGATGGGACACAAAAAGCCTGTTAGTATCTGTATTTTAAGCTACAGTGCCTCAGGGACGCTTGGCTGTGAATAGTTCTTCACATTGCATTGAACCTTTCTAGTTTTAATGGAATGACTAAATGGGATGAGACAAGACAGCCACAGAGGTTTAACAGAGTGTGCCTTTCTCTAACTGCGTGCGTGTGTGTGTGTGTGTGTGTGTGTGTGTGTGTGTGTGTGTGTGTGTGTGTGTGTGTGTGTGTGTGTGTGTGTGTGTGTGTGTGTGTCTGTGTCTGTGTCTGTGTCTGTGCGCGTGCGCGTGCTGTGTGCGTGTTTCACCATTGAGTACAATGACAAAAGTGCAAGAGTGTTCCTTTGTGACATTGGTGCAGAGACTTCTGACTACCGGTATTCACAAGGTAGACTCAAGTGGTACACAGCACAAGTCCCTGCGACATACTAGCGTCATGTCCAGGGGGTGTACTTGTACATCAAGCTGCCTCACGCTACAGAAACAGGAGATAGGAGCTTCCCTATGGGCCTCATGGCTCGGCAAGGCTATGTACACAGCACACCATAACATACAATATTATTACATATATAATGCAAAAAGCGACAGGCCTAAGGTTGAGATGGGTTACTTGGGGTAATGCTAAGTGATTTCTTTGTGTTATTGTTTAGCCTACTGTCATTTTATTATTATCGTGTGATATTGTCTTGTTTTCTTATCTATGGAGAACTGTATTTTTTTGTAAAATTGTTATTCTCCAATAAAATTATTTATATATTAAAAAAAAGAGACAGGCCAAGACGAACTTTGGACGGTACGGTATACATACTGTATCACTCCATATGTTCGGACTGTAAATCTCACCATGATGTGTTGAAGTCTATAACACCCATACAGTACGTTGGCGAGCTGTCACCTCTGCCTTTTCAAAAGATTCATTTGTTCTTCATGTGGAAGCCACAGATCAAATGTGTGGACTTTTGTTGGATTTACGAGGGAGGGCGGCTTCTCTGATATGGATTACGATGGGGTTACATTTTTACAAAATGTATGTAAGGCCTGACATTTTGAAGGGCTGACCCCCCTCAGAAGGGTACATTTATCTTCCTGTTAAAAGAATCATGTGTCTCGGCTGTGCTTCTTCTTTAAAGCCAGATAACCAGTCTTCTCCATATATGGTCATCCAGTAGAGGGTTTGATGATGTCAGCTTGACATATGGAGCGTGTCACGGGGTGTGATGTCACTAGACGTGATGAACTGACAACCATATATGGAGATTTAAGGGTCTTCGTGATGTCACATGACGTCACGAGGCGTGACCATATATGGAGACGTGATGCCACGAGGCGTGACCATATATGGAAGCGTGGGTGACTAACTAACGGACGGACGGACGGACAGACGGACGGACGGACGGACGAGAGATGCAGGTTTTCATAGTAAATGCGACCTACAGTTGCAACAAATATTGTTTCGCATCAGGAAGGGGAAGGGTTAGTTAAGTTATGCAATGATTCTCCACCAGCAGGGGTTCGGGGGTGGAATTCAAATTTAGTTTAGGGTTTAGGCTGTGGCAGGATTCCTATTTCATTCACATCGAAACCACCAATCAAATTTCAGTTTTAGTTGTTACTGTAATTTCCCTGAACACCCCTATCTCGGAAGCACACACACACACACACACACACACACACACACACACACACACACACACACACACACACACAGGCGAACCGATAAACAAACAATGCAAAGAAAAAGAAAATAAATTGAATGGGGTAGAGAATGAGATATGTGGATGCCAGATGGACTCTCGAATGGTTTTCATTTAACAAACCAAATGGAATGTCAAAATGAGGTTGAGTTTGTGAGTCACAAGCCTATTCTCCCTGTCTCATAAGGATTATAAATCCTCGTGTAAATGAAGGGGGTCAAGGCTCTTTCTGGTACACAGAAGGTATACATACCAGGCATGTTCTCTCAAACAGCACAGCAGTGCTGTGAAGATTGTCTCGTCACTGTTTATCATTCCATTAATGTTCATTTTAGGTATCAAATCAGGAAATTGACTATTTAGATCCTGGATAGTGACCATTATGTATAATGAATGACACATAATTGTTGTAGTTGAACCTCGGTGTAGAAGGGTGAACTCACAGACTTTGCTTGTCTTGTATAGGTGTTGTATTTCTATGTCATGTTCTTGTTCTAGTTGTTTTGGTTCTATGTTTCATGTCAGCTTATGTGTAATCAGACATCATCAGTATATTAGTTTTGTTCCCCAGTCAGTCCTTATCGTTTGTCTGTATTCAACTGTTCACTTGCATTAAATTCCCATTCTTGGGTTTTGAACACTATTCTGCCTATAGCTGTCTGCATTTGGGTCCTCACCAGCACCACCAGATCGTGACAGTGAATATCTTGTGTCTAAGGGCCAGGTCCATTTTTAAAAAGGTTACCCCTGGAGAAAATCTATGTACCGTACTCTGGTATAAAATTCAATTACTTTGAAAAGTGGCATGCCACTTTGAAAAGTGGCATCACCTCCACCATCTGTTCTCTCCCAGAGGAGGCATGTGTCAGTGGAGTGGGATGTTCTGAAGCCGGATTGGAATTTGATACTTTTCAACCTGTTCATAGACTATTTTCTCCATCACTTTTGAGATGGAGCTAAGAATAGAAATAGGGCAGTAGTTGCCGGGGTCTAATTTGCTCCCTTTCCTGTGCAGGGGGGTTTACTTTGGCCAGGGCCAGGGACAGGGACAGGTCCCCCAAGATATCATCTTGGGGGACCTGTCCCTGTTTGATGGAGAGGTTTATTATGTGGGTGATGATTGGAGCTATACTGTAGAGATGGCCGAGTCGAGAAATATTGTCATGGCCAGTGGCCTTGTGGGGTTGAAGGGCACAGTTTTTTAAGTAGCCTACCGCCTCCGTTGTTACCATTGCTAATCTTTACAAACACCTAGGTTTTTGTAGAAGGCTTTGATGTGCTCTACACCAAAGCGCCCGGAGTGGAAGGGCAGTTTGTTGCAATGTTTGTAAAGAAGAGGTTTCAAATTCAATGTTCAAGGTGTTTATTTTCACACACAATACAGCAGCGGTGACATTTGTAACAGTTTAGCAATAATAAGAACAAGATAAAATAAATCTAAACAGATACCTGTATGTTTGATCAGTAGGGATTCAATTTAAACAGTCTTATCTTGTCTTGATTGAAAACCATGCATTTTGCACTTATTTTTTTACCATCAGATGATGAAATTCCCCAGAGATGCCACATATTTCAGTATCTTGCCATCAAAGCACAGCATTAGCATAACGTGTGACTGCTGTAATTATGTCATGCCATATGAATGCCATATTGCCAAGTATATATACGGGAAGGGTTAGTTAATAGTTATGCAGTGAAATAGGAATCCTGTCCCAGCCTAAAACTTCACAATTTGAATTCAATTCCTGAACCTCTGCTGGCGATGATTCACTGCATAACCCTTCATAGTTAGATATAATCCATTTTTCGCAAAGGTTCTGGGTTAAATCCCGGGCACTGCCAACTCAGCATATCTAGTAGCACATCTTGATGTAAGTGCTCCGCCTCAGCAATCCATCTCCCAGTGCGTTGTAAAGGGGATGCACACCCTGATACTGACAATAAGCCACTCCAACCTCTTTACTTATTCATGGAGCCCCTTTAATCACTTATAGTATCTTCGCACAGCAGCATCTTGGGAGATATAGCGGCCATTTGGGAACTGTACGTTTCCCTGTAGTAATCCTCGGCTCTTCCTGGCTTATTGACAAAGTGTCCTTGAGCAAGACACTGAACCCCAACTGCTCCCTGGGTGCCGTTCAATAGTTGACCACTGCTCCTAATAGTTAGGATGGGTACATGTAGACGTTAGATTCAAGGTACTGTATGTGCAAAATGTGCACATACAGTAAAAAGTTGGAAATCCATGCCCCACCGGCACCCAGGTATGCAATAACCGTTGTACCCTTCTGTCTGCCTGTCTGTTTCCGGTGTGTCTGAGCAACCAGATTGCCATGATATGCCATTGGCGTATCAGTGGTGCTGGAAAAATGCCTATCCGACCGTCTTGACACCGCACTGCCTTGGGACTGTCAGACGGTTCTCGTGATATGTGAACAGACACATGTACACACGTACACATGCACAGACAGACGTATGGGGATGATTTAGTTAATTCCCTTTTCATATAGGTAATAGCCTTGCCATTAGAATTCACTGCATGGTTTCACTTTTACACCTTCAGTTTTAACCATTACAATTAAGTCACGTTTTATAGGTGTGAATAATAACTGCCAAGCATCTGTTGATTTAATTGATTTTCCGTGTTTTAATTAACACCCAAGAGTATTGTCGGTAATAGTTGTATCTATTACTTTAAAGCACCCTTTGTTTCCATACTTACACAGTAGTTATTATGAGTCATGAGACAAAACAGCAGGCCAGCCATTTGGCCCAGGACTATTATTAATGGGATTACAATTTACACATTGCAATGCACACACATTTAAAACGAATCCGCAAAAACGGAGTACATTTTGTCATAAAAAGCAGGCTATGTTTCCACAAACAGATGCATTCTTCATTTGTTTTCTCGTCTGCATTTGTGACATATGGGTGCCATAAATACTGGACTATCCTTCACATGCCGGTTGTACAGGAAAACAGAAAGATCATCTGTAAAATGTATACAAACAAACAAGGCTGGTACTGTGTTAAAACAACAACACTACTAGGGCTTTGACAAAATCTGCCCTATTACAGTATGTCCAAATATAGTCCATGATAGTGGGAAAGATTCATCAAGGTCTGGACTCTGTGGGACTTGTAGGAAGCTGTGGACTGGTAAGGTAATTAGCTGGAGAACTAAAACGATATTAATACCAAGCTTTTGACTGTGACTGACTAATATTAGACTCTAATTGGACTCATCAGTTTGCCTCCATGGCCTAATTCTGCCTTTTTCCATGCACCATAATTACAATGAAATGTGTAAACAGTAAAAAAGAAGATTTTTTTTACTTGTAATGCATTGATCAGAGCTATGATCACAAAGATGTGGCCATGTTACAGTGTTGTAACACTGCTTTACTCCGTGTTTGGCACAAACACTGGACAGTGTTTGTGCCAAGTTTGGTGCGGAGCAATGGTGTGCCTCGTGCCTGTGTGGCTGGGTTGTACAACATGGTCCTTGGTGTGATGTGTTTGTGTCCACCATCCACCGTCAGTCCGCCACCCTCTAGGCAATTTTAAATTAGGATGTAATAGCCACATAAAATACCTTATCTCTCCTTGCAAAAGTGTATCTATAATGTGAAGCGTAAATATTGAATTGACACTATACTAGAGTATATCTGTCTGTTCATAGTCAGCATAATTTTATTTTTTACCAGTGCGCACGGTGACGGTGTTTCAACAGACTTAGTAGTACACACACACACACACACACACACACACACACACACACACACACACACACACACACACACACCTTGTCACATAAACAAGATTTATGAACTTGAAATGAACCTATAGCTCTCTTTCCCTGGCGCCCCTTCAGCCAAAAGCAATAATTAGCAAAAAACATTTATCCTAACCTTAATCAAATAATTACACTGCCACTGGTACTTGCAGCAGGGTCTCAGATTGTTGCTATCCTTTTCAATTTCCTTTTTTTCCCTTTTTTTACTCTACTCCAACACTGTATAATACCAGATTTTCTATCCAAAATGCATGCAACTCCGTCATTAATCACAGCCTTCTCTTTTGGGAGGCAGTGCAGGGACTTTTCGGTAGCCTGACAGCCAGGAACAATATATGTCCCATGGGCTAATTTACTGCTCATTTTATGCTATCTCTGTACTACATTAGATACTGAAGCTGCTATTTCACCTTCAACTTGAATTGGGTTTCAACACGCACAGGCGCCAGTGGCGTGGCTACAACTATGATTCTATTAACCTTGTTCTGCTCAAAGATGATTGGTCAGCCTCCATCGACATCTAAAACAGGATGAAATACCAAATGGCTCGTAAAACAGATGATTTTTCCTTTCTTTCTGTCTAGTTGCAGATGAACTGAAAACAAAAAGTAAGATTTAATCAACACCTGAGTGCGAAAACAATGCAAAACAGAAACACGTAAAAGCATTCTGACCACATGGGACCTTTAAAATTCCTATGATGCATTACTTTTTGATTTATAGGTTTATTCATATTATAGTCATCTAAAATGTTTTAGTTTTAGTCTAGTATTAGTATTAGTGCGTGTGTGTGTCGTGCAGATGGGATACCTGTTAGGTATTGAGTGTGTGTTGCTTGCTTGCTTTGGCAATGTAAACATATTATGTTTTCTCATGCCAATAAAGCCTAATGTCAGTCTATATTAAATTGCATTACCGACACTGTACATAATTTGGTTTTATATTCAAACGGGTAAGGACTAGTACACATAGTTTGTCAGTTACCCCCATAGTATATTCAGACTCACAGATAAACTTCAAATGGAATCAGACAGCATTCATTCTTATTCTCATTCTGTGTTTGTGTTCCAAACAGTGAATGGAAAGGGGGACAAGACGCATGTGGAGGCTTGGGAATAAATTAAGTTACCTCTTGACATCCGTAGAAAGACCCAAGCTCAGCCTTAAGAGCACCCAATCTAAGAGGATTCTTAGATAACGAAAATATGAGAGGCCCATATCTGTTGCCCACATATCACCAACCTTTTGGATTCTCTTCTTTTAATATCCTAAAGTGTGCTTCTTTTAGACTCAAAGGACGAGGAAAAGATGGTCATTTTATTTGATTTTATTTTTTTAGAGCAGCTTTGCTGTCTCTCTCTCTCTCTCTGCCTTCAGTCCTTTATCAGCTGGGACATTTCAGCTGATTGTATCGGTGCTGGGTTACATTCAAAGGAATTTCCAGCACTCACGGACGGGGTACCTTCAGGTACTTTATTTAATGGGTACGGGCAGAGCCATAGAGTAAGACAGAGTTATGACAACTCCGTTCACTTCATGGGGCCAGTCCAATGTCTACATAGAAGAGCATGGCGAAGCGCACAACAAGTCCTGCATGGACCGGAAGTTGGCAGAAATGCATTGGACTCAGGCAACAGCCCAGCTTTAACGATCTAAAATCCCTTTATTTTAGATAGTTTTTTAGTAATAGTACAACATAAATAATTACAGAGACTTTAGTTGTTACTGTGCAATACTTTACAACAGTTGGTGTGTTGCACACATGCCTAGAATTGCTCTTATTTGCGCCGCCCTCGTTGAAAACAATGTATTTCAAACTCCAGCTTGTCCCAGTTCAGGCTGCATGAACAGCGCTCGAGCGCTCAGTTTTCTGCCCCCTCAATGTCGTAACTCTGTCTTACTCTGGCTCTGGGTACGGGCAGCACACAATCGTATATATGGTATGTACGCTATTTAGATAGATGCATGCTGGTGAGAATATAATTTAGAGCAGGTCTGTTTACTTGACCACTTAACCTGTTGGTGTTCTTGCCACATGCTCTGATCTTGCACTTTAGCCTATGTCACTCTGGATGAGAGCATGCTAAATGCCTTATTGATTATAATTGAAATCATTGACCTTCGTCATTACTTTGCTTAGACGTTGGTCAATTAAATGAACAATATCGATCTGGATATTAAAGTCATGTGTCGGTAATAGAGTTATAATCAATGTCCCAAGACAGGTTCACAGAATGCAGATTTTACGGGGGCCAGTTTCGAATTGCAGCTGTCCGTAGGAGCCCTCTGAGAATGGTTTTGAAGGACTCAAGGGAGTCTGAAGGAGTCATGGGAAAAGCCTGGTCTTTCTTTCAAGGTCACGATCTAAACGAACAAAACAGCAGTACAAGATGTCCTGCAGTTCAAGTGAGACATGACAAAGACTAATTTGTTGGCAGAACCTTTTGAGAAGAGGTTGTGCGAGGTGAGAGCTTTTATATGAGATTGGGATGAGATAGATTAGGAATTAAATGTGATCTGTACAGTACTAGCCTCGCTAATGTAAATTGCCCCAGGCAGATTGAGTCTGGTGTCGCTCAATTGATGGCGTATTTCGCGGACCCGCGGTAGCGTAAGGGTTCGTCTGGAACCAGGCTATAACCAACCAGGGCCCAGTATGCAAATATAGGTGTACTGTCTGTGACGTACATTGCAAGAGATTAATTTTTCACAACAAAGATGGATGCAGCCATAATAAACGGGACATTTGTGCTCGTACTGGCTAGTACGTGTTTTTTTTATTTTAGGATTTTTAGGGTTAGGGTTACGTTGTGGCATCTCCCCCGGTCACCAGGCCCCCTGTATCCCCTTTGAGATGAACTAAACCCTGCAAAATGGTGACAGCCTGGGAGCCCAAGAGCGTCTCTTCCTGTTTTTGGTGGATGGAAATGACGCTCGTGCATACAGTAGCTTCAACTTGCAGCGTCGGCAAAGCGTTTCCGTTTTCTTTTTTACGACACGTCACGTCAACTTGCAGCTGCGAGCGATCGTCATTTCTATGCACCAGCTGTTTAAAAACCCGGAAGAGACGCCTGGACACCGTGTTTTGTGCACCAAAGGTGTGCTCACGCCCTCTGTCTGTCTGTCCGTCCGTCCGTCTGTCTGTGAACAGATAATGTCATTATCTCTGTTGTCATGTGATCAAGACTAGCTTCCAAAGTCTGCGCGTGCGCAGTAGTGGCCCATTTTGCACAAAACACAAATCATGAATGCAGCGGCTGCGTTCTGTTAAACTTTGCATGTATACATTCCAGGAAGAATTGCCACCCTAAATCTATCTGTACTCTACTACTATTATCTGACAGCGTATTTGTACAGACAGACAGTGTATTTTGTACTATCTGACTATGTGTTTAAACTTTGCAGTGTAGTACCATACAGTATGTGACGGGTGTTATCTGACAGTGTGTTGATTTGTTCTGACAGTATGTCTGTACTATGTGACAGTTTATTTGACCGTGTACATGTACTGATGGTGTATTCATTTGTACATCTTATATCTGTACTCTACTACTACTGACAGTGTATTTGTACAATATGACTGTGTGTTTGTACTGCCCAACAGTGTGTGCTGTGAATATAACTATATCTCTGCGTTTGTACGTGTGTACTATCTATCTGACATTGTATTTGACAGTACTAATACTATCTGACATGATCTGACTTGTCTGACTGTGTTTGTGTGTTACCTTATGTGTGATTTGTGCATTTATCCTAAACGTCCTCGCAGACTGGATGTGTTTTTCAGAAAAACAGTGGAAAAACGCAGCTAAAAACCCCCAAAACACAGCAGTGTGCACTGTGCAGACACCTTTAATATTCAGATTGTCTCGATTCTGTATAATTATCTCTCCGGTTTAGCAAATTGTTTGTGTGCTTTCCTGTAATGGCTTCTCTTCTCTTCTCTTTTTGTGGAGATTGCAGAGTAATGAGGGGTAGAAAATAGTGTCTCTGCATTTCAGAAGCGCGTGCTCTTTCTTCAGTCCAAGAAGCTAAAACCTGCTGATATGTATATTTAATTAGGTGTCAGTTCACTCCGTGAACATTCCTTCTGGGAGCTCATGACTTAAATGTCAAAAAAATAAAAAATAAATAAAAAGAACAGCCACAGCATGTACCGTAGAACTGGCTGACTAATTAAGCCGAGACAATAATAATATATCTGTTTAAAGTTTTCAAACAGAAACTTCATGTGGAATGGAGTCCCTATAGCTATTAACCCATCGTTTAGCTGCCTCTTTTACTGTACATATACATACAATATTTCTTCTCCATTGTTTAGCCCAGGTTCTCAAACATTCTCGCGGCCAGGGACCCCAGCATTGGTATGGCAGCGGACCCCGGCCACCGTCTGAAAAGATTTTTGTTGCAGAGAACCCAATTTATTTGTTCAAATGTTTCAATAATGATTCAAGATTTTCCTAAACATTTTGAAAATAGCAGATTATTAAGGTCACGATGGGTTGAGCTTGTAGATCAACTATTTTCGAATAGCCAAATAGGGTCAGGTTGTGATGATATAATAAATATATATGAATAAGTGGCCATGATGAAGGTTATAGCGACCGAAGGTCGCAGTTAACTGGAATCGTGCATTTTGCGTGTGTTGCTCTGGCACCATATATGGTGCCCATGTCTCGTGACATCATGTGACTTCATCGGGGATGGAGATGTGGAGACCCTGATGTCATAGTAAATGCGACCTGCTGTCGCAGTTAGACTAGGCGTCATCAATATTGGCCAGCAACTCTACATCTGACCTCAAACCTCAAACCCTTAGATCTCCATACTGTATGGATGTATGTCAGAACCTTTTCTGACATTCCATTATGTTGATCCTTCCCCATCCATCCTTCCTCTTCAATGTCTCCCTTTTCCTTTTGACTTATACCTGACCATTCAAATTTCAAACTCTAGACGGGCCTGCCCCAAAGTTATTAGTGTAGCCTGGCAGCCGGCAAAAACTAGAGTTCTCAACACGCCCGAAAATTAAGGCCCGGCCATATACTGTATGGAACTCATCTGTTCTGACATTCCATATATTGATCTGACCTCATCAAACCCTGTACACTCAAGACATGCTCCTTATATGGCCAGTACAGAATTAATTCCATGTTTTTTTTGTAACCCTTTTTTCTCCCCTGTGTCAATTATCTAATGTGATCCTGGGCTCTACACACCCTCCGCCAACCTGGGGAGAAAGTTGCTCCTTTACACCTGACAGGGGGGAGTTTCCCTGGTTGGACGTAGCGCATGGAAGGAACACGTTATTCCAACCAGTTCCTTTCGCCTCCATCAGGCGTCCCCGGCTGGCCAGGGGGAGGCAGTTTAGAGACCAGGATTACTGCATGTTTTTTGTGAGGGTACCTACCCTAGGGGACACGGGGAGAACATGCAAACTCCACACAGAAAGGCCCTTTCGCCAACCCGGCCTCGGGTGGACACTGAAGGAGGAAACACGCCGCCAGCACCCACAGCGTCCCGAGCGGGAATCGAACCCAGGACCTTCTAGCTGTGAGGCGACAGCACTATTAACTCCATGTTGATCTGACCCCCCAATGCCAATGCGCCAGCGCTCGCACAGCAGTCTGCCGTCTGCTGTGTGTGTGTGTGTGTGTGTGTGTGTGTGTGTGTGTGTGTGTGTGTGTGTGTGTGTGTGTGCGTGTGCATGTGTCTGCATGTGTATGTAAATGTGGGCAATGTGCATTACTTGGAAACTTTGGCACTATATAATAAATGGCAGGTAACATTAGAAATGCCTCATAAAATCTGCCTGAGTCTACACAGCAAAATCCTCAGTGTTCATTCATCCAATTGTCACTCTGAGAGTAGCCTGCTTACAAATGTGGGTTTGTCTGGTTTGTCTTGTCCCCTCACTTCACACTGGTTATTTTTATTAGTTACAGTATAGCATATTTGTTGTTCCTTTTCATAATGATTAGTAGAAGTTCATAATGAATGCATGTGTACCGTACGTGAATGCAATCAATATAGTGACCTCACAACATTTTGTTTTATTTTGTTTAGTTAGTTTTGCAAGTATTGTTTCAGTTAGTAACCCCCCTTTCAGTTGGAAACCATATGGGAGATGTGGTTAGACTCCCGTCTCACTCTATAATAAGTGAGCTTTTTGGAAGCAATTTGTGTGCCACTGCCAAGGCATTTCTTATTGAAAACAATAGACCTTTTTCAGCCAACCAGCATACAATAGTAGAGTAAACAGGTGTTACCAATGCTACAAATTAAGGTTCCAGGTGAAAGTGAGCCTGGCAGGCTTCTATTCTTGTGCATGTTGGATCACTGGACAGGCTCTGCACACTAAATTAATTTTAAATTGTATCTTTGGTAACACCTGTGTGTGTGTGTGTACTGTCTGTACGTGTACACTTTTAATTTTTCATTTTTCAAGCCAATATGGCTGTTGTGAAACACTGCACTGGCCAATTAATTGTCAATGGCTACAAAAATTACCTTTTAATAAATTGTTAGCATATGTTCCCCTGTAGGTAGATGATTAAACATATACGCCCTAAACCTTATGTGCAGCAGTAGAGTGGAAAATAGGCCTATAACATTATGAATCTGCCTTAACGTGCAGATTCCTCACCCCCGTCCCAGGCAATCTAATATTAAATAAACTAAGACATTTTCTGATAGCCCATAATGGAGCAAGAATGGCATATTTAATTGCGACGGGGTCATTGGCCCTAACCCAGCGGCCCATTATACTTATAACCCATATATTTGATGTGTGAAACTGCGTATGAAGCGCGTCATGAATTAAGAAACCACTGCTGTGCTGAATCCCTCCTCCTCCTCCAGTCTCAGCTACAAGAGAAGTTTCCCCCCACATTCTACTCTCTGCAGCTACTGTTGTTAGAGTCAGCTGTAGCAGAACGCACATTTACCCATGTGGGACAGAACTTAGAAGATACACCAAAGCTCGGATTGTTGTTACTACGGGACATATTTAAAGAGATTGATAATGGGCAAGCTCAAGTTGTGTATATGCACCGTCTGGGCTTCCAGAATATCGCCGTTATGTTTGAGCATTGGCTAAATTCTCTCTAAATCTGGCATCGGATGTGATGTGTTTCGTGCGTTTACGCGCAACAGTGAAGTATAGGGTTTTTTCTGCTTCTTCTTTTCTTTTTACCGGTGATTTCCCCTGCAAATGAGAAGAATCTGGACTGGTTCCCGAGAAGGCGAGGGTTGGACCCGGACCGGTCTCCTAGCCCTCCAGGAGTAGCCCGCGGTGGGGCATGATCTTAGAGTATATATACTCTATGGGCATGATTCCTCTGATTTTCCAGAAGTGGAGGAGTGCGCGGCGCGTGTGGATTATTCACCCGGAGATGCTGCTGTTGTCCGTGTTTTGTTTTGTTTCTCTGGCAAGAGCAGCACCGTCTCTCACGACGGAACAGCTGGACATGGGGGTGGTAAGTTTTGTCTTTTCCTACCACACACACACACACACACACACACACACACACACACACACACACACACACACGTGTGGCCAATTGGCCATTGGCATTGATTGAATTGAACCCCAAACAACCCCGCAGCAGCGCGGCGGTTTCGCTGAGCTACGTTTCTTTCTTTTTTTGGGTAGACGTTACAACAGATGAAAGAGCGTGTCAACTGTCAATAATAGGCTTCTACTCTAGAATCAGAATGTGAGGAATTGAATTAGCCAAAATGGAATAAATGCGCCGTGTTACTGTTTCTTATTGGCAGCGTATAGCCTACACTGCCCAGTCTGCCCTACAGAGTAGACCTACAGACACAGTCTACTGACATGTCACAATGTCACATGTAGAGCCCCTTAGGAGACGGACGGGACACAAAGCTACGCGATAGTAAACTACTGTCATGCAGAGGGCTTTCTCACCAGAGCGCAAATCATTCCTGGATAGAAATAGTAGTGTATAGCTGAGCATAAGTGCATAAATTATGATATCTGATGCCAAGTTCAAACAATGGCTATTTTGAGCTATAGCGTAGGCTATGTATGTAGTAAATGACTAAAACAGATCTAAGAATACCTGACAGTTGGTTGGTAGAACAGAAGGTATGTGGAACTTGAGCTTGTTAATGTGGAAGTCAATTTCCGAATGAATCCTAGGGGGGCTAGTGCTACCAATATCTAGGCATACCTACCGGTATAATATTGAAAATCCTGCCAAAATTGATAGAATCAAATCAATACGAGTGACATTCCTGTTCCAAACTTCCATGGACATTTTTATCCATATTGCGCACGGTAATAATGCAAGAAAGGGCTTTGAAACGACTCCATGGAAGATGTATTTGTTGTTGCTGCCCGGGGAAATGGAGAGTGATAAAGCAATACCTTTTTAAGAATTCCAATATGCAATTGACCAAAAATAAGTATATATATATATATATATATATATATATATATATATATATATATATATAGCCGGAGCAGCTTGCTACTATAAAAACCATGGCGAATGATGTTCATCCCAAATTGTGTCTGTAGCCTATTGTCCCTTGTAGCTTCTGTGACAATTAAGGATCATTTTGTAGGCCTATGTTCTTTAATCTATGCTTTATTACTATTTGCATTGCTCTTCTCTTTCCCATTTTAACACGGCATCCATTGTATTGCCAGGAGGAGGTTGTATTGTTAGACTGTCACTTGGCATTGGCAGGAAATTCGTAAATTTGTGCCATTACAATTTGCAACCAGTGCTATTATAGTCAGCTGGCCTTTGACCAAACTTAAGGTTTACAGGCAGAGGATCAAATGACCTTTCTACATTTTATCTGTAAATGTAGAAAGATACAGACCACACCAATGCACTGTTTAATAGTAGTCTAATGCATTACTGATAAATTGTGAAGTCTTCTGACACACACACACACACTAACACACACACACACACACACACACACACACACACACACACACACACACACACACACACACACACACACACACACACACACACACTAAGCCACCCACTTAACCACAAGTGCAGAGGCTTTCCATCAAATTACAGTCAGAGCATATGCAATTTCAGCATTTGAGGGGAACGGATCTTAAGAGTTACAATATAATCTGTGCTATGATTTCTGCTCATCAAGTCGTTTTACTCCTGGGGGCTTTTCTCTGTTTGTACAGAAATCCCAGGCTCCCTGGTGCACCGTTGATGTAACATCCAAATTAGTTTCCATTCATCCAGAAAAGGACACTTGGTTGTTTACCGACTTTATCACGCACACGCACACACCCGTGCACACACGCACTCATGCACGCACAGTCGCAAATGCACAGCAAGTGAGGAAAGAATATATTTCACCATCAAATAGCATTTGATTTAAATTAATAAAGGCACAGTGGTGTAGTTGCAGTGTCATCCCAGCTGGATGGGGGTATAAAAAAAACTACAGAGGCTGGGCAGCTGGTGGTATAATGATTGCTTTGTATTGTTTGTCTTTGTAAGGAGGCAGTAAGGTAGTTCAAACCAAAGAGGTCAGCTTTTTTCTTTTTTTAGGGGGGGGGGGGAAGCTTTTTCTGCATTTATTTGGTAGGGTACAGTAAGCTGACAGGAAATGGGGAGTGACATGCAGCAAAGGTCGAACCTATGGCACGCTGTCAGGATTAGCAGCCTAGGTACCTGGACTGGACCGCTAGGCCGGCCCGGGCCAGGTCAGTGGTCTTGTTATATCATGTCAATCGATAATCACTCGATTGGGCTCTGGCTTGCATCAATGAAAGTAACATAGCATCATTTAAGCTCCTAGCAGTATCATAAAGAATATTTGGGGGCCCCCTTACAATATCGATGCCAATAACCAATATACATTTCAGCAAGATCTGAAGGAGAAGCACATGTGGCATATTGACCTACTGTATCTATCAACTGACACTGGCTACGTTTACATGGACAGTTAAATCCCCTTTTCATTCAGAATAAAAGTTAAATCCTATTAAAAGTTCTCATGTAAACACCTACAAAAACTTAAATCTGAATGAAAATGGTCAATCTGATTTAAACTTAGATCTGATGTGACCGGTTTATTCCATTTTTAAATCCTATTGAAACAATGTGGACTCATGTAAACACTCATTCGGATTAAAGTTCATTCTGGTCTTTCTGTGCATGCTTGTTTCCATGTAATTGGTATGGCTATATTATGCTCTTGTTTTGCGATTAATTATATTAATAAATTATATTCGAAACCTCTCATAGGCTACAGGATAAATCAAATATAAAGTAATACGGCATAAAAGTGTTTTTCTATTATTATTATTTTGTTTTACTGAAATGTAGTGTAGTAAAAGTAAAAAAATTGGAAAGTAAAGTAGAAATACCTCAAAATTGTACTTTAGTACTAAAGTAAATTTAGTACTTTCCACCACTGGACGTAAACATATCCGCCCGCCCCCTATCCAATCAGAAGTCTTCCCAGCCCCAAACCTGATGTGGAATGAAATAATGGGATTTAAAAGTATTGTCCATGTAAACACTCATTCGGAATAACCTTTCCCATGTAAACACGCAGCAAAAAACATTACTTCTGAATTAATTCATTCTGAAGTTTTCATTCTGAATGAAAAAGCCCTCATGTAACCGCAGCCAATGTCACCAATGCTCCTACAAAGCACCAGGTGCGGTGTGTGTGTGTGTGTGTGTGTGTGCGTGCGTGTGTGCGTACGCACGCGCACACATACACGATAACCGTTACACAGTTCACGTTGTCTTAGTGTGAACTGTGTACCATTAAAATCCCCCCTGAGGTTTAGCGGTACACTAAACGCCACACCCTGACATCCTGTATCTGTCTTAAAGAACAGACTCTCATTTTGCTGCGTAATTTCTTTAATGAGACCACCATCTGGCCCCATCTGCAGAGGAGAAGAGAAGTGAATTTCACCCTTCTCACTTCCACCGTGCTTTTCTCGTATTCCTTCTCCCTCCCACTGATACTTAATACATTAACCCTGGTGTCTCTATTTTTGGGGCAGGTCATTATAGGCATTTTCCAAAATGTGTGATTGTGTGCTTCTATGGTCAACTATTAGTCTTACACAACAAAGTATAGTTTAAGTGGTTAAATTACTGATGGTCTCTCCACCACCACTAGGCCTACTCTCTCATCATTAGTGATTCTCTCTCTCTCTCTCTCTCTCTCTCTCTCTCTCTCTCTCTCTCTCTCTCTCTCTCTCTCGAGCTCGTTCCTTTTTCTCTCTCTTCCTCCCTCAAATTAGCAGTGTCACATTCACTCAGCTTAATCTCATGCACCCACCTGGCACTCTCCCTGAGATCCAGATAGTAAGCTTTCCTTCACCGGCCATTCCCGGATCTTCTAATTATGCCTACAGCCCCCTGCGAATGAGGGGGGAATCAAAGAGAAAGCTGGATTTATTGACAGCCAAGGGAAAATATAGAGTATGCTGTGCATCAGCCTGAACAAAAGACGGTAAGGGAAAGAAAGCCCACGCCGAACAGAAAAGAACGGCATATCTCCATCTATTCACTGGCGGACATATAGTAGAAGCAGTAGATGCAGTCGCATTGGGGCCTGCGGGGGGAGAGGGCCCGGCGGCCGCTCCTACCGTAGTAAACTGTAAACTCTCTATCCGCCCCGCCCGCGGCACGATAATTGTGCTGAAAACCTTGGCCCGTCCGCCCGCCCCGTGGGACAACCCGTGGCCCCGGCCTGTGCATCACTGCAGCCTCAACTTACTAGCTCCGTTTGTAATGACTATTGAGCTATATGTCGATATGTTTCTTTCGATATGCAACCTGTGAGCCTACTGTATGTATATTCATTGCCTCAGGTATGCTGCAGCTGAGTCACATTGAGGTTTTTAGTCCAAGTGGTACGGCCCCGGTCGGCGTTCACCGCGCGGGAGGTGGGCCTGGGCTGTCTATCTCGCATCAGGGCCCGTGGGACATTCCCGCCACCACTGCATCTAGTCAACTGACAAACATAATCAATAGTGTTTCTCCTGGGATCGAGAACAAATGAACCAAGGGGATAATTTGCATCTGCAGAGAGAGAGAGAGGAGAGGAATCATATTTCCCTTAATTGTCCTCATCAGCTCTGTGTGAGTGTGCATGGTGAATTATGCAAGATTGTAATATCCAGACATTGTAAAGTGCTGGATGATACCGTCTCCATGTCACTGTGCTCACACTCCCAGTGCTGGATGATACCGTCACTGTGCTCACACTCCCAGGCTAGTGCTGGATGATAGCGTCTCCATGTCACTGTGCTCACACTCCCAGGCTGTAAGCCTAGAATACTCCTGTCCTACTTCTATCAAGTGCTGTGACCTTCTGTCCCTCACCATTGCATTGTGGGGGCTCAGATTTAGGGCAAAGAGATTATTTCAGTAACGTGTCCAGTGGGACAGGACAGCAGCTTGTAAGAAATATAAAGATACTGAGAGAGACAATTAACTAATACTACTAATAATAATAATAATAAACAAGGTTACAAAGTGCTTTACAAATGACAGGAACAGTCAATAATCACGGATAATACTATGGAAACGCTATGGCAAAAAAGTAGGCCTTCAGAGGTGATTTAAATGATGCCACTGGTTTTGCTACCCTCAGATCCTCAGGTAGAGTGTGCAAAGCCTAGGTGCCTGAGGGCCACAGAAGCCCAATCACCTGATGTAATGAGGAAGGATTTAGGAGCAACCAATTGGACGCCATCTGAGGATCTGCTCTCAGGCTCATACGGGGCATACTGGGGCATACTGGCATATCTCAATCTGACAAGGATCCTAACCTTGCAACACTTTCAAAGTCATCAGTGGAATCTTAAATTCAATTCTGATACAACTCACAGGCGACCAGTGGAGAGAAGCAATCATATAGAAAGAGATGGCATTGGCAACCCGTCCAAGTGTCACCCTAGGCTTGCTAAGTGTAAAGTTTTGCAGAGAGTTAAAGTTTGAGGACATTGAGACCCTTCAGAAAATCTGCCAGAGGTAGGGAAACGATGTTTAATTCCCTTGGGAGTCAAAGTGTTAATTCTTTGATTTGAATATATAAAATACAATTGCATTTATAGGCCTACAGCACAATGTCCGTTTTTTTATGATTTTGCACCATCTCCCTAAGTCAGAGAAGTTCAAATACATTTACAACAATGGCATCCAGAGGCGGATTAACCCTTCGTGGTGCCCATGGTGCCACGATCCATTTTGTCAGCCGGGGGGGGGGGGGCGCTCTTGTGGCAATAGCTGAGTGAATCTTTTTTCACTTTCTCCATGCCATTTGGTGCCCCCCAACAAGGTTGGTGCCCTGTGCTACAGCACCTAAAGCCCTTCCGTTAAGCCGACCCTGATGGCATCTTATGTTTCGGCTTTCACTTTATCACTCTGCAAGACAGTCCATCACTATGACTTTCACGGTTGAACTGGCTGATGAAACTGAGATGCAGACTCTCCCAAATCCCCTGGATAATTTGATTCAGAACCCAATCCCTCACCCTAACACCAACCAAAGTAACAATGCCTGCCCTAGCCCATCACGGTGAAATGCCTAACCTTCAATAAAATTGAAGTGAAACTACCAGTATACCAGTAAGGGTTGTGCCGATGTATGAAAAGGGGGCAATGGGGGGGAGTTGCCAAATCTTTGGGAAGTCAACACACTGAAAAGTACCGTAGTGTTGTCATCACTAGGACAAATATGATGTTATAATTAGTATAATATACCGGTAGGCCAATTTGTCATAGTCCACATGTAGCATACTGTACATGAACCGGATTCTACAGCTGTGTGTGTGTGTGTGTGTGTGTGTGTGTGTGTGTGTGTGGACTGAAATTATGCAATAGTGGACCAGGCATCCACCTGGAAACGCAAAGCTCAGCGGCTTTACATTCACATACTGTACCAGTAATACACCAACATGAACTATTTGAAATGCTGTTTCAGCTGTTCTGTCTTTAGACATGTCAAATAATGAGCTTTGCGTGCTTTGAACTTGCACTTGCTCAAATAGCGGACCGGACATACTGTAGCGATCTTTATAAATGTCACGAATAAGACCAACACTATACTGCCCATGTCTGCCGAAAGAGTTCTAACAAGTAGATCAAACAGCACTGCCCTCTAGTCTGGCTGTAACATAATGAATCCTATAGCTCTGTGGAAGGTTGGTTCATATTTAGTTATTTGATCTAAAACTACAATATACCTGTAATGCGTTATTTATTTATTGTTAAATAGTTGCACTATGACAGAGGGTGTGTTATACATTAAATACATTTCAGCTTGACCTTAAATCTGGAGTCTTGGCTTGTGTTGGTAATAATAATAATGCATTTTATTTATAAAGCACTTTACATTCTTTCGAATCTCAGAGTGCTACGTGACTGCACATCTCAGTGGCTTGTGTTGGTGTACTGTTTCTCAAAGCAGACAACTGCTCCACAAGACCACAACCTCTGAATGCTACATAGAGCCTGTACCAAACCTCCTGCATGCAGATACAGTAACAGAAGCTGTCATTTGTTTGTCATTTCTGTTCACGAAAATATATTTTAAGAAATATTTTTGAAGCAAGCAAGCATAGGCTTGAACTAATTTGATTTACAACACATGCGTGACTGCAAAGGCTAAATGGAAGTGGGTGTGAGGGTGGGGGGTGTGAGCTTCCGCCTTACTCTGTATGATTTCCAGTGCTTCCGTTGCAGAGACTGTATGGTGCAAGCATTTGAACATTGTATGAGCCAACGGTCTCGCTCGACAGACTAGTATAGCTGTTGCATGTCTGCACCTGGAGGAGCATTGTAATTGGCTAGTAGTGCACACACAGAAATGTATTGTAAACCACACATCATACAGACATTAAGGCTAAAAGCATAACAAAAAGGTCTGTGGGACTTATTTCCATTGTGGTCCTATATGTATTCATTCATTCATTGCACGCACAACACACGCACGTCTCCATCTGCTGGATGGAGTCACAATGGTTGTCTGTTATTTGTCATTGGCTATACTATGAATCTGTGGGGTGCTTTTCATACAATAATGTTACCCTATACGTCTGAGTAAAAAAATGAAAACATTGAGCAGGGTGGCCTGGCCTGTGCTGGTTCAGTAAAATGATAGGAGGTTCAGTCTCCACAACAGCCACGTTGGCTGGCCGTCCATCCCAGTCAAAGTGACATTGAGAATAACGATGAACACCTGTGTGCACCAGCGGGATCGTCACCCCTCCGGTGAAGTGGTAACATATGTTTGGCTCAGAGACGCTAATTCCTAATTATACTTGCTATGATGGAGTGCATGAAGTGCACTACAAGCATTTGTCAAACAACGATGACAGGCAAAGATGGCAGAAGCTGTGTTGCAAAAGAGTACTGTGTCACACGCCTTTAAGCTTAAGCACTATTCACTCCCCAACATGCCAGCTTGGAGCGTTTCAAGTACAGAGTGGCCTAAATGCTGCCTTTGCAGTCAACTCACGAGACAGTGATTCGTTTCATGTATTGGAAAACCAAAAGCGCCAAGCGGATGTCTTTACAGTAGTTAATGGATCAAACTGTGTGGGCAACTGAACAGAATTAAGTTCTCTCCGCAAGACGAGTTACACGCGATCCTCCTCCATTCTCCATTGGCTCCTGCTGATGTCAATGCTTAACAGAGGTTTAGGAGCAAGCGGGGCCATTCCAAGACTCCCCTTATAGAAAACCCCAAATCAAGTCCATGTGGCGTCCCAGTCCTATTTTAACAGAGGGAGCCCCCCTCCCTCTCTCTGTCTCAGACCAGATCAAGGCCGTGGTCGTCTGTAGCTATCCAAAGGACCGAGCAGATCTAGTAATTACTGTGGGTTTTGGTGTTGGCTGGCGCGCATGTGGAGGCTTAAAATAACACAGAGGCCAGGCAGCTCTGCTGCTTTTAAAACACCATCAAGTAAACCCCAAAGCAACAACATAACTCCTATTAATTGTTTCCAGAAATTGTCAGATTCATAATGAAAGGCGTGCGTGTGTACGTACATGCAGGCTTGCTAAGTTACTTGTGTATGCATTTGCCAGAGTGGCCGCTAGTCAAAATGAAACAAGAAAAATTAATTTAATTGAAAGAAGATTCCCAACTGTAGTCCCTTGGGCTGAACAAGATTATTGTGTGTGGCTGATTGATGGCTCTGTTTCACTTTCTCTCTTCTCTCTAACTCGCTCTGAGACACACAGCAGGTGATCCTACAATTTGTCTCTTATGAGCATTAGTCAATTCTTAACAAGTTTGAGGAGAGAGGAGGGCAGAAAATAGTGGAGAAACCACTGATGAAGAAGTGTTTGATGTGCTGAGAGATCAACTTCCAACAGTCTATCTAACGATCTTGTGAAGTGCCCTCATTTCTCTGCAGGTCCAAGTGAAATGAGAGATAGAGAAGGAACGGGCGAGGGGGACATGGACAGTATAAAGTACAAAGATAAGAGAAACAGATTGAGAAGGAAGAAGACGGGGGCATTATGGGAGTCCCAGAACATATTTTGGTTTGGGTAATGTATTTAATATTATTTTATGATAGTCAGTTTGTGCCAGAGAATAATATCAAGTTGTCTTTTCCCTCTTATCAACAATTACCCCTTTAGATACTGTGGTCCCAAAATGAGACCCGGACCCTAATGGATGTGTGAAATCCGTTCTGATGGATTCCGTCTTTTCTTTTTTTCCCCCGCCATTTTATTTTAATGAGGGACGCAAACCCTAATTGGACTCGTCAAATTAATTCAGCGATTCATATCTCAAGAGAGTAGCAGACCCGGACTGCAAGATATATTACAGAACAGAGCCGACTGGCAGACTATTGGGCTATATGAATCTGACAAAGCTAATAATTACAATTGCTATGAAAATGCAGTTTTACCAGTAGATGCCAACGAATGGCTACTCCATTATGGAAGCTGGCAGCTACGTAGCAGACTAGCAGTCAATAAGAAATGAAATTGAATGTTTTTGAATGCTCACCGAAGAAGGAATCGCACAGCTTTTGATCTGCTCTCAACTCAGCTTGCAGCCTAATGTGTGCAGCTCAACTTGAAAACTTGAAACGGGGACATTGTGCACAATACTTACGTAATACACAGTACTTTTGCTTTTGGTACATTAACCCATTCTGACCTGAGATCAGATTCACACGAGGTTTCCACGGGACACACACTGGTCTGATTAACCCATTCTGACCTGAGATCAGATTCTAAAAATGTCAGTCGTTCTTCGAATTTTTCAAAAATAGCAGACCTACAAGCTCGTATCGCGCCACTCGGTGGCGCGATATGAGCTTGTAGATCTGCTATTTTTCAATAGGTAAAGCATAACATGATGCTAACACCAAAATGGGTGCCCGGTCAGAATGGGTTAAGTATATTTTGATTCCAATACGTTTTAGTACGTTTACTCAAAGTAAAATTTTACTTGCAATGAAGTAGTTCTACACTGCAGTATTGATACTTTTACTTAAGTAACAAATAATAAATATGAGTACTTTTTTCCACCACTGCCTGCGGTATGTTACCTCAGCCCTATATTCCCTCAACCCTAACCGTGACCCCATAAGCTGAGGGGACATGGGGCTGACCACCGACCCAGTAATGTAAGGTAATGAATTCCGAACCTATTTGCCCATAATAAAACACAGAATCGAACTCTGCAAGTCTTGGATATTTTCAGTTTGGGAGGACCTGTGCAGAGTGCAGAGCTCTAGTCCTTAGTCACACTACAAATAGAACACGAATACAGGAATAGTATCTAGATCTGATCAATCAAATGAGGGGGCGGACAGCACAGCGAGACACTGGTTGTAAATTTAGTAGCAATGTATGATGCAGCCTTTCAGCAGACTCATTGGGTCCGATGCCATACATACACTGTGCAGAATTTGGAATGTAAACAAAGCAATGTTTGATTAATGGAGAAAAAAAAGAGAAGAAAATGTGGATATTTGAAGTCTGCAATGCACTGCCTGCTGATCGGAACACACAATACATTCTATGCCTGGTTTGATCTCGGCGCAGACTCCTCATTCTGACAGTGTCGGTTGAGATGGATTTCCAATAAATGGAGGACTACATGGATATACTCTACATTTGTGCCGGTTCTGATGGAGCACGAGCGAAGCTACAGTGTGTAGGCAGTCATTCAGGTGGTACAAAGGAAAGGAACACGTTGTATTTCCGCACAAAAGGGACATTCAGTATTGATCTCTAGAGTTTAGACATAGTTGTGATAAGAGAACAATAATTCCTGCTAGCGTACTGACAAACGTCTGAAATATTGTTAAACCAACTCCTGTATTTTCTTCACCCTAAACCTTTCCGACTTGTATTGCCTGCCATTTTCCTTCCAAGGGTAGATCCGTACTTTATTGTGGAGCCAAACTGAAAATAACACAGTTCCACTGTAATCATTTGTACACATGATTAAACCCCGTCTGACCTTTCTGTCTCTCTCATTCGCTCTGTGGTTTTGTCTGGACCACATAGTCCCTGTGAAGATGCTTAGAAGTCTTCGAACTTGACATTTATTAACGGTTTGTAATTACGCTTCAGTTAGGAAACAAAAGATTAAGCATTGCTATCAATGATAAACAAAAATACTTTCAGTCAAGTCAGTGATTGGTTGCATTTTGCTGTGCTGCAATTTCCTGCAAAGTCAAATCTTTTTTGTTTTGTTTTAGTGCTGTTATTAACGGTGATGACCTGGTTGACCATCATGGACAAAGTGTATTGATCTAGTGAATAACGCATTGGGCCTTAGAAAAGAAGGGCTGTATAGGAGGGTGATGATGGCTGTCCTTGTAGATTCTTAAATCACTCTACACGCAACACCATCTTTACAGTCTTTTACATATACTGGAAGCTATTCTCATTTAAAAGTAGGTCTGGAGGATTATCACTTTGATAATATATATAAAGCATTCAGGAATTGGAATTTGGAACAAATGTGCATCGTTACATCACATTATATGGTTTTTCGATTAGTGCTTTTAAAACCAAATACTGTAGCTCCATGAACCTATTTATGGTTCTACTATACGCTACATTACTTTTATCTGACGTCTACAAGTTACAAAAACATATTCATTACATTCCTTTGTTACCAGAGTTGTAGGGGTTTCTCTAGTATATAGTGCTCTCTTCAATTTATAACCTGAATCCCCTGTTATGAATCAGGTAGATAAAGATTTCCTGCCTCTGTTGCAGATGCTGAAGTCCATAGATATTGTACTGAAGGTCGTGTTATTATCATTTAACCCGAATCAATTCTATTTTACGCTGCAGTGCCAGCAGTTTGCAAAGGGCCATAACCATATTTTACACTTTGTAATGACACAGCTTTAATAAAAGGATCACCTTGGAATTAAATGGTTCTGTTTCAATAAGTGCCAATATGTCACACTAGGAATATATTACTGTAGTCTACTCTGCACTTGAAGTCATGTACAGATATCTGCATAATCGTTCTTATTTAAGTGAGTAGGTCGGACCGTAGGAGTGGCTTATTGTCGTCAGCCGAACAATGAAGGGATGTATCCCCTTTACACGGTATACCAGGGGTTCTCAACGTTTTTGTCTGGTGACACCCGGAGATACTTTGGCAGTGTCTCAGGACCCCCACCCCACCCCCTCCCGACCCCCAATATAAATTGACTGCTACAATAACCTTAATAATAGACAATACACCATAAATAAATACTGAAACCAGATAATCATTAGGGAAGGTGTATATGTGTACTATGTAAACTCTTCATTTCCATTTTCCAGTCATTCAGTTGCAAAAGAAAAAAATTGGGACCCCCCCCAAAAGAATGTGGCGGCCCCCAGAGGGGTCGCGACCCACGGGTTGAGAACCCCAGTACTAGACCAGTGATACCCAAAAAACGTTCATGTCAACGCAGTGGCGTGGCGTATCTACAATAAGGCGAGGACAGGCGCCTGTCCAAATCCATTTCTGCCTGGCCAAAATCCATATACACTGAGACAAAATCACACCTGTGTGAATTGAGTGGTGCAACTCCCCCCACTCTCTCTCTCATTAGCAGGCAACAGTGCAACATAGGGACATTTGACAAACACCAGACCTGAGAACTATTGGTGGACAGCGGATTGGCCAATGGCGCATAGAGTGTGACCCTCAATCACCCATTGGAATGCAAATGCATGCCTTTCATGCCTTGGTACAAGTTGGTAGCCTACTCGTCTGGCAGGTATATCTCTTTGAAAACATTTAGTGCTTCTGATTGTGCGTGGGGAGGAGAGGGGACGACGACGGCGACACATCTTGCCTGCCCGACATGTAAGTCCTGGAAACGCCTCTGTGTCAACGACCCCCAAATTGACACTAATTAGCCTGCGGACCCCCATTTGACAATGTACCCCAAGGACCCCCATAAGAGAATATTTCTACGGCTCTAGCAGTGATTCTCAACCCGTTTCATTTCAAGGACTCCCCGTTTGACATGCATTAGGCTAAGGTCCCCTATTTAATGGCATTTCTATCTCTGAGACCCCACTTTGTATTGTAAAATCAATGTTAATTTAACCCAAGAATGTACAAATGGAACCAAAGCGGGGGACCCCTGGAACTCTCTCAAGGACCCCACTTTGGGAACCACTGTACAGATGGCAGATGGATGGCTGAGGTGAAGCATCACACCTACTGTACTGCCCTGCTCCCAGTACTTACCGAGCATCTGACCCGAGACTCATGCACGCTCACTAGGACTGAAAGCAGAACATCACGATCCAAAGGTGAGAGCTCTTAACAAGTTGAGCTGCACTATTTCATTGATCTGTTGGGTTTGGGTTTGAAATGTTAAGACACGAGGGCCAAAAAAATAAGCTTTGTAAAGCTTTAGGCATTTTGCATCCGTCAACTTCGATCCGTTTCTGCTCAGTGCACAATGATTTTCCCACCAGTGTGGCATCGTGAACGCCTCTTGTCTCTCAGCCCAACACATACAGTAACAGTAGAATGGTAGCAGGCCCTGCGGCTAGGCTATGCATGTGCTTGGCAAGCAGCTCCTGGCTGCATGGCTTCACATCTTTGTCCACAGGGGGTTTTTTCAACAGGGGGTTAATTACCAGTCATTAGTTTAAAAAAAAAAAAGTACAAAAGCCGTGTGATCAAATGGAGCGGTTATCAACCGCAAGGAGGGATTATCTCCTACCGCCTGTGAAGGCTGTCTCTATCGACCTGCCCACACTCTGTCGTCAACCACAGAAAGGAGGAGAGATGTAATTTCAAAGAGCAGAGCCAGAAGGAATTGATAGTATTGTGAACAACGTCCTTCATGCACACAATTGGATGAATATGGACTTCCCAGCATTCCTTGGAGAATTTTCTATTGTTGTTGTTATTTGCTGTTGAGGAATGTGTTATTAGAATGCATGTGTTTTTATGTTGTGTACAATTTACAAATTCAAATCTAGTCAGAGACAGAGATTGATTTGATCTATTTTCATTACTTTTGTATATAAAATAGGTCTTACTCTCAACCAATTAACAATTTGGTTGCCAAGTTTTCAGAATAAAGGCCAAATAGAGTATACCAGAGTGCCCAGCCTCGTACCCTAGTCAAAATATGGCCATTGAGGAAAATTAATTGGGGAACCCTGCGCTACTGTATGTGCACATGCATACATAGGTGGTGTGCCTCTTTCCAGGGCCGGATTTATCCTCCTAAGGGCCCCCGGGCTAGACAACATTTCAGGGCCCTCCTGGGCATTTTGGTCGCGCGGCAACGCCGGCCCCACCAAAAGAGAGAGGCAGGCAGGCAGGCAGGCAGGCAGGCAGGCTGACTGACTGACTGACTAGTCGCTGCCATGCACAGCGGTTTCCACAGCTACCCCACAACACAGTGTCACTGTCTGAGCAGAAGCTCTCAATGTTTTAACCATAATTCCGTGTGGCACAGTACCCAGTCAGTCTCATCCTCCACTCTCTGACCTGGTCTGTGGTCTGTGGGAGGCCCCTGTAGACGTCCATGTTTTTGATGTGGTCCACCCATGTGCCATTAAGTAACATTCTCGTGTAGACGCCGTCGAGGGCCTTTTCCCCGCTGTGCTATATTAATGTTTTTTAAAACCCTCATATTTTGACTATTTTAATCAACATAAACTTCACACTTTTCATCCAGTTCAGCCAATTTTCAAACGCTTGTGTGATGATGACACTTAACGTGTTCTCATGTTGTACTCACTAAAAATAACACGTCTTGAAAATTAGAATATGTTATTTTGGTCGAGCGTCGGTTTGTAAGACACGTTGACACCAAAGCGTAAATCAGGCTGTAGCCAAATAAAGCTCATGTGGCAACCAGTGGTATTCAGTATTCACCCCATGGTGCCACATTCTGTTACGCTACGGTACTGAGAGCTGTTTCTAAATAAAGCTTTGGCTTGCTTTCTTGTTCTTTGTGTGCACTCTTTGTAACAGTGGTAGGTGATGTGTTTTAGGTACACCAGAGGGTGTGTGTGTGTGTGTGTGTGTGTGTGTGTGTGTGTGTGTGTGTGTGTGTGTGTGTGTGTGTGTGTGTGTGTGTGTGTGTGTGTGTGTGTGTGTGTGTGTGTGTGTGTGTGTGTGTGTGTGTGTGTGTGTGTGTGTGGTGTGTGTGTACAATTCAACTAATACTCAAGGATTCAGCTGTTTCTCGTTGTTTCTTTTGTTATTCTCTTGGTAAGTTTTTTGGGGGGCTTTTTAAAGCGAGTGTGAGTGAGTGTGTTTTGTGATTGTTTGACTGTGCGTGCCTCTCTCCTGTCTTGGTGACATATGGAATGTATCTCCCGGCGGGCTACTGGCCACTGAGCTTCATTCAGTAATTGTGTTTGTGGCCTTTGGCTGGCCACCACATGACACCACCACCACCCAGTAGCATCAAAGACTCTTTTGGTGATATCTCCACCCCCTTTATTTTCTCCTTCTTCCTTTGCCACATAGATTTAACCTCATGTGTGGAGCTATACTCGTGCCATATACTGTAGATACTAGTTTGTAACTACTCAAACCCTATTTTCAAACATTTTCAAATTGTTCAAAACGTTCTCAAAATATATCTATACAACATATATCTTTCAATATGGCCAAGCTGAGTTTGCACTGTGTGTCTGTATAAAGAGTGTGGAAGTTGGCCGGGTGGGTTATTGATCAAACCCTTGTAGAAACATTTCCCCCTAGCAAATCTCTTCATCACATCGTACTTTTTATTTATATTATTTTGTGCAAAACAAATGCTTGCAATGGATTCAGAATCATGAACAACTCCTAGTTTGACCCCTCGGAAATGTTTCCCGCACAAGGTTAAGAGTACCCCAACTTTCAGCAGCTGTCACAGATTCCCCTGTCACAGATTCCCCTGTGAAATTTCAGTCTTTGTGAGATTTGTTACTAGATACCTTTACATATTGATGAATACATTTCTTGGTAAGGAATTTATTCATTGTATATATATATATATATATTTATGATGATTTCGGGTGTGACGGGACAGTACAGTAGAGGGATGCCCATTTCTCAACCGTTTCGGACGTGGGACGGCTGCCGGAACCGGCCCCCTGGGTGGTCTGGATGTCCCGGGACCCCCCGGGGACACCCACACTGTAACTCTCATTTCTCAACCGTTTAGGACACGGGGCGGCTCGCCAGAGTTGCACCACTCAGAGTTCACACAGGTGTGATTTTTTTTTTTTAAATATCCCCTGACTACAGCTTCAGTACTGGTATCAAAACAACCATGTTCGTAGTCTGCTACAATTTACAGAGGCACCTGATACTATAAGCCAGTGCATATCCATATTGAACAAACCTTCCTCTTACATGTTTGTATCCACAAAATGCCTGAAATAGAAACTTGCCCTCTGCTACATACACACAAGTTGTTGTCACGTTCCAGTGGCGCCTTCAGCTAGTTAGCCTCTGTCAACCAGTGTAACAGCTGCACTCCAGGACAATCAAACTCGCACGCGCACACGCACACACACACGCACACAGGCACTTCTTTCTGGATTTCCATCAATTATATTCTTCCCCTCCAGCTCCGTACATTCAACAGCACTGCGTAGATGACTGACCACAATAGCAGGATTGATCCCACACACACACACGCACACACACACACACACACACACACACACACACACACACACACACACACACACACACACGTGTACGGACATATACGAATGCACACACAATTATATGCATGCATACCCTAAAACTCAAATTGATAAGATAAGAAACTTAACCCATTAAGATTCTACAAAATGCCTTCTAAGTGGGTAGTTCACACAAGCTCAAGGGGTTTCAAAGAAGTTTTAAAGCAAGCTTGACAGCTTGTAGATCTGCAAAGCAAGATGTTTTCCCGCTTTGAATGAGTTAAACATGGTTTAAAGCGTACCCGAGGACACAAGAAGCATTGTCTCCTCTGTGCAGCCTGACTACCTATCTCTTCAGCAGCATTTAAAGTAATTGTAAATTGTAAAAGAGAGCAGACTGTAAGCTTTCAGAAACGTACAATGCCAACGTTTTTCTTTGGTGACTTGGCTGAACTGCAAAATAAACTTGCACACTTTTGCTATTACTTCAACACATTATAGAAATATACACACACCTGAAATGTTACAGCCTTTGTGAACATCCCGTTTGTAATTCATACCGGTGATTTATTTTAAATGTATTTCTTTAAACAGAATTCTAGATTTGCTAGAGCCGTCCGTAATCAGCTTACAGGTTGTTGACAAGGGTTTTCATGTCTGCTAAGCAACGATAGAACAGGTCCCTGTTGGCACCAACATCCCAAGGATACAGTGGTCTACCCTCACCTGATTTAATGATAGAACAGGTCCCTGTTGGCACCAACATCCCAAGGATACAGTGGTCTACCCTCACCTGATTTAATGATAGAACAGGTCCCTGTTGGCACCAACATCCCAAGGATACAGTGGTCTACCCTCACCTGATTTAATGATAGAACAGGTCCCTGTTGGCACCAACATCCCAAGGATACAGTGGTCTACCCTCACCTGATTTAATGATAGAACAGGTCCCTGTTGGCACCAACATCCCAAGGATACAGTGGTCTACCCTCACCTGATTTAATGATAGAACAGGTCCCTGTTGGCACCAACATCCCAAGGATACAGTGGTCTACCCTCACCTGATTTAATGATAGAACAGGTCCCTGTTGGCACCAACATCCCAAGGATACAGTGGTCTACCCTCACCTGATTTAGCCACAAACGGCCCTTTGTGTGCTTGTGGAGCTAGGAGCAGACAATGGAACTCATCATTGAAGCTTTCCCACTCCAACAACTAAAAGGAGGATTAGTCACCCTCCAAGCAGCAGAGCAGGAGGCAACAGCTTTGCTCGAGGACTTTTCATTCACCAAGTAAACAAATGGAATGTTCCCTCGTTGGTTCTCGTCATGTGGTCCGGCCGTCCGGGGGACCACCGGGGGTCCTTCATGGGGTCCCTATAGGTAAATGATTGATAGTTAGGAACATTTGTACACATTCAGAGTGCTATTAACACTGAGCATTGTACACGCTCAGAGCCAGAATGAAATGAACACTGAGGATTTTACTGTAAAATAAGTGTCCAAAAAAAGTTATGGGAATACATGGCCTAATTTGTATCTAACTGGGCGTGGATTATAAAATTATCTAACGCTTACAGTAGGTTAAAAAAGCAATGTTTTGGATCGTGTACTTGACTCGTGTACAACAGGCATTGTTGTTGGCTTTTTATTGCTTTTACCTTCAATACCCCAATGATTTCTCTCTTGGATGAACGTAACAGGATATTAATACTTAATAATACTTATCCCGCCCCTTTGGAACCAAAACAAATGAAAATCCTTTCCATCAGCACGAGTCTTGCAAGGCCCACCCACACCTATATTCATTGAATGGAAATCACCAGCCTTCTCACAGATATCATATAATCCCCACTTCTTCATTTCAGTAGCTGATCAACTACGAGTGCATGTGTCCCTCCGTACTCTCTGGTGTCATGGGAATGTCCTCCCGAGCGACTAAGGGAATATGAATCCATACATGCAGTACATAGGCTGTCGTCTCTCTGGTATGAAACTCTTGTTAACCGGTGACTGTGACGTCTCCATTGGGGCCTATTGGTGCGCGGAGGATACAGAAATATGGAAGCAATGTGAGTGTTTTTGTCATCAAAAACTCATCTCATCAAAACACATGCAGGCATACATGACTGTGCAAGTGTGTTTATTTCCTTTCTCATACTGTCAGCACTGATCCAATGTTTGTTCGATGTGACTAAGAACACTTAAAATTAGTATAAAATCTAAATTAGGTTACACCTTTACTTCAGGCCCAATCAAATGGAATAGTAGCCTTTATATGAATTCAAGTCTTAAAGCTTAAAGACAGCTGTCGTGTGAGAGGCCAGAATTGTCCATAAAGAACAGAAGCCTTTCTGCTATTTATGCACATTGTCCAGACAAACGACATTAAGGAGATTGCTATGCAAATTCAGGAAATAATAGGTAACACGTTAATTACCTACCTTTGTGGAGGTGATTGGCAGCCACGCATGGAAGTATAGGAATGCATAGAGTTGCACAGAAAAAACACGTACGCCTACAGAGTCAGACATGGCAAAGAACAATGGTGTACTGCTATAAATGATCTGTGCTAGCCTACTGTACGTATTGTATAAAACTCATCTCTTTTGTATAAAACTCATCTCTTTATCTTCTGACGTTCATATTATCTCTGCGTCTTTAGAATCTAGATACTGTAGATTAGATTAGATGTCTTCTTGTACTGTACCTCTATGCTATTTAGATGGATGTAGGGGTTGTTGCTCGCTTGTCCACACTAGATGCGATATGCTATTTGGACAGATACTTTGACACCGGCTCTAGTTATTGTGTAGCAATTCATAGTTTTCTTTGCATTCACTGTGTTTGACCACTTACCCTGTTTTAGGTTATTTCAAGATATTTACGCAGATTTCGAAGTTGCTCTGGACAAAGAGTGTCTGACAAATGCCCGAATTGTAAATTGTACATCTCTGAATAATACATCTATGGGACTTATAGGCCTACTGTAGTACTGTACTATATGGCCATAATAAATGCAAAGAACATTGTAAAGCTGTCTGTTTCTGTACGGAGGAGAAAAAAAGGCCTCAATGTAAATCAGCCTAAAGCCATTATATAGCCATGATATTTGTTCATGTCCAGATTACATCCACATCGAACAATCTTTGGATCTGAGGATTTCTGTCGCATGTAACGCGAGTGAAGGTGTTCTGTGGTATTATTAATAATATGCATATCGTACATACGTACTGTCAGAGGTCGACATGAGCTATGATCTCCCCGTTTACACTGGGGCCACTGATATGCAGTAATTTATTTATTCAGCTGCAGCTGTGTAGTGAGAATCACCCGATTCAGTCGTCTGTTTCCGCCCTATCCTGTTTGGCAGGATAACTTGACGTCTTGTTTAAGGCAAGCTGGAAACTGAGAATGGACAGTGCCATTCACAGCACTTGAAAAAGGTTACCAGCTGTAAATGGTAAATGACATTGAGTCATTGACAATGCACGAGTTGAAATGAAAGATACTATATTTGGGAGAACCACATCGCTTTACCATGAGAAACAACTGCTCCATTCAGTGTTTTACCAAGGAGGAAGTTTGACATTATTTCCTCAAAGGTTTTGACTTCCTCTTCCTGGAAGTGTCCAATTTAACTGAAAGGGACGCACTATTCCATTATTCATGGTTAGGGTGAGGGTTAACCAACACATCTGTGTGTTTTGAATCATCCTCTCTTGTTCATGTGTGTGTATGCATTCATACTTTTCATAGGCATGCCATTCAGTAACACACTATATTTCACACAAATCTCAAAGTGCTACATTGATTAAAATATAATTATACATAAAAAAAAATGAAATTAATACAATTCTGAAGAGACATCCCTTCCCAACTAAACATGCGGCTAAGAAAAAGTTCCATGTTTAATCAATACGTCCATTTAGGCAAATGCCTCGTTGAAAAGAAAGGTTGGGTTGTAGGAATGTAATATTGTCTATGTAGCTACTCTCACCTGAGGGGGAGAGGCAGAGAGGCAGATGACTGATGACCCTCCAGAAGTGTGTATTGCATAATACTGCTCGGTGTTGAATCCTAAGCAGCGTGTTATTGATCAGAAGCGTGTTTGTTTGTTTGCGCTGCCACCAGCCGTGGGACTATGAATGCCCCAGAGCAGGCAGAATCTGTCTATCTGACAGAGACCCCATGGCTGGATGAACTGGAAGAACAGTGAGTAACCACTCGGGAGGTGGCAGTGATACAGAGGGCGAGATAGGGGGCTTGTGAGATAGAAGAGACGGTGTCTGTTAATGAGTGTTAATTAATGCTACTGCTGATGGAAGCTACAGCATCTTATTGGACTTTGATCAATATCCTAATTAGCATCCTGTCTGCTGTCTGGTATTGTGCTTCCCTCAGGGAGACTGAGGCCCACTGCAACACTGTGTGTGTATACGGGCTGACCTGTGAGTTGTGACTGAAGTTGTTGAATCCACAGTCAGAGGCGTCTGATGGCAACCGGTGGTTCTCAAAGTGGGGTCCGGGGGCCCTTCTTTGAGGGGGTTCCAGGGTGTCCTCAGCCAAATGTGTTAACCCATTCTGACCTGAGATCAGATTCTAAAAATGTCTTCTACATCCTGACAGTTTTATGAAAAAGCTATGTTTCTATGTCAGTCGATAAAAAAAAAAATAGCAGACCTACAAGCTTGACCTATGACCTATGAGCTTGTAGATCTGCTATTTTTCAATAGCTAAAGCATAACATAATGCTAACACCAAAAGGGGTTCCTGCCCAAAATGGACATCAGCTATTTACAAGCTTACAACTATTTTCGAAAAGATCTTGGAAGAAATGTGAACATTTTGGAATATCTTGGAAATATTTTTAGGAACGGAAATCCCTGGCACAAAATGTTTGCAGATGGGGTCCGTGGCCAAATACTAATTTGGGGGTCCTTCCTTGGCATGAAGACGTTCAGTTCAGTGAAAAAAGTGACACCATGCATCCCTGCTAATGTCCAATCCACCTCCTTCCCGCCTGGTTGCCATAATATTTCTAAAAACTACAATTTCAACCTACATGGTTTGGGAGGAAAATGTCAAAACGGTTCGTAAATGTTAAAAAAAATAAGCTCACAATACACCACAATGCTACCACTTGCCTCACATCGTGAGCTTGTTTATTGGATATTTTTGCCTTATTTGCAAGACACTCATATGACGATATATAAAATATGGCATACAAGGCTGTTCCTAGACATTGGTTGTAACACTAACCACTAATTACAGAAACAAATTGACCTAACCTAGAGCATGCAGCTGGTATACTAATGAGGCTAATGAGAACTTATAGAACCAAATAAGACTAATGTGAATTTATGGAACCTAATGAGGGCAGCAGGGTAAGTAATTATTCATGTGGACTAATTTATTCTTAGGAAGGTTTTGGATTCATTTCACACCTCAGGTTGTGAAAAAAATGTTTTATTTATTTGTTTTATAATCCCCTTTAAAGAAAGTTTAAAAAGAGGCTTAAGTGATTAAGGGTTAACAGCTACTTTGCTCAGTTTCAGTTTGGAGTGATTCAGGTGTTGCTGAGGCTCGGCTTAAGCTCAGGCATGTGCACAAATAGACATCAAAGGGGGCTTGAGCCCCTGCCCCTGCCCTACCCGTCTGTAAAAGGCTTCCAGACAATGAATGCAGCATTTTCTATGGTGCCATGCCATACCCGAAGGCAGCATTCAGGAGAATTCCCATGTCGTACGCTGCATCTCCAGTAGCTAAAGAGTGCAGGGTTGCTCCTCGAAAGTAGCTGATCACAAACAAAAATCGAAGAAATTCCTTAAAAATACATTGAAAACTTAATGTTTAAGAAGTAGTGAAATCTATCTAGGTCTCAACTAGTTTGGGTCCTGGGAAAATGTTGAATTTCTCTTTCGAGTCTTGAGCTAAAAGGTCTGGGAATCTTCACCTCCAGAAGTATATAGTAATAATAAAAGAATGATGTGCTTCAGCACCATGGCCAGCTCCTCTCTGCTCTAACCTGGAATAGACCTGTGTAAGGGGCCTAGTGTACACACATATCAGACGAACATGCTCTGTGCCGTCCGTGTTTCAATGCTTTTCCAATGGAAGTCACGTGGTTTGACCAAACACTTGTTTGATGGGGGGAGGGGGGAAATCAAACACAAGTGTTGGGTCTAACCACGTCCAAGGAGTCTTGGGCTAAAAACGGCCATTGCAATCATCACAAATGTGATGAGGTCACAAGTGGCTATGGCCGTTTTAGCCCATAGTGTTTAGTGTTTCTTGTGCAAAACTAATGCTTGAAATGGATTCAGAATCATGAAAACCCCCTAGTTTGACATGTGTTTTCATGAATGTATAGACAATATTTTAGGCCAATAAAAAAAAGACTATATATCAAATGTCCCACTTTAAAGGAAAAGAAGCCTGTTGGCTGGCGGAATGTTATGTGATCCGGCAGCACCATGGCCTCTGCTCTCACCTGGATCAGAGTACCCACCCAGCAGGAGCACAGTCATTCAGGCAGTCCAGTCGTGCACTTGTGCAGAGAATGTTATAGATAAGAGAGGCATGGGGGCTGAAATAAATACCCTAAAAGGGAGCTAAACGCAGCCAGAAATACATCTGGCAGTAAATGAGTTGATAAAGTATTCAATCAATCACGTGAAACGTGTTGGATTCCATTCCAACACAGTGGGCTTATACATTTAACCTTGTCCTGATCCATCTGCTGTGATCCTCAGTTTAACAAGCGTCCCCATGGGACTCTCTCCATCCTAGAACACCTTCTGATGAAAGCTCACTCACCCACCTTCCATTCTTCTGATATGCGTGCACGGACACACACACACACACACACACACACACACACACACACACTCAATGTGTAAAGATATTGCATCAATGGCATATGTTTACATTTTCTATATGCATTTAATATCACACACCCGTCACCCGATAAGCAATGCAGTGACCATTTTTTGTTCCTTGGACTTTTTTTTTTTTTAATTTACCATTACTGACTGCATCAGTAATGGTGTCGATGAGAAATACTTGACCCTGTTGGAAAGGTTTGTAAGATAAGATCTAGCAGCAACAGCAGTATAAGGCAAGGCAGTAAGCGTGAAACACAGGAGAGGTACAGGAGAGAGAGAGAGAGGAGAGAGAAGACTAAAGATGAAATGAAATAGTCTCACAGTCTAGTCTGTGGCTGAATGTGCTCCTCAGTCCCCATCCCCGCTAGCACATTGTATGTGAGGGATGAGAGGGTTCACCGGGATGGGGTCGAGCTCTGTAATCATCCTCTCCTTCGCAAACCACCTCCAGAATACCCAGTTAACTCTGAAAAGGCTGGTGAGGACGGCCATATACCTCCATATTCAGTTTGTTAGCTTCCATTTTGGATTGGTCTACCATTGTCCACCTCCCGATGATGATGACAATGCACAAATAACTAAGTCTACCAAATAATGTCTCACTGTTCTTTTCACTTTGTTATTTTTCAAGAACATACACACCTCCTGTACGCACGCACACACACACACACACACACACACACACACACACACACACACACACACACACACACACACACACACACACCTAATTAAGTCAAAACATGCATTTTTGTGGAAGAGAATTCTCATCTCTTTAAACATGCATTTTCGTCTTGTATCGAACAAATAAAAACATACTTGTATGTAGTTATATGGACGACTTTTTTGACAATCTGAAAGAAAACATCTTTTGTACTAAGATGTCTCAGAGGAGTTGCTGAGCTGTCGTTGCTCAGGCTAACTTTTGATGACGGATGAGACATGTTATACGGCTGCAAGCTGATACTCTGTGGGAGACGGCGTCTGCAGATACAGTGCACTCAAAGATCAAATCATGACTTTTAAGAGGGGAAAGAGGCAAAAAATGCATCAAGCAGATCATCTCAGACAGATCATATCTAGACAGCGTGCCTTTTCAGTCTCACTGTTTACCGCCCGGTGAACCGGCTTCCAATTTAGCGTTGGATTAAATGCATGGCCTCGCCTCAGCCTCAGCCTCTGGTTGTCACCTCCAATCTCCTTCTCTCTCTGTCTCCTTTGGCCGGCTTTGTTTCTCCTCTGTTTTCACAGGTGAAATCATCCTTCACTAAAAATGTGTTTACTTTCAAACTCTGGCACTGGTTGTATATTCAAGTGCTTCCAAGACACACAAACATGAGCAAACGTTCACTGGGCCTCATTTATCAAATGTGAAAAAGCATTTGATCGTGAATTGCTCGTAAATGCATTCATGCAAGCAATGTGGGATTCAAAAATGTTTTTGTATAGCTTGCCAGTTTGTTTGTAGGATCCAAAGAGATTTCACAAGTGCTCTGTACCGTTTGTATATTTGTACGCATGAATGTCAAAAACAAACTTGTATTATTCTTTAGTTTCAGTTCATATCATTCTTTTAGTTGTACTATGATGGAGCCTTGGCACTAGTGTCAGCTGAGGCTGCTGAAATACCGCTTATTCTCAAGGCGCAGAAGAGACAGCTTGTTGAATATTCAAACAAATGTGCTCTCAACATCGGCACAGGAAAAAACCCACTTAATAATAATTAAGTAATTGTGTTTTCACTGAAGCTAAACGTAAGCAATCAACACTTCACCGAATCCAAAACAGTGCAGAAGTAGGAGTACCGTAATACATTTAGGTACTATTAAGCCACTTAAACTCACAATGCCGATATCGATATTGTCAGATAATGGCAAATACTGTATATCGGCCAAACCCATAGTATGTGTATCAGGCGGGCTCTAATCCAATGGATCACATTGTGGGGTCCAGGGAGTGGGACCCCTCAGTTGTTCCTTGAGGGGGTCCTAAATGAACCCTTACAGGTCCGTAACTCTGCGTACAAAATCCAAATGGAACCAAAGCTCCATGGTGGTTGTTATGGTGGTTGGAGCAGTGGCTCACAGTGTAGTCACCCCTCTGGTCTGTGGTGCTTCATAGCTTTTGGGAAGGTCAGGGCAGGTCACAGGGTTAAATGTCTCCTGATGACTCATTTCCCGTCCATAAGGCTGGAGATGGAGCACTCTGAGCAGCTGCTGTTCGGGGGACACAGACACAGACAGAGAGGAGCTTTGTGGGACGGAACAGGTCATGTTCACAACAAATTCAGCTTTTCAGAGAGGTTGCCGTGGAAATTCCAGGGTGGCAACTGCCAGCTGACAGCTCTAATGTTAGCTGTGTGTGTGTGTGTGTGTGTGTGTGTGTGTGTGTGTGTCTGTGCGTGCGCGGTACTGTGGCTGCGTTTATGTGTGTGCTTGCACATGTGCACGTGCGTGTTTCTCGCTGAGTTGTGTCTGTGTGTGTGTGTGTGTGTGTGTGCCTTTGTGTGTTCATGCATGTGCATGTGTGCACACGCACGCACGCACGCACGCACACGCACGCACGTGTGTGTGTATGTGAGACATGCAGTTTTGCAGTAGCAGTGGGTTCCTTTGAGGACGGAGGAATTGGGTGTGTCGTGAACTTTGACCTGTGGGGAATCAGGAAGACGGTTGGGCCCATGTGAGAAGAGGTGTTATGTGGTTTTTGACATGGCTGTCTCCAGTCTGCCGCAGGGAGACAGTGACTGTTGTGACCAGGGTCACTGACACCAACACATGTTTACTGTTATCAAGGTGTTGTTTGAGGTACTACTAGACAATAATGTTGGCCAATAGCCTACCGCAGTGGTAGGCGACCTTAGGCACGGGTGCCATCATTGGCACATGGGAGGGTAATCACAGGCCTAAGTGTGAGAGATTTGTTTTTGTTTTTGTTTTTTGTAGTCAATTATATTATGTACTCTAACACATATGTACTCTAACACACACACAAATTACATCCTGCGAATAATCATTCAAACTGTGATCTATGACTGAGGAATGAGTCTGATCTGAGTCTAATGATCATAAACTGTATGCCCTGATGAGAAAGAAAATAGTTCTGAAGAAAAGGTTGGTATTATGGACAATATAATATTGATATAGCACGCTGACAATCAAGGAAATAAAAAAACATGGCACTTCATGTCAAAAAGGTTGCCAACCCCTGGCCTACCTCAACTGAATCTGATCTACTCCAGGCATCAAATCCCAATATTTATTTTAAATGCCAAGTACATTTTCTATGTTCATTTGACCCATTGAAACCTGAGAAAGCATCTCTGTCATTTTAGATTTTATACCATCATTTTATACAAAACTCTTGAGTGTGTACAACATGGAACCAAACGGACCCTTATTCATTTTGTACACACTCGGAGTCAAGTGAGCATTTCACTGGGCATTTTACTGTGTAGGTGAACATCAAGTGTCTTAATGACTCAATCAATTATGCAGGTGGTGAGAGCCCACGCCGCCCTGCTTCGCCACGACTGCCCCCTCAACACTCATTTCATTGCATTGTTCAAACTGGTGTAATGGGCGGGAGAATCATATACTCATACTCTTTCCCTCTCGTTCTCTCCCCTCATATCTCTGTATTTCTCTCTCTCTCTCTCTCTCTCTCTCTCTCGCTCTCTCGCTCTCTCTGTCTTGTGTTAAGGTCATGGGCCACAATGGAAATTGGTCAAGGACTTTATCTCCCCCTCGCTGGCTCACTCAGAGAGTCACATTGTGCCGTATAAGATTGCCATGCCAACACGATAGTGTACACAAAGGTGTCGCACGCGCACAGACATGTGAAGTGGGTGCAGTCATCCTGAACATCTGACTCGAATAAGAACGATTCTGTAAAAGAGTGTGAGTGGGTGCGCGCACACGTCTTGTGACTTGATCAGATACTCGCAGTTGTGTGCTTTTCTTTTTTTGCGGTGGCATAAACGGAAAGATGGAGGGAATAGATTAAGGTCATGGCTGCTCCTCGTACCCTTTTCATGTGACAGCAGGAAAAACATGAATTCTGAGTTTCATGTCTGCCTGTTCGCTTTACCTTCATCTGTGTTTACCCCAAATGTGGCACAATCCTATATTTCTCAAGCCCTGTACTTTGTTGTATGTTGTCAATAATAATCAGATATTTTCACTGAATGCACAATGTTGTCGCTGGATGTTCAGCTGTTCTGCCGTTCCTATAGAATAGGGACACTATAGGGTTCATGTGGTTAATTTGGTTGGACGTATAAATCTGAATTTTGAGGTAATCCAATCTCATGGGCCAACCACCCTACCAGATCCATACCTTGACCGTAACCTCGCCAAACGCAAAGTCTCTCAACCTCTCCATTCCTCGCACAAAGGAGCAGTTCATCCACAAAATTGCTTATTTTCGATCAATTACACACCCCCATGAAGCCTTGAATTCGTGGAGATATATATATATATTTTTTTTGTTTACTGGTGGAGACTCAAAGAGTCATCAAAGAGTCTCCTTCTGACCGATGACCCGGTCATCAAACGATTCATTGGCTTTGGAATGTAACAAAAACATTGAAAATTCACTCCATGAAGTGAATTCAAGGCTTCATGGAGTGTGTAATTGATAGAAAATAAGTAATGTTTTGGGTGAACTACTCCTTTAATGACAAAACACAACTCATTTTAACCAAGGCCATGTGTGATGTGCCTGCAGTCTATTTAACATTGTGGGTATGTTGGGTAAGAGAGTGGCGACACGCTTTGATCTCGCCACAAAGCGGGGTGCCTATGGTCTATAGTTCCAAACATTGGAACTATCCCATTGAAATAGAATGAGCACTTCCGCATTCCATTGTTACAATGGGAGTCATTCAATTCAATTTTCAATTCAAAGGAGATTTATTGGCATGTGAATACAAATGTTTACATTGCCAAAGCAAGTATCACAGTACAATAAGAGTTGAAAATGGGGAAACTATATACAGCATTTTGTAAACAGAGTCACATTGCATCGTTATGTACATGTTATAACGGGGTATAAAGCTTTTTTTTTAAACAAATAGCAGCACTTTTTTGCAGTCAACTGAACTGGGGGACAAATGGCAGCATTTTTCTCAGGGCTATTTAAATCGTATACAGAAAACACAGATTTCAGATCTGTTTAAAGGTAGCAACTCTGTTTACATGTGCAAGGTCCAGCGGTCTACAATTGGTACAGATAGTAGTCAAGGAGTCAATGCTAGTGTCGCCACTCTCTTACTAGATTTCTCTGGGCCCACTGCCAATAGATAATGCAACTCTGTCAGCCATCTAATAAAAGCATGTGCGTGTGTGCGTGTGTGCGTGCGTGCGTGTGTGCGTTTGCGCGCGCTATAAAAGAAGAGTGCTGTGCATGCACGCATGTAGTGGGCTGCAGTACTATGATGTAGCCCCCTACATCACATCTAGGCCACCAGCTGAAGTGGGAATTCTACACTCGACAACACATTCCTGACACCATGTCTATCCCTGTCTCTGTCCAACCGACACCACATCAATTCGGTAGCAGACCCAGCAGCGTGTCTGTGTCAAGCGCTGTGTTAAACCCAGTTTGCTCTACTAAGACCGCTAATATGTTGGCCACATATTGGACTATCTATTTGTGTCTTAATGTGAAGTGCACTTGGCACATGCCATTGTGTTATTATGCTGCACAGCATAACGCTGATCTTATCTTACGATACTGTAGGCTGCCTGGAGTGCAACCTCAACATGTTCAAGAACTGTTTTGTTTCCCCACTTCCTGAATTTCCTGAATGAGGGTGGGATTTGACCTTCTTCATACCAGCTCAGTGACCTTGTGGATAGAGTGTCCGGCCTGAGACTGTGAGGTCGGGGTTCAATCCCCGGCCGTGTCATACCAACTATAAAAACATTGTTACCCAATGCCTCCCTGTTTGACACTCGATCAGCAAAAAGGGTTTGAAGCTTCATGTCCAGGCTGTATGCTTGTACATTTAATTGTTATTGATGACCGTCAATCTCAGTGTTGGCTGTCAGCTGGCTAAGCCATTTTCACTTTTCTTCAAAACACATTTTGACTTTTGTTCAAAACACACTTTTTGCTCTTCCACCTACAGCTTTTGTGCAAATATTACAAAAATCGGTAGTCATAATTTCTGGCCCTATCCAATTACAACACCACAGGCAGAATTTTCATACTCCGTATCGTTCGGCTGTAATTGGCTTCCAAAGTTAGTGCGATGGGCCTGTTTCCCCCCAATCAGTAATGTGATCTACTACATCGCATTACCCACACTTTTCATTTGGTGTTCATATTCAGAACGGGTAATGTCTAGTAACTATAATTAAAGGCATTTGAAAGGCATTTGAAATTAAACAGAAATGTTACTTTCAGGATTCCAAATCAAAAATATCTACAATTTCAAAACGCGTTGCACTGCGACGCGTTTTGAGCTTGTATATCGGCAATTTTTTGCCACAGCAGTAATATGCCATGTGGCCCTCTGGAGTGAGTGTGGAAATATAGTGGCCCTCTCCCACTCCTGATCTATAGCTGGTGCTGTATGCCTGCAGTTAAGCGCCGTAAGGCTGTGTACCGAACTGTACTTCTTCAACAGCACATTGCACACGCCACAATATGTGCCGTCCCAGACTCTTCTGTCTTCGTGATAACATGACTGTCACAATGTACTGTACAGTGCGTTGCTCGACCAGACACCATGTCCATCTTTATGTCTCACTCCCTCACACCAGACACCGGTCAAATCCTCAAGTGTTAACCCTGAGAGTGGAGCCTGTGCATGCGTACACTCCCCAAACGTAAATACTATTACATATTGATTCTTGACCTGGCCATGATGAAAGGGATGATGTGCAGTCCTGTTGGTTCTATTCAAATACTTAACCTTCTTTTACGTATCATGTTCCACCAAAACTATACATTAATTTCCCTTCTTTTTTCTTTTTTTTACCACATTTAGCCTTTTCGGATAAAACTGGAATTAGAGCAGACATGTAACTACATGGAATACACAGTGTTTTTACTTTTTCCCAACTTGACTTTTCTTTCTTTTCTTTTTAGAAAAGAAAATATTACGGAAATATTACGCTGGCAATTATTCTGTTTATTTAATGCCAATACACAAGGCTACAGTAGTCTTTTCAATCGGAGTGTTACTAATTTATAAAATGCCAGAGAGCAACCTAACACCCAAGTTGTGCTCACTGATGCTGCTTATTTATGAAACACTTAATGGAGAAACTGTTATTTTCTTCTACAGCAGAGCCAAGCGGAGCATGCATAAAAGGTTCATCGGCGTTCACCGCGAGGTGTGAAATGAATCCAAAACCTGCCTGAGGAGAAATGTGTCCACGTGAATAATGACTAAAAGCCCTGGCCTCATTTGTTTCCATAAATTCACATTAGTCCTATTTGGTTCTATAAGTTCTCATTAGCCTCATTACCATATGTACGCTCTAGTATAGGCCCATTTGCTTCTGTAAGCAGTTAAGTGTTGTGAAGTGCTGCTAAAACACATGGTTAGGCGTGTAGTCTTCATTTAACCTCTTGAACCCCAGCATCCATATTCCATATTATGGCTGGGAACATATGTATTGATATAGTTCAGTAACAAGCTCTGCTCTTTAGTAAAAAAAGAAAATGCAGGATATCAATTGTATCCAATCAGGGGAAACACAGGATACAGGACAGTGTTGTGTTGATTTCGTCGACTAAAACTAAGACGAAAAATGTCGTCGACAACCATTTTCCACTGACCGAAACTAAATGAAAACTAAGCTATGATGACTAAGACTAAAAAAAACTAAAATGGGCAATTAAGTCAACAAATAAAAACTAGACTAAAATGTTAGGAAGGGACTAGTGGACAAGAGATCCATTGGACAAGAGATCCAGCACAAGTCATTTTACACTTGGTTGCATGCTGAAAATAGCAGCTATTTTCAGAAAGTATAAAATCTGTCATGACGGCATCAAGGCCCGCCAAAATACATTTTAGTCGACTAAAATCTTATATTTAGTCTAACACTAAAACATTCCAGATGACTGCAATGTGACTAAAACTAAATGAAAACTATTCAAGAGACTATGGGCTGTATTTTGCGTGTCTTAAGTAGTATTATTATTATTATTATTATTATTCCCTAACTTGAGTAAACTAAAGACCTGGAGGCGTGATCAATGCTCTTTGGCCACTCAGAATAGCCAAATGGCATTGATCACGCCTCCAGGTCTTTAGTTTACTCAAGTTAGGGAATAAGACCTGGTACTTAAGACACGCAAAATACAGCCCTATGACTAAAACTAAAATCTAAATTTGCTGCCAAAAACAACACTGATACAGGATGAAGAAGTGAAATTGGAAGTGATGAAACGAACACAAAAAAATAACAGACGAAACTGGAACCGAACACCGTGAAATTGAAGCTCTTTGGGGTTCTCTCTGCTGATTGGATAAAATTGGTACCATGACTTCAAAATGGAATATATCATTTTGTTTTCCACCTACACCAAATCTTTATTTATTTTCTAATGGAATATAGAGCTATAAAAAACATTTTCTCTCAGAGTAAATGTTTTAAGTAAGCAACATGCAATCTAGTATAAATAAATCTATTAAGTAACTCGGACACTGAGTAAATATCAAATCTTACATTGCTAAACAATATGCTATGTAAATGACATACATTACATAACACGTACATATTCATGAACAAGTAACTACATACATATGGATGTAGTAACTAACATCTGCACAGGCAACAACTACTAAGAACAACTACTTTGTGTCAGACAGGAATAGCACAAAAAACAACAACCCTATAATGATAATTGAACTCAAGCATTTTTACACTCTAGTTTGATGGCAGAAATGTTCATGTTTGTGCAGTTGATGGGTTTGAAAGATTGAGACACAGCTGCAGTAGTGGAGCCCACAGTACACGCCACATTAATATTAATATAAGTCATGCTGTGTAACTTTTTCAATTAAACTAAAGCTGGGTTTTTTTTATACATCTTTCACTGGTATATTTTTCACAATAACCATTCCACATAAATGTGTTTTTTCTGCTCCATATGCAGTCACTCGTGCCAAAATGACGCAAGGATCGGAAATTCATATATTTTCGTTTAAAAATAACCCTGGCAAACTGGTGATAGGACACTGCAGTGCTTGTTTTGGAGCGGTATCTCCTGTGTTTTTGTTTGAAACTGAATTCTCAGTTCCAACTTCCAACAGAAAGAGGTGTTGTCAAAATAAACAACTATTGAAATGGATGTTACACGGTGGGACTTTAAATTTGTCTGTGCATCCTATCCTTTTGACACGGTTCTCCAACTAAGAGTACAAGGGATGTATCATTTGTTTGGCCGGTTAGATATGGCTATAATTAAATACTGTCAGCAGCATATTGTTGTCACTGTGGTTTAATGCGTAGGCTCTGATGTATGTCCTGGGTTCAATTCCCGAGCCGAGAACTTTGTCAGTTGTCACTCCCCTACTCTCTCCCTGTCTATCTTCACTGTGGACTGTAAATAATGGCAAATAATGGCTCTGGCTCAGAAATAGTGTTCGAAGTGTCCTTAAACAAGACACTGACTGAACTTTGCTCCGATGAGCAGGTTGGTGCCTTGCATGGTTTCTTCCGCCATCGGTGTATGAATGTTTGTATTTATGGGTGTAAAATACCTCGGAGGAAAGCCGGTCTTGGATCAATGAACAGCCAATATAGTGTCAGAGCATCAAAGGGAACTAAAACACAGGTCTTTGTATGAGCGTCCCACGGTCTCCCACTGGCTTCAGCTCTCCTATTCTCCTATTCGCTGAGCTTCTATCATACAGTAGGTCTCTTTGGTTCCATACTGCAGCTTATAGGCCAAGGTAATGCACGTGCGTATGTGTGTGCACTGTCGCCCTTGAACCTGGACCCATTGAAACTGGGGAAGCATCTGTGTCCTTTTAGTCACTTCGAGCTAAAAAGCATTATTCTATACTTTGGCAAGTCCAAAAGGCAGATATACAAGCTAGTTGTTGCTTGTAGATTTGCTATCTTTTTTAAATCATGAAAATGTGTGCACATTTTTGAATATATGCACATACTATGTATACTTTTAAAAAACATGTTTAACTAAAATCTTTGCTTCTGGAGGTCCCTGTAACAAACTATTTTGAGATGGGGGCCGTCGGCTAAATACATACATTTTTGGGGTCTTTTGTTATATATTTGGGGGCTTTTCTGCCTTTTATTTGATAGTGACAAAGTAAGCACTAAGCTGACAGGAAATGGGGGGAGAGAGATGGGGAGTGACGCGCAGCAAAGGACGTCGGGATTGGCAGTCGAGCAACCCAGGCCATTTAGGGGGTCTTTGACATGAAAAGGTTTGAGCACCACTGATTTATAGCGACATACGTATTTTCTCCAGAAAACTGTTTAGAAGACAGCCGGCCTCGGGTCTTCAAGGGTAAAGTTGCTAGGCGGTGTTTTGTAGTGGTGGTTAAGGTCACAGAGAACAGTGTCAGGAATCATTTCAGTGGTCTGCTTCTCCACAAGCTTAGCCCGTCACACGCCTTCTGCACTGGTTCAGAATGCTGATGTGCGCGTCGTCGTGTTATCGATTGGATCACACCGGTTTATGCTGCTGTCTCACCTGTGTGAGTATTGATATGTGCTGTGTGTGTGTGTATGACCTAATCATCCTGTTATAGCCACTAACCAATCTCCCCCTTTCTCTCTCCTGCCCTCATTCTGTCTGCTGTGCTTATTTCTGTCTGAGATCCCCCGGTGCATCTGCTCTGCATGCTAACAATTAGGGCACAGGTTTGGATGCGGTGTGTGGTATCATTGGTAATCCGTGGCATCTCACAACGTGTGTGTGTGTGTGTGTGTGTGTGTGTGTGTGTGTGTGTGTGTGTGTGTGTGTGTGTGTGTGTGTGTGTGTGTGTGTGTGTGTGTGTGTGTGTGTGTGTGTGTGTGTGTGTGTGTGTGTGTGTGTGTGTGTGTGTGTGTGTGTGTGTGTGTGTGTGTGTGTGTGTGTGTGTGTGTAAACAATTTATCCATTCAGCAGATGCTCTTAAACGCCTTCCCTGCTAAGGGCGAGATTAGACGAGATAAATGTATATGATCACAGATCGCCTAGGACGAAATCGTCGCGACCTCGCGGGACCATTGCCAGCGCTTCCAACGAAAGTATCTGCCCTGTGCCCCGGAAATTATTCCAGTGTAGTAAGTCAATTCCAGTCAATTCCAGTGGTGTCGCTTCAAATAGGGGGCCAGCCATGCGGCCTGAAAACCGTGATGCTCTGAGCCAACATCGCCATCTATCTAGTGGTCGGTGGGGAAGATTCAGTGCAGGAGCAGCAGGTGGGTATTGCGGTCACTATATTGCATTGTTGGGACAAAAAATAGACCTGAGTCAGAAGGCAAAGCTCTCGATATACTGACTCGATATTCATTCCTACTCTCTCACCTAGTGTATGGCCAAACTGCTTGTATTGTGGATACAAGCGGTTTGATCTATTGGGCATTCCATGATGAAACATAATGCAATGCTGGCATGAAGTCACTATAACGGCATACTGTCTGCTGTGGCATCAATTATGCTCACCCTGGTTGTTTGACAAGGGGTTCATGCCACTTTCTCTGACCTTGCACTCTGTAAGTCGCTCTGATAGGAGCATGTGGTAAATGCCTAAATTATAATTGTAATAATCATTCCACTCCCAGGCACAGTATGAGTAATATTACAGGCTTAGTTGTAATAGTCTTATAGAAAAAGATTCTAGTGGAAAATGTAGATTATTGTGCAGTCTATGCATTTAACCCATTTTGGGTGGGAACTCCTGCATCATGTTATGCTTTAGCTATTGAAAAATAGCAGATCTACAAGCTCATAGCGCGCCACTGAGTGCGCGCTACGAGCTTGTAGGTCTGCTATTTTTGAAAAATCGAAGAACGACTGACATGGAAACATAGCGTTTTCAGAAAACTGTCAAGAACTGTCAGGAACCCCCTGTGGTTCTGGTACAGCACCAAGGGGCAGAACCCCCTTGGTTCTGGTACAGCACGAACCCCCTTGGTTCTGGTACAGCACCAAGGGGCAGAACCCCACGCTGGAATTGAAGCTCACTTCCAGGTTCTTTCAGAATGGTGGGACCTTTTTTGCCCCAGTGCCGCACCACGCCTAAAATCTCTGGCACCATGCCAAGACAAGCCAAGAAAAAAAGTGTGTGAGTGAAATGTTTAACATTATACTACAGGCAATTGGTTGAAATAAGTCCTCAAGCATGTGCTGAAATGGGCATGACGGAACACCTGGAGACGTTAATAGAAGATTTGAGAACAGAATAATCAAAAATCAATCAACACACATTGTTATCAATCAAAAATAACAATGTGTGTTATGAAACTTCTCTCATCTGACTCCTCTTCTATTTTGAGGGCAATCGTAATGAATTAATCAAAAATTATCAAATTAATTAATGAATAAATCAAAAAATGATTCTCCCCCCAGCCAGCACCGGGGCAAAGCTTTTTCCTGTTATAATCTCAATGAGGTTCTGGGGCAAACTTTACACTTGATTTTATTACTTTAGTAAACTTTTCCATAAACGGCTGCATGCGGTTGCAGCCAATAGCATTCATTCCCGTTTTCATTTCAGACTGGATATAGAAAGATGGCAGATTTGAAATTGCTGAAAAATATTACAAAATATATATATATTTACGGTCTGGAGAAACCAATAGTCACTTTGTCCATGTATTGCCACATCACATTGTTACCCACTTGGTTGGCTGGAGTCCCTCAGGGCTCTTTACTAGTTACTTTTCTGTTTTCTACATTAAACATCTTCACTGAAAATAGCTGATCTACGAACTCACAATGCGTCGACTCGTAATATTGCAGGCCTTAATATCTGTTATTTTCTGCCAAAGCTTTCCTCAGAATAAGGCTGGTGGCTGTGGTTTAAGTGGATACAAAAGTTGGTGAAATACTTGTTGCAGTTTCAAGGTGGAGAAAGAACAAAACACACAGAACATAATAACTGTTTTAGGGACATAAACAGGAGGGCTTTCAATATTTTCAAGAAGATATGATTGAATATGCTGCTATTGAAAACACTCATATTGTCTTCTTTTTCCTGCTTGTTTCACTCTGTTGTTTCAAGGTTCAAGGTTCAGCTTTATTGTTCCACTAGGGAAAATTGGGTTTGCAGCCACAATAATCCGAGCAGTCCCCAATTTAAAAAGCACAATACATAACAGACAATACAACACAAAACAAAATGGCACACTACAAAGCTTCTTTTCACTCTCTTCTCTCTCCCTTAAAAAGTGAAAGCAGCATGCAGACAATGTGCAAAAAAGCAGCATGCAGATAAAGTGCAAAAACAACGCTAACCATGCTAACTGAACTCTCCATGGAATTCACAGCTTATTCTTTGATGGAGTTTCTCTTGTTTAACTTTCGTTGCTCTTGTTTCTATATTATTCCTCTTGTTTCTTTCTCTTGTTCCTCTCTGGCTTCGGGTGTTTCATGTTTGGTAGGTCTCAGGTTTTGTAATAACAAAACACACACACACACACACACACACACACACACACACACACACACACACACACACACACACACACACACACACACACACACACACAGTCACTGCGTTGCTATCAGTGTGAGTCTGACAGTTAGATTAGATAAATGACATGGTTTGCTATTCCTGTGCAGAACTCTGACTTTACGGTGTGTGCACACAGAGTAAGCAAGTAAGTAGATTGTGCAAGCACACACGCACAACACCCACGCTCATACACATACGCATACACACGAACAGTTTCATTTGCATTTATATGTACAAAAATATATGTATTTTTTTGGGGGGGAGAAAGGAGTGATATCCTTGGGCGTATATCAAACAGCACTTTCTCACAACATGACAGCTTTCTCAGAGCACGCCTTCAGACATAATTGCATGGTGAGAGGCCATTCTCACACTTGACTTGTTGTGTGAGTCGCATTGAATGCTAGAGCCAAAACCTGTTTGTTTATTCTGTTTGGTTTGGTGAGGTGAGAAGAACAGACACACTCGGGTGACAACTCTGGGAACCAGATTAAACGTATTCAGCATACAGTATCTGAATGTTGTCACTTCTGTCACAAGAAAGATGATAAAATATCAGTTCTTCAATGCAGTATTTGTAGTTCTTATGAAGGAGTGCAATCATTCCCACACGTTCAGGTGATGGGAGCGTAGTGTACAGAGGCTGTTTGTTCATCGTCTGCCCCACAATGGGAAAACCTGGGCTTGAACCGAGGTAGCTAGTATCATCAGGTACTGCTTTAGTGAAACAGAGAGAGTTGCACTGTTGCCTGCTAATTACAATGTGGAGCGTGTGTGCATGCGAGAGACAGAGGGAGGGAGGGGGAGAGGGGGAGCCGTTACGTTGCATGATTACCTTCTGAGAAAAGTAACTTGTTCGATTATTTTTAACTAGCATTGCTTTTGGAAAAGGTAAGCTGTTATATAATGACGTTATTCCTAGCACCGTTACACCCAACACTGCCAAGAATTACAGTTGTTGAGGTCAATACAACTGGCATTCTGTGCAATGATTCTTGTCTATGGACCGTTACCCTTACAACAGTCGGTCGGTTACCTTCCATTCTGCCTGAACGAGAACCCTTCGGAGAATCCCAATGGTTTTGGCCTTACTTTGCCCTGTCAGCGGAATGAATTGCTGATGTTGTTATTAGTGTGGTTGTTGTCGTCAGACCTCTGAATCAACTGACATTACTGCAATCTTTCCACTTTTTCCATTTCACTTTCCCCCTTGTTACCATTACTCCTGGTGGCATCTTGCTCTAAAATCAATGTTTCCTGGTTGCCATCCCCCGCCCCACACGTCTCTCTCCCAACATATTTGCTTCTTCCTGTTGATATTGTATAAATGAGATGTAGGGGAATTAGCTAGATGATAAACCCTTTTTCATGCACTAAACTAAAGGACATCTCCAGCAACCAATGGCTTAATTGCCTGCACCCAAACTCATTCCGCAAAACATGTGGGTGCTGACTCCTGTTTAATAGTGCAAGCAGTAAAGCTATTAGATCTTTTGTATTATTGAATTAAAACTGGCTAGGGTCCATGCTAGCTTCTAACTGTAACCAGCAGTGATGGTTTGCAAATGGAATCCGAAAACGGAGTCGGCCCTGCTTAGGTACACAGCTCAGATGTACTCTCTCAAATACAGAACTTCAAGCCCATCTCTCTTCCATGTGTATCCATGCATGCAATATGCACACCGGTATTCCCATATGCAGCTCCTGTACATATATAGCTGCATATGGGAATACATTTTGTGAGGTAAACCATGACACTGGGATTGGGAAAGCTTTTATCCTATACTAAAATGGGCTTCAGCGTGGATCGGCAGGCGGACGGACCATGTCATCATGTCACCATGACTCAGCCCTAACTATATCAGGAGTTCCCAATGCAGCTATGCCCAAACATGTTGGCAACTTGGCATCAAACAAATCAGGTACCGCCATAAATGTGCACAAAGGGCGGCATATAGTGATGACATAAAGGATCTCCATATACTGTATGGGTAATAAAGGGACGTGGACTGACAGATACAGAGATCTCCATATACATTAGCAATGCCTGCACCAGATCTCATTATACATTATCAATGCCTGCACCACTTCCCTACAAACTTTCAACCTATTTACAAACTTTCCTTGAACACTGTGCTAGCATGCCCTTGCCCATTTGTCAAGGGAATTGATTCACTCCCTTGTGCTTCCCGAAGAAACTCAGGTTAATTCAACTTTTGATATAAACTTTTTTTCACCTCTCATACATCGGAATGGGCCAATGGTCGGACAAGCCCATATCAGGTACCGGAATGTTAAGGTCATTTAGCTAATGTTGGTGGAGGAGGGGTTCCTTACCATAGATCCGAGTCACTCACCTTTCAGTGCTGATCAAAAACCCATATAAAGTCAACCACATCTGACTGGCCACGTGATCTGGAAGGAGGGCAGGCTCAGCTGTTGTGGAACTGAACAGACGAGGAGCAGAGCAGGAGAACGAGAGACTCGCATTCCTGCTAATACAATCTTAGTATAAATTTAGGAAACCTCTGCCTGTCCTCATTAGTATTCCCCCTCCGTGCCAATCGACCTGAACATGAGCATTGGGCATTCTTCATCTGATTATTACATTTATTAGCATTTCTGTGAACTCTCACTCTGCTGTGGGTGGAAATCCCCTCCATTTTTCTCCTTAGTGGGTTGACCAATAGATTTCAAATTGCACACTGACATTGACCTATATGTACTGTAAGCGGATTCTTCCCTTTTCCCAAACTTATAAGCTCTTTATAAGCATTTCTGTGAGTGGCAGGTTTAATTCCAATATTGTGCTTTCCTCTTTATAGTAGCATGCTGTACCTATACCTGTGCTCACCGCTCAGGGTTATACACACAAACAGCACCACAGAGAATGCCAGCAGTGTGAGAAAGACAGCTGAGTCGATGGTGCAAAGTTATTAAAAAACAACAACTTTGATTAAAAGGCCTAGCAAAGCAGCAGACTCAGCAAGCCTGTATGTGTGTTATTCATGTGCAGCGAGCTTAGCTTTAATTATAAAACGGTCTTATCAATCGTGTCGGCATGAATCGACCCATAGAAGTGACTTTGTCCGTCCCTGGTGGTGTCCCTGTGTCACTATGTATGTTTAGGGTACCAACAGGGAGCGCAGTTGCACCACTCACTTCAGATTGGTCAGATATTTTACAGTTGTCGTTCTCATGCATTGTCTCCTGGAGGAGTTACTTGGTCTAGTACTCAGAGGAGCACCTGGAGGAGTTACTTGGTCTAGTACTCAGAGGAGCACCTGGAGGAGTTACTTGGTCTAGCACTCAGAGGAGCACCTGGAGGAGTTACTTGGTGCTCCTAAAATGTGGCGACCCATCTCATCGGATGGATAAAAGAGGGATGCATGAATAACTTATAGCAAAACAATATTTATTGGATAAGTGGGGACTGGGGAGTCAATGTAGAGTATTGCAACTCTAGATTCATCCCATTATAAAAAGAAATCTAGAGTTGCAAATTGCAGCTATAGGTGTATTCCAGCCCTATGCATATTCTAATACAAACTTCTTAATACTTCCTAAGGATAATATGAGCATCAAAGCAATATTTAGACAAATTTTATTTTTTTTAATTTAAATAGCCGATCTACTAGCTCACAACGTGTTGCGGAGGCGACACGTTGTGAGCTTGCAGATCAGCTATTTGTTTAACATACGACACGTCGTACGGCGAAGCATACGTCAGGCTTCCCTTTTGTTTTTAGCTGAGGCGACGTACACAGTCAACACAGAGTCAGACACACATGGCTCCTCGGTGCAAAATAAACAGTGTACACTACCCGACTTTACGATAATAAGGGACAGTATGTCGGGTCACGCTGTTGTCATGTTGATAAGCTTCATGTTGTGCAGCAGCAGTGCCAGTCCGCAATGCTTTGCACTGTGAGAGACGGCATCGCACACGAGCAACTTGCTCCAGCACCCGGAAAACAAACACAAGCACAGCGGCCAATGGGAGGAGTGCAAAGCATCCAAAGCATGCCCTTTTACAACTTTTACTTTTTAGTTCGCTCCACATCTGAAACGGAGAAGCCGAATCATTTGTGTCAGGTTTTTGATTGACGGCGCATAATGAATTTTGACGACCCATGCGCACTGGCTGCACCGCTTATGTGCAGCCCTGGGTATATGAATCTGAAATTGACTGACTTGAACTTGAACTTTTGACTTTCTCCAAATGTAAACTGTTTATTTTTGCCACAGGCGATATGATCTGTAGTTCGCACGTCTGAAGACAAGTCTGCACAGAGGTTCGGTGTGTGTGTGTGTGTGTGTGTGTGTGTGTGTGCTGTGCATCACGGATCTGGATTAGTAGGCAAAAAAAGACTAAAAGAAAGACACTGTCAAATCAATAGTGATTATGAAAGGGAAATAGCCAAAAATAATTCAACCTGGTGAATATTGCTCTTTCCATAAATATTCAGCAGCCAAACGTCTTAATTTGTCCAAACAAGCTTGCACACATACAAACACACCCACACAGACTCACCTACTGCACACACACACACACACACACACACACACACACACACACACGCACGCACAACTGTCGGATAAACAGCAGGCTAAATCGGATAAATGACAAGCAGGTGTAATTCATTCTCTGTGCTTTGAAATGCATGCCTCAGGATCAATTTGTGCTCTTTTTAACACGCAGGAGAGTGTAGATTTGGTTGTGTGTACAAACTGTACATACACTCTTGGAGTTAAATTAACACTAAATATTACTGTGTAGAATACTTGGAATACCCTTGAAATGAGTGGAATGACAGTTTAACACTCTCCTGTGTCAATTGTTTCTCTTCCAGGATTGGCTGAGCAAGTTTGGTTACCTCCCCCCGTCTGACCCAGTGAATGGCCAGCTTCAGACCAAGGAGGCTCTGACCGAGGCCATCAAAGCCATGCAGAGGTTTGGAGGCCTGCAGGAGACTGGCATCTTAGGTATGTCACTGTCATGTATCTGGGTGGGTTTGGAGGCCTGCAGGAGACTGGCATCTTAGGTATGTCACTGTCATGTATCTGGGTGGGTTGGGAGGCCTGCAGGAGACTGACATCTTAGGTATACGTCACTGTCATGTATCTGGGTGGGTTTGGAGGCCTGCAGGAGACTGGCATCTTAGGTATGTCACTGTCATGTATCTGGGTGGGTTGGGGGGGCCTGCAGGAGACTGGCATCTTAGGTATGTCACTGTCATGTATCTGGGTGGGTTGGGGGGCCTGCAGGAGACTGGCATCTTAGGTATGTCACTGTCATGTATCTGTATCTGGGTGGGTTTGGGGGCCTGCAGGAGACTGGCATCTTAGGTATGTCACTGTGTGTCTGGGTGGGTTGGGGGGCCTGCAGGAGACTGGCATCTTAGGTATGTCACTGTGTGTCTGGGTGGGTTGGGAGGTATGTGATTAAATGTGCAAAATACTCCTGTTGGTTTAACTCTGAAGAGGACCGGTAATTGTGTCTGAGTTACAAATGGATACATTAATTCCAAGGATTCTGAACCCCAGCATGGGATGCACACACAGATCCGACACACCAAAGGTCCGACATGTGGAAATCACCCGTCGCTCCCGACAATGCGTTGGTCCGACATGCGTTGCGCCGTGCTTGCGGTTAGGTTTTGGGTAGGGTGTCGGACCAATAGTATGTCGGAAATAAGGCATGTATTCCCCCCCCAGCATGCCTATTCTGGGGAGAACTGTGAGAACAGAATCAGTTTTAATTGTATGTCAGCTTTTTAATGTCTCTAATGTTATTGATCACATTGATCAGTTTGTTCATATTGTGCAGACCATGGCTGAAAGTTACACGTTGCTGTTCCGCTCTGTTCTGCTCCTTTCCAGACCAACCTACCCTGGGCCTGATGAGTACCCCCAGGTGTTCCCTGCCTGATGTGTCCGAGACCGAGGTGGCGAGAGGCCGCAGGAGGCGAAGTCCCACTCCCCAGAACAAATGGGCTAAAAGACATCTCTCTTGGAGGTAAAGCAGGTTTCTTGTCTGCTATGTTCAGCTTGCAAGCAAGCATACGATGCGTTGTCTTTTAGTTCTACTCCATCTCTTCTCCACTAGTCCCTCCCTAACATTTTAGTCTAGTTTTTATTTGTTGACCAAAAATAAATATGGTCTTACTTTTAGTTAACATACTGTAGCTTAGTCTTTATTTATTTTTGAGTGGTGCAACCACTCCAAGGAACAGCAATGTCCGTGTTCACCCATGTGCTCACCTATGTGTCCGCCTATGCATGTGGCCATGAGCACCAGAATGACTATTAGTACCAGTAGGGGCGCTGTTGTGCCAGAAACGGAGAGAGAGATAGTGCTGCACGTGCTGCACTGTTGCCTGCTAATGAGAGAGAGAGAGAGAGAGAGGAGGAGGGGGAGAGGGAAGTTGCACCACTCAGTTCACACGGGTGTGATTTTTTATTTAGTTTCCGTCGGTGAAAAAAGGGCAGTCGAAGAAACTTTCGTCGTCATAGTCGACAAAGTCGGCACTAGAGCAAAGGCCTCGTCACTCAGTCATTCCGTAATGGATCCGTGTTAGCCCGGCAGCATGGAACATCTGTCACAGGATAGGGTTAAATTATGGAAGGAGAGAGCCAAGCAGATGCTCGGTCTCCATGCTGATTTACACACGTTATGAGCCTGAACCAGCTACTTCACAGCAGCCAGGAGAGTGAGGAATGGGAGCTATAGCTGTAGTCTGGTCGGTGGAAAGACACCACTGTGTGCGTGCGTGTGTGTGTGTGTGTGTGTGTGTGTGTGTGTGTGTGTGTGTGTGTGTGTGTGTGTGTGTGTGTGTGTGTGTGTGTGTGTGTGTGTGTGTGTGTGTGTGTGTGTGTGTGTGTGTGTGTGTGTGTGTGTGTGTGTGTGTGTGTGTGTGTGTGTGTGTGTGTGTGTGTGTGTGTGACAGAATGAGAGATAGATGCTTGGCGAATTGTGTGTGCGTGCATGAGAGACAGATTCTTGCATGGTAACATCAACATGTCTTCATGCTTTATGACATTTATCTTCTTTGTATACCACACACAAACGTGCCTCTCACGTTTATTGTCACAGATCATGCAAGCAATAGTTTGTATAGCGGCATTATGGAAAGTGAAACTCTCGTGCACTTCCTCAACAGTGTCGGATATAAAACACCTTGGTGGTGGCTAACAAGCTGCATTAGTCAGTCCTGGCTTTTGTCATTTCTCCCTCTCTCGTCAGCCTCCCCTCCCCTCCCCTCCCCTCCCCTCCCCTCTCCTCTCCTCTCCTCTCCTCTCCTCTCCTCTCCTCTCCTCTCCTCTCCTCTCCTCTCCTCTCCTCTCCTCTCCTCTCCTCTCCTCTCCTCCCCTCTCCTCTCCCCTCCGCTCTCCTCTCTCTCCTCTGTTGCTGTCTCACTTGTGTACCGGTGCCACTCAAACAGCTTGCTCCTGTCAGCCCTTCACCGCCGTCTGTGCAGCCTGTCTGCTCAGATCGCAGGAGCCACCTTTATATTTAACAAAACTGCAAAAGGAAGGACATCAATTTATTCACCCTGGAGCCCACTGCCAGACTACACAGATGGTGGATTTATTGTAACTTTATGATAAACTCCTGTGGAATGTGTGTTGACTTCAAACCCAGAGAGATCGCCATATGGTGTCACTGAAAACTTCGTAGCAACATGTTGATATTCTGTCCATGTAGGTCTCCTTATTTGGGCGTGGGGGGAGTTGATGATAGAATTTGTAGTCCTGTGTGTTATTTAATTTCATTGATTTAATACCTGTTTTATATCAGTGCTCTCCCCTGGAACACAGAGATAAATGAAATGGATAGTTCTGGTGTTACAGTTGGCAGGGGAAGAGTAACACTCATTTCGGTTCCCTCGGCATCCTGCGTACAGTATTTGTGCCAGGTTTGACAACAAATACATTACATTTGAAATGACTCTGAAACAAGGCAGATATTCCTTGTTTGTGCAGGCGTTCGCGGGGACTACTTTCTTGTAAATAACAATGTTTCTACGATAAAAATTATTTCTACAACTGTTTTAACTGGAGCATGGTTTCGGGGATTTTTATGTTGCCATTTTGGTAACCATTTAATAAAGGCAATAAGACACGCAAGGCCCCATGGTTTATCTGTGATTTCAGAGCAGCTATAGGGGGTTGTAGGCACTCTGCGTCGTGCCCAACAACAGCCTTTAGCTGTTCTCAAATCACTGTGAACCATGCACGTCGCACGGCCTCTTGGGGCATATTGCTTTTATTTTTATTGTTTCCTCAGCACTTCTCATATAACATTTGGAAGATTGTTGTGATGGTTTGATGGTTGTATAACACTTCTGCCTTTATTAGGATAGCATACACCACAGGGAATGACAGGGCTAAGCAGAAGTGAAGCAGTAAAGTTAATACGCCAGATTCAAGACCACAGGTCCCACGCACGCACGCACGCTGTATACAGAGAGAGAGAGGCAGAGACCCCCCCACCGCACGCACGCTGTATACAGAGAGAGAGAGGCAGAGACCCCCCCACCGCACGCACGCTGTATACAGAGAGAGAGAGGCAGAGACCCCCCCACCGCACGCATGCTGTATACAGAGAGAGAGAGGCAGAGACCCCCCCACCGTACGCACGCTGTATACAGAGAGAGAGAGACAGAGACCCCACCACTCCCTTGAGTATAGGGATGCCGCTTTATCACATAAGCCATAGGCTAGTGACGATGGACCCAAAAATTGGAGATACCCCTACCGGAGGTAGAACCAAACACAACATAGTTTTTCCTCATCTCTACGGCCTCCCATACATGAAATGGATTCTTGTGTAAAAATATTTTACTGCAAAAGTGGTGAAAATGATATATAAAGTTATACACCCCAAACTAAAATGAAAGCCTGTCCGTCTGGGGGTTGAGGCACTTAAAGTCTTGTAGATTCACAAAGGACTGCCACCCCAGAGAGAGAAAGAGAAGAGAGACTAAGAGAATGAGTGAAGCTAATACAGTCTCATGCTGTTTTATTGACTGAGATGGATATTTACCAGTGGGCCAGAGGGAACATCAGGAATGATGATCAATACGAGGACAAAATGCAACCACAAGCTGGCAGCAGAACAGCTGCAGAATGCATAGATTATCATAAATTCTGTAGATTTTTCTGAAATAGTTATTTTCTTCTTTTTTCATTCCATCATTGCGTCATTGTGAAAAGGAAAATATACATTATATAAAGTATTATATAAGTATTGGAGCAAGAATTTCCTTCAGTGTAACATACTGTACATAATACTGTCTTAGCTTAACCCTGGGATAAACGTGTGTATATAAAGCATGTTTGGATTAATGATGTGAAGATTGTAGCGCTTCACCAACAAGGTCGTTTTTAGCATAGTGGACCCTAGACCTCTTCGGTAGGAGTCACTAAAACACAATTGAACACAGTACATTTCAAACGCATTGTGAATGCGCACAGACAGTACATTCTTTAGCTGGCAAGCATAGCTGTGTTCATTAAATACGAACATGCGCCCACGTGTGGCACACACGCACAACCTGAATGTTTTTTCCCACTGGAACCCCCTGCTCGGATGAACTAAAGAGAATCCACTCAGCGCAGCGGCCTTATGCCGTGGAGGCGTCAAAAGTGTCACCTCGGGGCGAGCAAGAAGAGCTGGGGTGCTGCGCTGCTGAGGCGGTGTGCCAGCCCGCCACCCCCTCCCTACACACGCCCTGAGGCCATGTTCTTCATGGTTTCTTCAACCAAGCTTATCCAATACTTTTTGCATATCAATGTGAACAACACACACACAGAGAGGAAGTATATATCGATTCAAGCCTGACTGTTTTACTCCTACAACCTGTTTCTTTTAGGCAAAAGTTGAAGCAAGCATGCTGCGAGGCTGATCCCATGCTGGTCTGACCAATCGAACAGCATACCCAAATAGTACTATACTGACTTCTTGAGACAAATGTGAGTCGTGACAAAACGGCAAATGTTTGACTGGAATGTGGAAGTACAGTTCTCAAGTCATAAAATCGCGTACCCCCGAGAATCGTAACGTAACGTTGTGGGTACCCTCGAGACGTAATTTGCGTGTGAATGGACGTTCTATAATAGGTCAGTATATTTGATCATGTGGACTGGGAGATATACTGTGAGTCATTGGATGATGATGGCGTCGATGAGTGTGCATATACGTGGTCATGGGATTCATCCAGAAGTGTATAAAGGACCAGAAGCCGTGGATTAACAGGTACGCGAGACATCGCCTTTGCCTCCGGAGACAAAGCAGAGGGGAAACAAAGCGGCTTTGCCCCTCCACCACAAAATCTCCTTATTTCTCACATAAGTCGTTGGCAGGTACGAAAAGCCTGTTATGTTCTCTGCACAGTGGTCACAGCAACTCAACTGTAATATTACAGCCAGAAGACTGAGATACTGAGATGTGTGGCAGTGACTCGCGTAGCATGTGGCCGGCACTACACACCAGATCGGACCGCGGGAGTGATAGGACTGATGGGCCAACAATGAGGACACGGCCAACAGAAGAGATGGCAACAACCTGAAATAGCGGTGCCATGCAGGAGAACATCGACGTCAATGTCAACCATACCAACGAGTAGATCGTGATACAGGAAGGACCCCATCACCGGGTCTGCTGGAGAGAGAGTCAGCAACTCCCAAGTTCGTCTGCAATGTCCGGACCAGCAACACAACACAACACAACGCACGCACACCAATGCGGCACGCAACACAGGCACACACGCACGCCAATGCGGCACGCACGCACGCCAATACGGCACACACACACACACACACACATCTTAGACACACTGCACGACTAGTTAGCATCAGGCTAATCATGTTAGCCCATTATCATCCAGCAGACTGGCAGACGTGCCAGAGGCTAATCAGCTTATTACCAGATGTATGGGTTCTAAAAATGTGAGGAGAGTAATTGCAAAAACGCAGTAAAAAAAATAAAAAGTGTGGATTTAAAACGGTGCGTTATGGTAAGGGTCCATGTTTAGGATTGTACTGTGGCTGTGTAGTAATAGAGGATGGAGGAAGGGTACAGTACGTATGAGAGGAAGTGGCTGTGTAGTAATAGAGGATGGAGGAAGGGTACAGTACTTATGAGTGGAAGTGGCTGTGTAGTAATAGAGGATGGAGGAAGGGTACAGTACGTATTAGAGGAAGTGGCTGTGTAGTAATAGAGGATGGAGGAAGGGTACAGTACTTATGAGAGGAAGTGGCTGTGTAGTAATAGAGGATGGAGGAAGGGTACAGTACTTATGAGAGGAAGTGGCTGTGTAGTAATAGAGGATGGAGGAAGGGTACAGTACTTATGAGAGGAAGAAGAGGATGAGAGTTCTATGTATCTTGTGGTGGACAGTAACAGTACATTTACTCAAGTACCCTAAATGAGTGTTTACTTGAGTAGTAGTAAGTACTTTGGGAGACTAAGTGGATATTTGGTGGAGACCTTTCCCTCCACTGTATTTTTATTATTATTTTTATATATTTAGTAAAATTCAATACAGCAATGCATTGACATTAAAAAGTAAATTAATTGTAGCCTAATTTGTACTTACAGTAAGTTGCCTACTCAAGTACTTAAACTCATGTACACATGTGACAGAGCAACTTTCACTTGTAGTTGACTCAAGTACTGTAGGTTTGAGTACTTCGCCCACCGCTGCATTTTCCCATGCAGCTGCAGTAAATTACTTCCACACTTCCACACACAGATTGGGCGCTCTCATTATAGATAAACGATGGCTGAGCCAGTGGAGAGTGTCAAGTCTCACAAAGGTCTTCTCCCTCTCTGGTCTCAGACCGGCTGCAGTCGAGACCACCAGCCTGGAGTCACTGATTGTTGTTATCGCACAAAAGAAAATGGACAGGAGGTGTCATTCTCGGCGAGGGGAAAAAAGAGGCTGAGATGGAATCACTAAAGGCACACAGAGAATGTGAGAAAGATATCTGGACTCTGGAGAGAGAGCAAAGGAGGTTTTACAATAGAATCCTCAGTGTTAATTCAAGTATTTTTGAGGGCTGCTAGCCCCTCCTATGCCAAGCTTTCCTTTCTTGTAAACACAAACATTGAAGATAAAAGTGAAGACGGAAATGTGAGAACGCAAATTGTGATTGGCCAGAATGAGATGATGTATGATCATGGTAAGAGCGCCCCTCACTTCACACGAGTGATCTTTTTTTTTCTTTTTTTTTTTTAGGTGCACTAGCCCTTCCAACGTCTGGTTTTCAGACATGGCGTCATGCGGCAGCCAAGTCTATGGACTTTTAATGTTTGTCTTATTCATGCTCCACCCAAAAATCAGCAAGCCCCCAAAAATCAACCAAGTTGCCACTTGTGGCAGCCAAGTCTATTGACTTTTCATGTTTTCTTTAAATGAACAACTACTACTAAAGCTAGGACATTCTGTGGACCTGGTTCCACTGTGTATTTCAGACTTCATGTGTCAGTCGTCTGTGACTTTGGGCACGGCATGATCACAGCCCCATTGACCCATTATATCATTTGAGTTCCAAAACATTTCAAAATATATAAAAGATGAACAATAAAAAAATGAATTGTGGCAGTACTGTAGCCTGTACTCTGGCAGTGTGCATACACAGTTTGGCACTCATCCGTTTAGGGATTTTCACGACTACGATTATCTCTGGACAGACAGACATTCTGTAATAGACCCTCTTGGTGATTTTCAACCTAAATTGTTACCTAAATACCACTGTTTGTTGTTCTATGAGAAGATTAGTCAAGTGTGTCGTTCAATGTCTCAGAGAGAGAGAGAGAGAGAGAGAGGAGAAAAATAGAAACAGATGCATAGTTTTGGAGAGAACGGGAACCCTTTAATGTAGAAGCATCATTCACTTATTTTATTTTTTAGATGCGCTAGCGCCTCCTATAAACAGCTATAGTGTAGATTCTGTCTTAACACAAACATTAAATGAAATTGACAATGATGCAAATCGGCTGTCGGAATGACTGTCGGAATGTCGGTGGAAACCATTGGCCAATAAGGGACCACCATTCTTGGTGACGTAACTACGGTATGTTTCAAGGTTGGTATAAGCGCCCCTCACGGGACAAGCATATTCATGAACTTTACAACCAACGTAATACTTCATCTACGGCGTGTGTGCGTGCGTGCATGTGTGCGTGTTATTATTATGAATTAAGCATTAGGTGCAAAGCCTCCACTCCTTAGAGCACTACCATATGGTGGTAGACGTTGTTCGGTCTCCGTAAAATGTCAAAGTTGATGACCCCCCACTTCTATCTTTCTAAATGGTACTTTGAGTCAGTGTTAACATTTTCTGCAGTCGGCTGTTATGGCAGACAAGGCCATAACAGCATAACAGCTGACTCTCTCTCTCTCTCTCTGTCTCTCTCTCTCTTGCTCTCTCTCTCTCTCTCTCTCTCTCTCTCTCTCTCAACCTCCCTCTTTCCACTCCTCTGTGATTCTGTCAATCTCTCTCTCCCCGATACTAATTATCTCCACCTGAGTCATCAGGCAGAGAGTCATTGTGGTTGTGATTGTGGGGGGGTGGGGGGTTGAGGAGGTGGTGACAGTGCTATCTAATTAAATGTCAAATAGGGACGAAGAAAGTACAATGATTGTTAGAGAGAGTTGTGTGTGTGTGTGTGTGTGTGTGTGTGTGTGTGTGTGTGTGTGTGTGTGCACCCATGTGCTCACACGTGCCTGTGTGCTCACAATGTGTCACAGACGTGTTGTGAGCTTGTTGTTCGGCTATTTTCGGAGCGTGACACCAACACACAGCCATGCACAAAATTACTTTTCTTAGGTCGCATTCTCACCTAACACACTCGAAGTTTGGATTCTTGCATATCTAATTTGCTGTGGTTTGCCTTCACACTGTGCTGCCATCCACAGCAATTGGAAACGCAGCAGGGAACTTCATCAATGTGTTCCATTCATAAAGTACACAGTGAAATCTATGGTGTGAAAAATAATACTTCGGTCTTCGAGTAATAGTTAGGACGTAAAATTAGGGTAACGTGTGTCGGGGACTAGACGTCTCTCTCTCTCTCACTCTTGTGTGCACACGTGCGTGCGTGTGTGTTTACGCAGACAGCAACACAAAATGAATTTTGTTCAGTTTAATCGACATGAAGAAAGTTCCCACTCCCTCCCCACACAGTGACAGCAGGATCACTCACGTTATCCGTCTGTGCGTAAACATAGAGTACTGCATATTTACGCACAGACAGACTGAATATTCTGTACACTACAGTGTTTTATATGTGTTTCCTTAAGCAATTGATTAATGTACTCGTCACATTTCAATGAGGGCTTCAGTCTCCTACTCTCCTTATTTGCCCACGTCTATCCACGGTTAAACAGGACATCTTTGCGCTGCGTAAAATGAATATCCCTTCTCCGTCTTCAACTGTGTTTAGCTTAATTTCCTTAATTTGCTGCGGATTGCATTGCCACCTGCACCGAATCGAAATCAAATGCGATTGGAAGCGAAGCGAAACCCCCGTTTTTTGGCGGAGTAGAATGCGGTTCTTTGATGCGCATTTCGAATGAGGCTTCACACCTGCCAACTGAAGTGCACTTTCCGACAATGTGCAGCAGGATTCGTTTTAATCGCAGTAAAGCTTTCTGGTGTGAAGGCGACCGTAGTTATACACCAAAATTGTCTATGTATACCGGTAGTCATAGTTTTGGTCACTCATCATAGTTTAGTGTCTATTTCATTTTTATTTCGTTTTCGACACTTAAAAAAGGTAGTCAACGAAAAAAAATTGTCATAGTCGACAAAATAGTCGACAACGCACAAGCACAGTCTCCCACGGTGCTGCTAGGTTAAATGGGAGTGAAGCAGCCTTTATCCATCCATCTGTCTGGCTGACTAATGGACCAAAATGACCTTAAATCGCATCCAGAATAGGTCACAGGTCTGTTCCCGGGTGGAGGCTATTGTTACTTTTTGATTGTTGTAATCCTGCAGATGACCACGTCTGGTTCCCATGGTAATAATGTAAAAGTACACTTAATGACCTCTGTCCCAGGAGGGAAACCCTTACATGTTTCCATACCTTCACTTTTGGACAAAAATAGCGAAAATAGCAGATCTACAAGTTCACAATGCTGCAGCCTGCAACGCGTTGGGAGCTTGTAGATCAGCTATTTCTGGGGCGCAACCCAGCAATCTTTATCTACTGTAGATGCGGTGTATGACATGGATTTCTAAACAAATTAGTTCAATGTAAAATGCTGCGTTCAAGTTCAGGAGACTTCGGGGAAAATGGCAATTCTCCTGAATGCTGCCTTCCGGTATGGCATGGAAAGGAGAGGCATTTGCATTTCTTTCACTGTAGTAAATGCTGCATTCATGGTCTGGAGAGGGCAGTTGTTTTACAGACGGGTAAAAGGGCAGGGGCTGAAGCCCACTTTGATGTCTGTGTGTACACGTCCTTGCATACCTTCCTGTCATGAATTCTATTCTCGCTCGCTCGCTCGTGTCCGTTACACAGCTCTTAATTACAGTTCTGTCAGTAGAACCGTCCGGCTCACTTGTTCTCCTTTCTTGTGTGTACACATCATCACTATCCTTGTATTTCCTCTGTCATGTGGCTATTTTCAGCAAGTGTAAAATCAGTTACGACGGCATCAAGGCCCGCCAAAACACACTTTTGTCCACTAAATCAACTGTAGATTTAGTAAGCTAAAATCTTATGATATTCAGTCAACTAAAACTAGTCTAAACACGAAAACATTCCAGGTGAATAAAATGTGACTAAAAGTAAATAAACGTTTCAAGAGACTAATGACTAAAACTAAAGAAATTTGCTGCCAAAAACAACACTGATCTCAGGGACGCCTTTAGGGAATTTCATTAGATTTGGATTTTGACTGACAAACTTATATATTTTTATTCTTATTGACACAATGTTTGCTGTGTGTGCGCATCCCTTTTTTAAACATATGTTCATTGATTTTTCTTTACGACATAGTATTCTTAAAACAAATTTTCACATATATTTTTACACTCGAATGGTAGCACAAACACTAAAACTAAAACAGGATTATGTCCATGAATACATGAAACAAAACACATTACATACAATTAAACAAATGATAAATGCCCCCATCACAATTCCTTACCCAACAGCTGACAACTCACTATGCATCCAAAGCCTCTTCAATGTCACCCCGCTTAATGAAGTCCAAGAACCTCTGTTTATTTACCTTTTTAAATGGTGCCCCATTTGCAAGGTACATGCAGCCGTTTTGGCAGAGAAGATTGGCAAAATGTTTGTGGTCCCAAACCACGTACTATTATTACATATTATGCTACATTCTGTATTTTTCTTTTCTTTGTGCCGTGGAAAGGACTTGTCTGTTTTGTCCCACACCTTGTCGAGAGTCTTCATTCTCAACTCTCTCTCCACAAGTCAGCAGTGCAGCACAGATTCATAGAAACCTTATGGTGTCATGGATGTGGGGGAGGATATACAGTATACCTTTGAGTTGTACAGGTGAATGAAAGATATAGACTAATCCTGTCCTTGAGCTACAGGCAGTATATGGGTTTCAATGAAATGAGGAATGGATAGAGAAACGTATCACACTGCCGAAGGGGGCATTTAGTAGATATAGATAGGGAGCTAAAACAGCACACATTTAAGATGATTCATTATGATTTAGTTACTTTGTTCAAGAATGGAACCTTGATGATACATTCTAAAATGCAGTGGGTAGGCCGACGTGAGAACACGTTTGTTGTGGTGCATGTAAGTGTGGAAATCCCAAATCTCTCTCTCTCTCTCTCTCTCTCCCTCTATGCCTCTCGCTCTCTCTCCATCTTCATTTCCGTCTCTCATGACCCCGTCTCCATTTCCCCACCAACTTTTCAACCGTACTTATTTCTTCCTCGTCGTCACCGTCCTCTTCTCCATCAAACCTGAGAATCATCTCTTACCCTCTCTGTCACTTTCTCTCATTTCCCTCATTTCCACCTTCGCTTCCTGTTACCGCGTCACCTCCCATCAACTTTGGTGCCATTTCCCATTCCGTTAGCTGCAGAGAAACGTGGCATAATTTGTGCTCCTGCTTTGTGGTCTCGCTCTCTCTCTCTCTCTCTCTCTCTCTCTCTCTCTCTCTCCTCTCCCCACACACACACGCACGCACACGCACACACAATATTTGGATAAATGCCTACATAGTACTATGCTGACAAAACACACATTATCCTGCAGTCTCTCTCTCTCTCTCTCTCTCTCTCTCTCTCTCTCTCTGTTGACTTGAACCCAGATAGGCGTAACCCAAACACAACACACAGGTTCAGTGTTTACTTGTGAATTCAGAACCCACAGACAGTCAAACGAGCCAGATAATCAGTCCCTGGGGACAAACAATCTGATAAGGAGCACTGGAGCAGGCTAGGCAGGTAATCCAAGGCCTGGCGTTGCAGTCGGGGCGTGCTGTACCAAACGGGCGGGTCAGGACAATCAGAAAACACAGAGATTAGTAGAACACACAAGACAAGAGAGAAGCACTGCTGCTGCGTTTTTATACAGGGGGAGTCAGTGAGGGAATGGAAGGAGACGGCCGGGTCTGATTGGCAAATATGATCTGTGCACAGGTGAGCTGATGTGGTCAGATCTGGAAGAAAAGGACGCAAAATATAGACTTTAAAAGGCCGGAATTCACGCCAAGCACAATACAACAATCAGTATGTGAGAGTCCACACTGGTGCTGAAAGACACATGCAATACCATATGGATAATCTGACTGGTTATTAATTGTAAGGAGGCGAGATAGGCTACCTGTAATGTAATGCCAGCCTACCAGCTGGCTGTAATCTCCTAATTTCTCTTAATGACAAAGCTATCACTGATAGATTTAAGGCTCATTCATACTCCAGTTTTAGGTGATAAGGTGACCACAGAAACGGTGGTTAGTAAAAACAGAGACGTGTTGGGGTGAGCCGTGAGTCTCTTATCACCATGGCGTAGTTTATGGAGTACGATGAGGCCTTTAGCCTAATGACAAAACTATCGCCGATTCCGGGGGTGCGGGCAATTGCATCCCAGATGTTCTTCTGATGGATTTGGATTGGATTGACAGTGTTGAACGTGATCCAAATGATATCTTTTGCCACTATCACTTTGTTATAGTTGTGGTGTGAGTGGACTCTGACAACCACTTTGAGTTAGAATGAGTTTTTAAAATGGCATTATCGTTCTTGATGTGAATGTTAGGATGATGGGATGAAACCTCTCTGTGGCTGCATGGGTCTGTCATCATATATTGCAGTATAATATATTAGCATTCAAGCTTTGTTTGTAAAACGGCGAGTTGAAAATACCACAAAGGGAGAACCAATGGAATGATGTTTTCACATTACGTGATACTATTGTCTCCAAGTGAAGGAGCATTCTATCAGATTACCCTTGACCTTCTTCTCCAAATGTAGTTTATCGATCTAAGGCTTTTTGAGTGCCTTCTCCTGTAAGAGTATTATCGATCTGCATGTTATAAGGCAGCTACTTGAGCTCCTTTTTGAAGGTGCATGAATATATGTCGTATAAGATGGAGCGGACAATTTCTGCTTTAAAGGAGCATTCAGTGATTTGGGTGATTTGGAAAACCCCCCCGATCCGCCCCAGTAACAAGATGTGCACGTGCACCAAGGTCCGCCCCCACTCGATCATGATTGGAGGAAGCAAGGCCCCTCTTATCCTGATTGGATGAAGGCTGGGCCCTCTGGCCAAAAAAACGAAACTGTTTTTTTTACCACGGGGGTGAACTGGTGACAGGGAGGAACTCCTTATATGGTCAGCACACTCTATAGGAGAGGATTATCAAAAAAATAAAATGTGATATTGGAATTAAGTGAAATCACTGAATATACCGTTTAAGAGGGGAGAGTTTGATGATCAAGGATGCTTGATGTCAATGTTGATCCCTTCATACAGTAGGTTGTACCCAAATGTCCAGGGAAGCATGACTATATACAGTATGGAAAAACCAGAGTTCTTCATAGTTGATTATCCAAAATAGCACAAGGGACAGTAACATTGCAACCAGAGTATTGGTGAATAGTACCCTCTAATATTGCAAAAATGATCGTTAAATTATTTAATTTGACATTTTTCAAGGCACAGATACAGGCAAATTAGGAAAGCGCTTCGGCAAATGAGCTCTTATCAGCATTTTCATCTCATTTCCTACAACAGACATGTTATGCCCCCCTTCTTGTTAATAATTGATTTTAGTGTGAGAATAAAGGGGAAAACCTCTCATCATCATCTCCCTTTCGGTCCATTTGGACCAATACTATGTCTTGTTATTGGCTGGTTTGTGCGATGTGAGAGGAGGCCGGGGTCTCTGCTCAGTTGCCTGTATGGTTTCCCACCCAGCCAGCTTCAGCAGATGAAACTGATTAAATTCCCATCGATTGAGTACCTGTTTTTCACATGTGCTGCCCCTGTGCGGGTTGCTGGCTTGATCGAGTGGACAAATAGCCTTGGTAGAGAGGGTTATTAGGTGTGTGTGTGTGTGTGTGTGTGTGTGTGTGTGTGTGTGTGTGTGTGTGTGTGTGTGTGTGTGTGTGTGTGTGTGTGTGTGTGTGTGTGTGTGTGTGTGTGTGTGTGTGTGTGTGTGTGTGTGTGTGTGTGTGTGTGTGCGTGCGTGTACTGAGGAAGGGCAATAGAAGATGCTGACAGAGGAGGTGCGATGAGGGTGGGACAGGTGAGAAGGAACAGAGAGAGAGGCGAGTGGAGATTCAGATGAATGAAAGAGAACAGTGTCTGCACACAACGGGTAATGCTGAAACATCTCCTCTGAAGTTGTACTGCTACTCAACGTTTCGATCTCATCATGACATTACAATATCCATTACCAGTGTACTGCAGACCCGGCCTATTCTTCTTTTTGATTTATCTGTTTGTCTTGCATCCGGACCACGGATGTGCGTGCATTACCTTCTTCATGAGATTCAGATTAATCACATGACTCAAAAATCCTCACAGGCAACAAGGTCTTGTGTCAGAGACACTAGATCAACATACGTTAGTCAGCACAAAAAAAACAGCTCTAAATACATGAATAAAACAATCTGTCATCGTTATAAATAACCAAATATAACCAAGTGTAAATTGACAACTGTCCGCCTGATAGCAGAAGGAATGAAGGATTTACTGTAGCCACTTTGTTCTCCTAAGGAAGCGGAAAATTATAACCCTGGGCTGAGGACGTTACAGTGAATTCACTGGACAGAACATGGTCAGGTTGGCGAATAATTCCTTTCTGGGCCACCTGTTTCTCCCAAAGGAAGCACACGTCTCTTTGTTGGGCTCCAATTATTTTGAAGCACACTTTCGGAACGCCATTTAGGCTATTCTTGTCCTTGACAGACAATCCATTGAACCAGCAAGTAAATGAGAAAGTTAGAACTTTCAATGATAAAAAATACATTACATCAAATAAGTCCCCAGATATAATTATTCTTTATATGAACTACTCACTCTGTGCTGCCTAGAATTCATGAAGGCTTTTTTATCCTCACATACCCCCACAGGGAATGAAGAACTGAAGATATTTGATGAGTTGGAGAAGTTAATAGGGGACCAAGTTTAACAACAGAAAAAATACACCAATAGATCTGATTATATTATTAATACTCACAAAACTCCCACAGTATAAGCCAAGTGTCATTATGCTCAGAGCATGGAAGGCATTATTGATCAGACTTTGCTACTTTATGTATTTCGAGGTAGTCAGTTTCAAGGACGAACCAGGAGAGCGCATGTGTGAGCGTGTGCGTTCGAACTGGTCTCGTGTTGGTGATGCAGTGAAAATGAGCATACATACAAGAGAAGGTCTGATTGATACCTAGTTTATTGAAATGTTCCTGCTGCTGTGTAGTCAGAGAGGAACGGTGATAGATAGAAAGGTGCTAAGAGGGGGGCAGAGAAAGGATGAAAGAAAGCGAGAGGTCTGTGGGGAGAAGCACTGAATGAATACCTCTGAAATGTGCAGCTGAAAGCTTGTTTTTGTGATCTCCTGCCAGAGTTCAGTTCAGAGCAATGCACAATACATGTATATAGAAGCCAGGTATTGTCCACATGTCTATCAGGGTGAGCGAGCAGCAGGCGCACCCAGCATGAGATAGACAACACCATGACGTCACAGCAAATATGCACACCAGGGCTGGTGACGAATAAACGAAACAAAAAACATATCGCTCATTCATTCATACATGTTGATGCCTTTATACTTATCTTGCTACATATTATAATCATGGTTTGTGTGCGGATGTACTAATGACACAAACAACCAGTCGTAGATGAAGTACTCAGATTATGTATAGAAGCGCCACAATGTAGACCAGACCAAACCAAAAGGCCTGAGTAATAAAAACTAGCTTGTTGTATTGAAGTAAGTGGTTAATGCATGGTATTATTATTACTATTACTATTATTATCTCTACTAAACTACCGGTAACTCTACAAAGTTAGTAGTAACTGAAGCTGTCAAATTATTGAAGTAAAAAAGTAAATGTCATCCATCGCGGTGGCAACAGCTCCACCAGAGTGCTCCAGACTTCCCTCTCCAGAGCAACATTAGTAACTTCCTCCTGGGGGATCCTGAGACGTTCCAAGGCCAGTGAGTCGATGTGATTGCTACAACTGCGCCTCCCCCGTGGGTCTCCTCCCAGTGGGACGTGCCTCCCTATAGGGAGATGCCAGAGAGGCATCCTAACCAGATGCCCGAACCACCTAAGCTGCCTCCTTTCCAAGCAAAGAAGCAGCGACTGTACTCCGAGTCTCTCTCACGCGACTGAACAACTCACCCTATCTCTAAGGGAGATGCCAGGCCCCTTCGACAAAAAGTAATTTCGTCCCCTTGTATTCGCGACCTTATTCCTTCGGTCATGACCCACACTTCATGAACATAGGTGAGAGTAGGAACGAAGATTGCTTCGTAGACAGAGAGCTCTGCCTTCTGGTTCAGTTCTCTTTTTGTCACAACAGTGCGGTACAGCGACTGCTGCTGCTCCAATTCTTCGGCTGATTTCCTTCTCCGTCCTCCCCTCACTCATGAACAAGACCCGAGATACTTAAACTCCTTCACCTGGGTTAATTCCCTACTTTCCTGCACAATCTGCACAATCTATCAGTTTCCTGCTTGAACCATGGCCTCAGATTTGGATATTACATTATTATATTATTTTTTTATTTGGCTAGATTTGGATAATACAATATTTGCCTCTGAGATATTGGAATAGAAGTACTTATGAAGTATTAACCGATTGACATACTTAAGTAAAGCAAGTATGTACAGTACTTTGGTAATTGTAATTTGTTACTTTCCACTACTGCAAACATTTTTAGGGTGAATAATTGATAACATGAAAAATTCTGTGTGTAATAAGGGTCGTTAGTCTAGACTAAGACAGACTTTGGCTCCCAAATGCATCTGGTCATCCGGTCAGGGTCATTTATCCACTCCCATTTCGCCTGTACAGACAAATAGATGCTTAGCAGAAATGAGCAAAATTCTCATCTTTTACCCGGATGGAATCATGAGGTAATGGAATGAATTACAGACTCTTATTATCTTGCACTCCCCTATAATCTTTCTCATGTCATCTCCTCTGCATGCTTCCTCAGAGGGCAGACAGAAATATAGAGAAATAACTTAAATATGCAAAGCCTATTGATGCCAGGTTGAACGTGCGCAGACAGTAACCTGGAAATAATGATTGATTTCATCCAGATGTCTTTACAAATGTGAAAACTGCTATTAGCTCAAACAATATCGATCAGACAATTATGTAATCATTTGTCTCTTTTGGGTGGAAACCTCATATGTCCAAAACGGTTTATTTTCGGGATTAAAATAAAAAAATAGCGCCTGGGCCATGGTCCAGGCACCTTGGCTGGTAATCCAGTCTGGCAGTGTGCCGCGGGTTCGACTCCCGATCCCGACGGCCTTTACTGCATGTCACCCCCCCCATCTCTCTCCCTATTTCCTGTCAGCCTACTGTCTGTCCCTCCATAAAAAAAAATAAAGGTGAAATGAAAAATAGCAAAAGTAGCATTTCGACAAGCTAGAAACGTGAGCTGCCACTTTTGATCCTTTTGTGTGACGGGCCTATACTCTCCCTCTCATCCCACAGGGTGAGGACCTTCCCCAAGGAGTCACCTCTGCTGGGGAGAGACACGGTGCGTGCTCTCATGTACTACGCTCTGAAGGTCTGGAGCGACATCGCGCCGCTCAACTTCCACGAGGTGGCGGGCAACGACGCCGACATCCAGATAGACTTCACCAAGGCGGAGCACAACGACGGGTACCCCTTCGACGGCCCGGGGGGCACCGTGGCACACGCCTTCTTCCCCGGGGAGCGCTTCACCGCCGGGGACACCCACTTTGACGACGACGAGGCCTGGACCTTCAGGGCACCAGGTGAGGCACGTTGGTCGCCGAGAGCATATATAGTGTGTGGCTGTGGCTCGTGCAGCATCTACCTGTGTATGCATCCGTCCATACAGTATGGTGTGTGCGTGCGTGCGTGCGGCTGTGCTGAGATGAGATGATATATATATATCAAACCCAAACGTCTAGTTGTCTGTTTTAAGTAGATTTCAGGAAACGAACACGATGGTTATAGATATGATCTTATTAATCACAAATCCTCTCCTCTCCCATCTCCATATCTTGTTGCCCCATCAATTTCCTCTCCTATCTTGCGCTTTCCTCACCTCACTTGATCCCTCCCATCATCCCACATATCCCTCTCCTCTCCCTTTAATCTGGTCGGGTGGACTTGAAAACATGACTCATGCTGCCTCACTCCATCATCCGCTCCCCCTCTGCCTGTACCCCTGTCTCTGAAAGATGAGAGCAGAGACTGAGGGAAGGGTGATGAGGGAGAAAAGGATAATGTGACGCTCGTGGGGAACATTATGGCCAAAACATTCTAGACTCCCAAGGTAGGCTGTGAGCGCGAGGCAGGGCATGGCATGACTAGAATCATTATAGACGAGGAAGGAGAGCCAGTTTTTTGTTTGCCTTCACAGTTGTCCCAGTCTGTTAACTAGAACAGCTCAACTCTTCTCAAAAACCAAGCTATGCATGTGTCTAGCCTTTGTTCATGCTCCATATTCACTATTTAATTTTTGATTTATTCAAACTATGTATATACAGCAGTAGCATACAACTGAAATAATGGAGGCGGAGAATATATTGGTTACAAGCGATGCTTGTTATAAAGCGAAGAATTGTTCAGTCCATTCCTTCCCATTTCATCAAGAAATTGATGAGGCAGAATTTTAATCTGCCGATGTTGGAAGCTCTTTAGAGCTTTTAGAGAGAACAAAAACATTTAAATATCACAGCAGCCAACACATTCAGAGACATACAGATGGTGTATTTTGATGATAATTTGGTGATCATTTTGAACACATTTTGAAGAAGTTAAAACTCAAGTCCATATTGACGAGGTGCTATCAATCAAGGAGAAGGTTGGTGTTGGAGGAGTGGAGGCTTTGAGTGGCGGGTTTTGGGGCGAGGAGTTCTTTGAGTTGGGGCGGGGGGCATTTACAGGGATTGAAAATCAAAGGTTTCGCTTATGGGGGCTCCTGACACATTTTGAGATGGGGTATGTACGTCCGCAGCCAAATTCATATAATTTTGGGGGGTCCTTGACGTGAAAAGGTTTTGAGCACCCCTGATAGTACAGTAGCTGATAGTACTGTAGCAACATATGTTTTTCAGAAAACTGTGAGGTTCGGAAATGTGTGTTCGGAAATGCGCACCGGGAATGAGCTCTGGTTTTTTTTGTGCACTGGGCGGTGATGTCATAGAGCACGAGTGTGGCTTATTTACGAACGACCAGTTAAAACGACAAAGGAGCATTTTCCCCGCCCGGGAGTGCTCGAGACACCGCAGTGATGCACGCACATGCACTGGACAAGCCCAACTTTCTGAGTAGGGTCGGTAAGTGCAGGCACTCAGCACACCCGGGATGCAGCGCACTAGATTTTCCAACGACAACACGCTGTGAGTGACACTGAATAAACAAATGACAAGAGTGCACACCAGTGCGCTCAGTGCGAATTCCCAAACACACCCTTAGAAAACATTTGTAGAATCGGCCTCAGGACCGTCTTGATGGGTTCTACTGTACCACCTATTAAAACCAATTATACAGGTCGTTTCGAGGAAGCAATCTGATTGGTTGAAACAGCCTTCTAGCCGTGGTTCAAACGAGCACCACTCCACACCTAATCAAAACAAAGAATTCAGCTGCTCTGTTTTCCTAGAGTGCAGCAAACTAGGCTAGGTAGTTTCTTGGGACATTGGTGGTCGTAGTGACTACATCTGTCATCTGTCAGCGATTTTCTTAGTTTTAAGGGTGATTATTGCCACTTCAGTGCTTGCTGAACTCGACTACGTCTCGTTCCTGACCGCATCACTGTCGTGGCAATAATCACTTTTAAACCACACCCTCTCGTGTAATATTGCTTAATTAACCCATTTAGGCCTGATGTCGAAATTGAATGTCTTTTTTTCTGAAAAACCTCATGTTTCTATATCAGTACTGGTTCTCAATATTTCATGTGACGGACCCCAATAGAATATGTTGTATGGACCCACCAGAAGCAAAGATTTGAGTTAAAAACTGAAACTCTGAAAGAATATATATTCAAAGATTTGAGCTTGTAGATCTGCTATTTTTCCATAGCTAAAGTATAACATAATGCTTGAAACACCAAAAGGGGGTTCCTGCCCAAAAACACCTATAACATCATTATAGTTTTACTACTGTACAACCATAACCATGATAACAACATGTCCGCAAGGATGAACACATTTTGTGTACACAGGGGCTGTGTCGGAGCCCCAACATTGGATATTGATAAGCTCTGATGTGGAGAGACACATGAAAACAGAAACAGAAGGTCATCATGGGTTCATGAAACTCTTCAAAGACGGTCGGGAGGTCCTTCAACATATTTCATAGTCCAGTGGCTTTGAACATATTTTCCATTAGCAATTTCTCTCTCTCTCTCACTCACTCACTCACGCAAACACACAAACACACACAAACACACACAAACACACACAAACACACTCAACACTCACACACTCACACGATGCACACCGGTGCATGCCCTTTAAATGTTATCTTATTCTTATCATTCATATTCTAATTGAATTTAAAACTGCTACATTGAACGTGAGTGATCAGAGAGTGAGCAGAGTCTATGCATGTTTTGAACCTACAGTACGTAGATGCACATCTTAATGGGAATAATGCAGCCTGTGACGAGATTCTGACCAGGTTTATGTCTACAGTGCAGTCACTTTATGCTGCAAATGCTTACAGTATGCTTCAAAATTGAGTAAAAGTAAAAAAAATATTGGTAGCAAAATATATATCCTTACAAAATTAAAAGTACTCATTATGCAGAATGTCCCATTTTACAAGTTTCTAGCGTTGCATTGTGGGTGTGGGGCGCTTCCGTTTTGGGCTTCCATTCGTTCCTTCGCACTTGTTTTTTTCATTTACGCAACATCTATAGAATCCGACCAGTCCTTTCCACCCCTAACCCTCATCCTTTCATCCCGTTTGGGCTATTGTAACGCCCTCTATTCATCACTCCGCAAAGGATCCATACACCGCCTACAGTTAGTACAGAACGCAGCCGTAAGACTCATCACTGGAACAAGAAAATCTGAACACATCACCCCGGTACTGGCCTCATTACACTGGCTCCCTGTACATTTTAGAATTGATTTTAAGATTGTAATACTGACTTTTAAAGCTCGGAATGGCCTGACACCGCAATACCTAGCGGATCTTCTTAAACCCCACCAGCCTGTTCGCCAATTAAGGTCCTCTACTATTTTCTAGAGAAAGTATGCTCTAGAAAACGCCAATGTTCCCATCACGCTCTCCGAACATCGCGGATCTGTTCAACACCACGGACAGCACTTTAGATTCCGAGAAAAAAGCCTGCAAAGGCGCGTCCTAAAACAGAAGCCAGTGTGGTTGAGTGAAAACAATCGGTGCGGGCGGGGCCCTAGCAACGGTGCATAGCAACCAGAGCGGTTCAAAAAATGAAACGCATCGAGGCAATGTTCTAGCGATATTAAACGCCTTAAGACGAGCCTGCTCGTCACGCGTACCCAGCGCATGGCACAAAATTAATTGTTCAGGACGAGTATACCTGTCATACGGTCCCAACGTGTTAATATTTTGTAATAATAATCCAAATCTATAAAGTAACTAGTAACAACAGTTTTCAAATAATTGTATGGAGTATATTAAAGTAAAGGTACTGAGAATTGGAAATACTCCAGTAAAATGCCTCCAAAATCTATTCAAGTACAGTACTTGAGTACATGTAATAAAAGAACATCATCATTATCATCGAAATGTGCACACTTTGCCTGACCAGTGACCACTCCTCACTTCCCTAAAAGCTCGCCCGTGGGTGCACAGAAGGACACAACTGCATTTGCTTCACAACATGGTCACGCAGCATGACAATGACAAGTGCGACAGGTGTAAAATAGCAATGTTTTGGCAGACAAGCTGTGTTCTTCAAGATTAATGTGGCATTCAATGCCCACAGCTGCTTGAAAGATTTATTTGAACACGTGGATTTGTGGAAGTGTGCAGAAATAACCACATAGTGATTGAACAGAGTTGAGCAAACAGAGAATAATTGTATCTAGATTAGTAATTTAGACTAAAGTGAAGTGGTTTAAAGTGGCTTTCTTTTTGTATTGGTTTACTAATGACTTTGTATGTTGTCCAATTTGCTGTTCCAAAGGTTCTACCTGACACTATGCTAATCAAATTAATACAACAATGTTGTCAAAGCTTGATACAATTAAGTCTTCCATAACATTTCAGCACTTGCACAGCAGACCCAGGATCAAATAAAGAAAAAATACCTAAAAGTTGTACAGTACTTAGTAACTAGTAAATGTCCTAGTTACTTTCCACCACTGAATGAGACCGTCGGCTGCTTCTACGGCAGCCTAACGTAACTGAGACCCTCTTCTACAGCAGCCTAACGTAACTGCTGCACCGGCTTAGGAAGTCTCACCTTGCACATAATCATTCATGCGCGCTTTCACTTATCTAATCAACCCCATCCCTGTCCTACAGCACACACATCTAATATGTCTCTTATGTTATTGAATAGTTTGGCTTTGATATGTTTAGCCCCCATCCTGTGCTTATTGCTGTGTTTTCCTGTCCTCTCTCTGTTAAGTGACAGATGCGAGGCACTGAGGCACAGGGAAGTAACTTAATTAAACAATGCTTCATTTTCTCTGAAGTCGCACTCTGTCACGTCCACCTTGCTGCAAGGCCCAGTTGATGAATCATGTGTTCAATGGCATCGCCGCCTTGTCCGTAATTCAGACGACGTCTAAGCTGATGTTCTACTTCTTATCAACACCTCTTATCTTATATAATATCGCGTATAAGGCGGGAAGCTTGAAGTCCTCCTTGGTTTAGCATTCTTCCTCGTAGGATATCAGATAACAGCACGAGTTGTTGTTCACATCAACAACTTTTTTCCTGCATCCAGATAACCTAAGATTTAAAGGTTAGGTCAGCTTTAAAGTTCAAAAGTGAACGTTTTGACTGCAGCAGATTGCAACAGTATAATCTTCTCAAGAGGGATGGATGTTATCAGATGACTGCAAAGCTAAATAATTGCTTTTGCTTTAATATGCAAAGTGTTTAACAGTGGAAATACTAATCCTTTTTGCTGTATTTTTCATCTACAGTCCACCTGACCCAAATGGATCATATTTAACTGAAACCTCCTTAAACTCTACAGATTTATGTCATTGCCAGTGATTTTAACATGTTGGTGATGATGGTGCTTTTTAATGTTTTATTAATATCAGGTAGTTCTTTAAAAATGGCCCAGGACATATACTCTGGAGTCTTGTTTTTGGTTTGAATATTGATTATTTATTTTATGGATCACAACTGATTTGATTTGTCATTTAATCCAGTCCTTTGCCCTGCCTGCATAGCATTAGCTCACACATTCCTTTCCATTTTAACTGCTTTATGCACAAGTAATGTTGACTACTTGGTGCAGTCTTTTAATGAACCCTGCCTCTCAGCCATGGATAAAGGGACCCCAATTAAAACTAAATTGGCTCCTTTGATCAAGTCATCCCCTTAGATAAATTACAATATTCGCTCTCTATAGCGAGACTGCAGGACAGGTGAATGCCTGTGGAAATCATGTCTGCTATCTTTTATTTAAAACAACTTCTAATAATGTGCTAAACTTTAGCACATTATCAAAAGTTGGCTAAAGGATGTTAGTGCTACTTACTTCTTTATTCTTGTGCCTAAAAGTCAGCACAGTAGTTTTATTTGACACCTTTTGTAACTAGAGGTTCGAGCCACTATGCAGCACTACACCACTTATCCGACCAATATGTCTATGCCTGCCGGCACTCCCATTAGACAATTTTAATATAGGATAGGATATTGTTACTCCTGCAGCTGTTTCTCACCTGATGAACGTACCCCTCCCCCTCCAAACAAACAAAAAGTAAAATAAATTACATTCACAAATAACGTTGTATGAAAAGTTGTGCTATACTGGCAGTCAGAGCAGTGACAAAGGGAGGGCAGGGATATCTTCTTTTCCACTGTGAGGAAACTTGTCTTGGACTCGAACACTACATGTATACAGAACTGTACGTGCCTCTATGATGGCATTAAAAACATATAAACAAAGCAATACACGCTGAGCAAATCACAACCACAAATTACACATATTGCACATGCTCCAGTACATATAATGCAAGAAATTACACAACCTGTTATGTTGATGATGATGTACTATGTTTGTGCAAGCCCTACAGCCACAAGCACTGCAATTACATTTTTAATTGGTACAGTAGGTACAACTTTTTTCTTAATGGTTAGGTTTACATTGGAGTACTCGTAACATCTCAGCGCTTTCAAGTAGAAACCTTGTGTCTCCGTAGTTTGTAGATTAATGCCCTGTTTTATCATAGTGTAGTTGTCACACAAAAGCTGCGAAAATAGCCGATCTGCAAGCTCACAGCGTATTTGCGTTGTGAAATAAAAAGTGGTTACGTGTTTATGTGGGGTTTTTTTATGGATATTGAACCGATGAAAAGTATTAACAAGAACCGGAAACTAAATAATATCTACATTGGATCCATTGGGACACACAGGTTATTTTTCCAAGGTTTCCACCCGGCAGCGATTGTCTGCGGGATGGTAAGAGAAGGAGAACAATGTTCTCTGGGCTTGTCTGAGAACAGACCACTCATCCATTCACTATACTATGGCGTTCTTTCCTCCTCTGTCTGTACCAGACGAGCAGGCTTGGATTTGTATTCTGCCCTATCATGTTGACATTCTTTGCCCAGTTATGCTGTTAAATACGGCCTGGTGGTAGAATTCAAATATGATCCTCTGATGCACCCCGAGAGTCTGCATAAAAGAGGCAGCTACCCGTTCTGCATTAGTCTGAGTATAGCAGCCATTTGAACATTTTAATAATGACTCGAAAATACTGTTCCTGAAGAAACGGTGAGGGCTCGAGTAGTTTGCGGCGCGATCCGTTTGGAGCCATGCCGTCGTTTCTAACGGCAACCTTGAACCTGTCACTCAACTTCACATGCACACCCGTTCACATACACACACACACACACACACACACACACACACACACACACACACACACACACACACACACACACACACACACACCTCCGTTGTCAGGCCCCGCCCTGACTGGCACCCCAGCAAAAAAAAAAAAAAAGGTACCATTCAAACCGCTACAAGTTCTCTACTCGATGATGAGGTATTGACCCACATGGTGTCACAGCCCCGCTCCTTCTGTCTTCCTATTGATTGACCCACATTTCGTCACAGTCCAGAGGGTAAACGGCCCCGGGGACAATTAGCAATAGTGGACGCGCTACTCGAACCCACAACTAGAAAGAAGAAACCGTGTGGTTGCAGTGCGATTGTTCTTCACTGGCTCCCGATGGAATTATTATTGGGGTGACTTACAGCTCTGTATTGATCACCTGCCTACATTAGAGCTCTACTGTACAGTATGTCTCCAGCAGGTCTCGTTCAGGTCCTCTGATCAGGTAGCCTGGTTAATAAACCAGACCGAATCAGCCGTTGGCAAAAGAAAATTGCCTGCCGGCGGATTACGGTCTGGAGAGGCTCAATTGTACGCCCATTTCCTACACCAGATAAATGGGGCGGCCAATCGGGACACGGTATGCAATATGGGCGGGCTTTGGTACAGTGACTTTCAATGCTTGAGACCTTTGACTGACAGTAGCTCTGACCAATTGCGTCAAAGAGAAAATGTTTCAACCCGCCGCCCTGCAAATGAAATCCAGAGATACAATCCGTGAAGTTGTGATCTCGTTTGTTAGTTATCTTGTTTGTTCGTAGTATGAGTGTTGCAGTGTCAAGGCTGTTGTACGTACAACACGGCATGTGGGCGCCGCCATTGTCCCTCTAGAGGTTTCGAGTTGGTCACGTGATCCTGGGTGTTGCAGTGTGATTCAGGCTGACTGGAGTATGTTACGATCGTATACAGGGCATGGACGCCACCATTACGGAGATTCTAAACACAAAGCGCCCCCCCTCCCGTCCTGTTTCAGGAGGGGAGGGGAGACCCGGGAGAGGCAAGCAGTGTGATTCAAGGGTGAATGGAGTATTACGATGGTGGCCACACAAGTGACCGAAATTAATCAGTAAAAAAAACGCAAATCACATAAAACTACGGGGTCCACATCGGAGCGTCGGGGATTCAAACTGTGTGTTAACATTATCATAATTGTATCCCACCCCAACTCCTCCCAGTGCAGCCAGCATGTTATATATATTTTTTTTAAATATATATTTTATACACTGTATGTTTATATGCTATAATTACTGTGTAAAGCACTTTGTGACATATCTGCTCTCGACTGGTGCTTTATAAATAAAGTGACATACTCACTTACCTCAAACTGAGGTCACCCAATGCCATCGTTAAATTTGCACAATTAGTGCTGAGTTAGCAAAATGTTAAATGCCCCATTTATTGGGCCGGCTCTTCTCCTGCTGGTTGATTGATAGTTCAGGTATCCATGGTACTTTTCTGGGGTCATTTAAACGAGGCCTGGAATTGCTTTTTTGTTGTTTTGACAGGCAACAGATTGCCATTATTAATTATCTCTCTAACTGATGCCCTGCAAAGACTTGCAGACTGAATACCGTGGCTTCAACAAAAAGCCTCATTAAGCAGTAGTTTTTCTTTTCCTTCTTTTTTGCATGACTTCCAAGTCATTGCTGTGTGTGCGTGAGCGTGCGTGCGTGTGCACACGTGTCTGTGTGTGCACACGTGTCTGTGATTGTGTGTAGGTGAGGTGGAGTGATGAATGAGAGCGTAACAGATGTGTTTCTACATGGTTGGTGAACATGTAAGCTGCAGTAAGGGGGTGGTCACACCCACACACACATCACTACAGGTGCAGCTGCTTCAAGACGCCTCGGCAAAGCTGTGTCGGCAAAACAGTGCGACATGCCTGCCGTTGCTGTGCTACTGGATAAGTGTTTGAGAAATGAGTTTCCCTTGAGTTATGTAGTTCATCATAATTATACCGGGGATATAAACCTTTCGTCTTCATTTGCCAAAGTCCCACCGTTCCTGCCACATCTCCTGGCAACAGGAAGAAGTGCTGTGGAGCGGGCCGTACCAAACAACGGTTTCACTGGCTACACATTTCTTGGTTTCTGTAGTTTGTATTGTACCCTTTGGACAAGTGGGAAATCATCTTTGTTCCTGATATACAGTACTCTTGATAGTGAAAATGTATGCACTACACAAACACCATGAAATAATGTCTGAATCTAAAATCGACGCACCTAACTATATGAAGTTATCCAACCATGGCTCTGGCTCATACACACCCCCAGGCATAGTTTAGATAAGAAATGTGGAGTACCGGTTCAGTCTAATGTCACAGTATACATTTTATGCTGAATGGTCAGGTGCCGTATTATCCCTGGAGAAGATACGGTGGTTGACCAATCAGTGTAAACTTTAAGCCTCCTCGGTTTAGTCTACCACTCCCTCAGACTGGGAAAGTAAAGGCTGGGTATGTGATGTCCATGTGCTGTTACATGTTCCCACTTTAAAGGGTAGAATTTCAATAATTTCAGCAAAACACATTTTCAAACTAATCCAAGGGCCAAATCATGCGAGCAAGTAATAATTATAATTTCTTTCCTCTTATTTCACCCTATTAGTTGCCAATTTACGTAATAGGTTGTGTGTAATTATTGTGACAAATGTGATAAGGTGCTAAATACATAAGCCTAATATAGGACTGTGGTTCCGTGAAATAAAGAACATTGAGAATGATGTGAGTCATAATGAAAGGCTGGCCACTAGCTGTGCTTTCTATCTAGAGTGCTGCATCCTCATTAAACTTTAAACACGCTTCTGTGGGTTACATATTGTATATACCATACAGTAGTTCTTAACGCATTGGAATTCGGGAAAGCATGGCTTTGCGGTCCGGGCACCTAGGCTCCAATGTAGCCTGACAACGTGTTGTGGGTTCGAGTCCCGATCCCCGACGGCCTTGCTGTGTGTCACTCCCCATTTCCTGTCTACCTACTGTCAATAAAGACATAAAAATCCCCAAAATAAATCTGGAAAGCATCTGTGCCATTTTAGATTTTCAGGTTGGCAACTTGGCTATTCAAATAGACTATATTCAAGCTAAATTAAAGCACGCTTGTATCTGCTATTTTGGGACAAAAGTGAGGGGCGTCTTATCATCATACATCATCATACACATTACGTGCTCAACAAATTAAATCATCACAAATGTCATTCCGGCCAATCACAATTTGCGTCTTCACTTTTCCGCCCTTGGACATAGGAGGGGCTCAAAAATCGAGACGTTGAATAATTTTGAATTGGGACAAAGTTTGAGAACTACTGATTCAGAAGGCATTTGTAGAATGGTCCTCGGTTCTTAAGTACAATTCTGCTGTATTTGTACTTTACTGAGTATTTCCAATTCAAATACTATAATTATTTCTACTCCACTACATCTCAGATCCTAATATTGTACTTTTACTCAACTATTTTTTTTTTTTAACTTTAGTTACTAGTTACTTTGTAAATTTGTATTATTATTACAGCAACAAGTAACTTCAGCCCAATATACATTTCTATCATTTGATCTACTAGCTAACATTATTGTGACTCTGACGCATTGAGAGCTTGTAGATCTGCTATTTTCAAACGATTTGAAAACTTGAAATGATAGACATTCTACATAATGAGTACTTTTGGTACTTTAAGTAAATCTTAATGCCAGAACTTTTGTACTTTTACTCAAGTGCATTTTGAATTCCGGTCTTTTACTTGCAACATATAGTATTTGAATACTGCAGTATTAATACTTTTACTTAAGTAGAAAGTACTTCTTCCACCACTGTGTGTACTTGGTGGGGTTTATATGATCTTCACTACTAATTACTACTGTAGCAGAAACACGGAGCTGCAGTTTGATCAATGAAGTGAAAACCATCACTTCTCACAGATCGAGGCCCTTGGAGATGAACAGTACCCATTAAACCATGCTCCAGGGTCGGTCCCGGGATAGAACCTTGTACAGTCTCCACGGGCATCGGGATATCCACTGGCCCAGTACCTGCACAATAAACAACAATTTATTGAACCACATGCACTCAGTCACTCACATACAGTGACTTTGATAGAATTACAATATAAAAACATTAATGTTAAATGTCTCACTGTGTTGTCAGTGGTGTTCCATCAACCCACGTCCATCTGCCCTCAGTCCTGGTCAGACCAATCCATGAATAACGACCAGCACCACTCAATCCATTGATGAATACCTGATTATTTGTACATGATTGAATCATCATTAATTGTGTCTCCAATACATTCACTTCTTCACTATAATCATGGAATTAGATCTGAGAACCCATCGTCAAAAAATAAAGGAAAAATCACACCAATGTGAATTGAGTGGTGCAACTCCCCTCTCTCCCCACCCTCTCTCTCATTAGCAGGCAACAGTGCAGCACTATCCCTCTCTCTGTTTCTGTCACAACAGCGCCCCTACTGGTAATAACTGGTGCTCATTAACACATACATAGGCGGACACATAGGTGAACACGGACATTGCTGTTCCTTGGAGTGGTTGCACCACTCAAAAATAACACCCTATTTCCTTGAGTCGTATCTGGATGATGGACACCTGGACACACTCGCGCTCAAACACACACACACACACACACAGACACACACACACACACGGGCACACGGACACACGCGGACACACGGACACAACTAACCTGTTCTTCTCCACTGTTAATGACCACCAGATCAGCTCCTAGACTCCGACATTCGTCTCTACCTTCCTGCCATGATTTCTTCTCAGTAGTTATGTAGTAACAGCTGCGTCCAAACTTCTTCCATCCACAGGGACACGACTTGTCTAAAAACATCAAACAGGAGATTTACTGATGGGTTTTCAATGTACCGATAATTAATTCTAACACAGTTGTAATAATAATAGTAGTCAGAGATGTAGTGGAGTGGAGGCAAAACTATTCATCTATTATATCTACAAGCTCATCTACGAGCTTGTAGGTCTGCTATTTTATTTAAATCGAAGAACGACTGACATAGAAACATAGCTTTTTACTGTCAGGATGTAGAAGACATTTTTAGAATCTGATCTCAGGTCAAAATGGGTTAAATATTTCAATTTTGTCGTAGGCCTATGTAGCATTACGCGGAAGCGTGGATTGAACCCGGGGGCCGGGGCTCCCACTCACCAGACCAACGCGCAGCCTACCGTGCCAATAGGGCTGAGCCCGATTAGCAGGACTGTTGCAGGCTGGGTCTCGGCTGCATGGAGGCTACACCTACTTCCTACTACTACAAATATTGTAGTTTTTACTCCACTACATTTATTTGACAGATTTAGTTATACTTTATATATTTAGATTATTAATATTAAATCTATTTCAGCAGCCGTCCCCATTGATGATGTCATTGGTAGGCAGGTTTCTGAACTGTTCACATAGACAAATTATGCCATGTTATAATGAGCATTAGTGACGCCGATATATTATATAAAGATGAGCTTGAAAACGGGTGACGTGCATCTTAAGAATAATGATTGTTCTATGATAGTTGTCATACACCAGCAGTGATGAGCTTACTCAGAATCTCTACCTCTATATCCCAGATAATAATTAAAATATCAATGATATTATTTAATTTATTTTGTATCTTCTCTCACCTGCTGTCTGAGTCTTCAGCTGGTTTACTTCACGTTGAAGCCGGTCCTTCTCCAGCGTCAGGTCGGTGTTGACGGAATTTAGCTGGTTCTTCTCCTGCGTCAGGTCGGTGTTGACGGAATTTAGCCGGTTCTTCTCCTGCGTCAGGTCGGTGTTGACGGAATTTAGCCGGTTCTTCTCCTGCGTCAGTTTGGTATTCTCCAAGATCAGAGTATGGTAGTTGGACTTGTTGGACAGCGTGTAATGATCATGTACCAGGGTGTCGTTGGCCATGATGTTACTGCAGGGTGAACGATCTGCGAAGGACAGAAATGGATGATAAAGACAGTTATCGCTACTGTTCATGATGAGGTCAAGCATCTGTGGTGGAACACTTTATTTGAGAAGAAAATCTCAACGTGTTAATTATCCTTTTTTCATGTGCATTGTCACTTGTCAACACTACTTTATTCATCATACTTTTCAGATGCATATCATGCAATGCAATAATACAAAAAGAAACGATGAATTTGATTACAAAAATAAATAAATGATAATAATAATAATAATAATTAAAAAGTCAACATTTTGGGTTAAAGCCGTGGTGGCCTTAATTGTTTCCTGTATGCATCTACCTTTGTCCAGCACCAGCGAGGAACTGGATGTGCGCAAGACTTCTGCTTTTTAAACAAGGCCTTAATAGTTGTCACAGCTAGAAAATGTCAAGCAACAAACTCCATGCAATACTCACAGCTCACGCCCAGGCCTGTGATCACACCGGGTGCAGGTCTTTTTTCCGACAGCATATTGATCCGAAACCTCAATCCTAACCTAACCCTAACCGCAAGCACGGGAGCAGCGCATGTTGGACCATCGCTTTTTCGCATCGCAGCGACGGTCCCCCCGCTGCGGAGCGGATCGTTGCCCCGTCGGCTAGAATGCTGTCGGAAAATAGTCCGCCTCCCGATCACACCCAGCCGTATAAGACACACAGCTAGGCAACAAACTCCCTGAGTGAGTGATGTGGTAGTTTAGTGACATGTAATACTCACAGTACACAGCCTGGGCTATGTTGCCACCGGACAGTATAAGACACAAAATCACCACAGCAACAACTCTGAAAGGCCTTCTCCCTGTTAAGACAAAGACAAGATAAGAGTAAATGCCGTTAGCTAAACCCAACCGGACCAAAGTACTCTAAAATAAAATACTAAAATACTTTTACACATAAAGTGAATGACTTCTATAACTGTCCTCGGCCTCAACTCTCCTCGGTCTCACATTCTTTGTCAAGACTGGAAAAGCATAAATATATGTATCTATATGTATATATATATATATATATATATATATATATATATGTATATGTATGACAGCTTTCAAGGATGAGAGGCTTGAACTATTGACAAGTTAACAAATGGTAACTATCTTGATTATTACTCCTTGATTGGTTTAATGAAAATGGCACTTGTGATTTTTTGTAAATGATGTACTTAGTTAATTCAGTCAGAACTCACAAATATGCATAAGATGTAATGCGAGCGTGAATGCTCTTTTATCTTGGCATTATCTTGCTACAGTTTCTCTCTCTCGCACACGCACACGCACACACATTCACACACACACAGACAAACATATACATACAGTGGGAGAAGGAGGGAGGGAGATAATTTAAAATCGTTGAACCTAGGGTTTAAAAGGTTTAAACGTGTTTGTATTGGTGATTTTTAGTCTTAGTAATATCTCTTACCAGACTTCTTCTTGGTCTGAAGATCTCCATAGACGGCATCGTCTATCTTGTGCCGATCAAGACACTCATAATGTCCTTCTTCAGACATTTCTACATTAGTTCTTCTTGTAGTGACGATGGTTTCATTCTCGTAGTCTGCATCGTCTTGGACCTCAATGTTTTCAGAATGCCTCGCTACAGCCATCTGTACCTTTATGACTTCAATTCTTCCTGCATGTTTTTGACCTTCTTCACAACACACTGAGTATATTATATACAATACCCTAAACGATGACAGCGCTGTTATTTTGACCCACACACACACACACACACGCTTATTCAGTTTCCCTGCTATCATGTCATGATCTCTCTAAAGTTACACAACACACAACTGTCCAGTTTTAAGAACACCAAAAAAAAAAAAAAAGTTAAACGACAAATAAGGACACATTTTATTGAGCCGACAGGTTTTAGTCAAAATGATGTAGCAGGTATATAAGATATACAAGTGAATGAATGCATTCCACCAAAGATCCCTCGCATATTATTTATTGACACTTTTATTTTGTAATGTTTTGTGCAATAGATCGTTTTGGGAGCATATGTGTTATTATATTTTGAAGTCCTCACTCCTTCCTGCTGTGATGTCATCCACCTGCGTTTGCTTCCACCTCTCTCTCTTGTTTGAAGCCAGACATATCATTGGTCCGATATCTCAAACCCTCACCCTAACCCTAACCTCCCACGGGGCAGCAGCACACCTAAACCCAACCTTAACCCTCTCCCAACCCTTAACGCACCCCTCACCAACCTTAATAGGCCTATCTCACAGCCCTTCCTCGCCCCCTTTCCAGACCTAGTGGTGCTGACGTGACGTCACTCCATAGACTTTACATGTTAAAAGACCTACATTCAGAAGCCATAAACAACGCATAAACGTTATTCTATTTGGTTTAGAGGTCTTAACATCTTGTTTTCTTCATAATAATATTGGTCTTTTACATTTTAACATTTGGAAACGGCCACTTATACATACACACACACACACGCACACGTGTGGGGATTGAAAAACCATAAAACCTGGGTGATCTACTGTATGCTATCAAATTGTATGTTTATTCACGCAGCATAGTACTGTACATTATATGAATGATACATTCTTTGGCTGATTTTAGTTTCTACCCTTCTAAGGACCAGCTGAGACCCCAACTTTGAGAACCAATGGTGTAGTGACGGGCGGGAACCCCTTTTGGTGTTTTAAGAATTATGTTATACTATTGAAAAATAGCAGATCTACAAGCTCATAGCGCGGCACCGAGTGCCACGCTACGAGCTTGTAGGTCTGCTATTTTTGAGAAATCGTGAAAATGTGGTGCAAATCTTTGAATATATTCTGTCAGAGCGATCGTTTTTAACTCAATCTTTGCTTCATGGGGGGTCCCTGGAACAACATATTTTCAGATGGGGGTCGGCGGCCTATTGCATATATTTTTGGGGTCCTTGACATGGAAAACTTTGAAAAATAGAAACATAGGCTTTTCAGAAAACTGTCAGGATTTAGAAGACATTTGCAGAACTGTCTTCAGGTCTAAATGGTTAAAGAGCGTACCGGACCGGATGCATCTGATATGATCTATTGCACCACGGATATGTCAACATGATGTCGAAATGAGTCATAGTTCTCTCTTTTTGTATCTTTTTGTCATCAGTTTCCTCCTTTAAGTGAAAGAAAAGTAGTGTCAAAATATCTTTTGTATATTCTGTTTCAAAACGGGCCGTATGCGGTTACACTCAGACTGTAGTAGCTTTTCGTGCCCTTTACTTTAGAATCATATGATGGACTGACTGATCTTCTATTCATTTATATAATATGCGAGATCAGATTGAAACCTAGAAACCTCTCGAACAACTCATCTTCTTTAAAGCAATGTACACAATTTAAGGAAATGGCTTCCTTGGAATGCGAGTCAATCAATAAATAGTGAATAAATACATAAGCTTAAGCAACACAATATAGTTTATTGTTTTATCAAGGTGGTACTGAACAGATCAGTGCATTTTTGTAGCAACAATTATATGAATATATTCAGGATAGGTAGCCTATAAAGGACCTTCTGTATAAAAAAAAACAATACTTTCAAACTGAACAATACTGCACGATTAAAATGTGTACATTTGCGTTATTCTTTTCTATAATATTAATGAATTCGAAATGAATCAGTAAAAATCACTGACCTAAATAAAGAGATATCTTTTTGGGGTGAACTATCCCTTTAAGATCTTTCAACCTGCTCTGCTAGCTGAACATCTGAACAACATTATTCATGCATATTCATACATTTTATTTTTTATTTTTTTATCCCACGATTTTGTAACCCATTTTTCACCCCCGTGTCAATTATCTAATGTGATCCTGGGCTCTACACACCCTCCGCCAACCTGGGGAGAGCAACGGACTTGAACTCATGCTTCCTTCATGCATGAGTGTCCAAGTTGATCCTTTGCACCTGACAGGGGGGAGTTTCCCTGGTTGGACGTAGCGCGTGGAAGGAACACGTTATTCCAACCAGTTCCTTTCCCCTCCATCAGGCGCCCCGGCTGGCCAGGGGGAGGCAGTTTAGAGACCAGGATTACTGCATGTTTTTGTGAGGGTACCTACCCTAGGGGACACAGGGAGAACATGTGAGGGTTCCTACCCTAGGGGACACGGGGAGAACATGCAAACGACCACACCGAATACATTTTAAACATATTCATGATTCATATTCATACACTAAACACATATTACTCCAGAAATATAAAAATGTTCAAAAAGATCAAAAATAGCATATGTACAAACTCAAAACACGCTCTCTGAGCTTAGAGCGGCTATTTTATAGGGCCTCAAGTAGTTAAACATGTTCCCAACCTGTGGGTCAGGATCCCCTGGGTCCTACCGTCCACAGATGACAGCAAATTGAAAAATACCAATAAAAGAATTACAAAAAAAGCACTTTCTGCATCAAAATTAATGCAACAAATTCTACAGGTGCTGAACAAGAAATATACGTACAATGAAAAGGAAGGGTTGTCCGTACAGTTGTGTGGACATCCCTTCCTTTTCAACAAACTATACTATAACATAAGAAAGAGGCAACACTTGTGAAAATCACTGATATACAAGCTCACTTGTATAGCATAGCTCGCATAGCGTCAGCACCAAGCTGTGACAGCTTGAATATCTTCTATTTTTGAACGCTTGAATCTAAAATGATTTTTCAATATTTAAAGCATAATGTTATGCTTTAGCTATTGAAAAATAGCAGATGCTTACACCAAAAGGTGTTCCTGCCCAAAATGAGTTAAGTACAATTTTGCTGTATTTGTACTTTACTGAGTATTTCCAATTCAAATACTATAATTATTTCTACTCCACTACATCTCAGATCCTAATATTGTACTTTTACTCAACTATTGTTTTTTGAAAACTTTAGTTACTAGTTACTTTGTACATTTTTATTATTATTACAGTAACAAGTAACTTCAGCCCAATATACATTTCTATCATTTTATCTACTAGCTAACATTATTGTGACTCTGACGCATTGAGAGCTTGTAGATCTACTATTTTCAAACGATTTTTAGACATTTGAAAACTTGAAATGATAGACATTCTACATAATGAGTACTTTTGGTACTTTAAGTAAATCTTAATGCCAGAACTTGTGTACTTTTACTCAAGTGCATTTTGAATTCCGGTCTTTTACTTGCAACATATAGTATTTGAATACTGCAGTATTGATACTTTTACTTAAGTAGAAAGTACTTTTTCCACCACTGTTTGTACTTTACTGTTTATATAATATAATAATAATAACTTTACTTGTATAGCACTTTTCAAAAACAAGTTTACAAAGTGCTTCACATACAATACACAAACAGGCAATTAAAATCAACAATGAAAATTTGTCAAATAGAAAATACAAAAAAATAATAATGAGAGATAAGATAAAAAGCAGAAACTTGGACTGTTCATTCAAACTCATTAAAAGCCTTTAAATAATAGTGGGTTTTTAAGAGTTTTTTAAAAGTGGACACTGAAGTGGTCTGTCGGAGTTCCAGAGGTAGTTGGTTCCACAGCAGTGGAGCCCTAGCAGCAAAGGCTCTGCCGCCTTGCGTCACCAGCTTTGTGTTGGGGGGGTTGAGTAAAACTTTGTCTGCTGATCTGAGGTTACGGGAAGGTATGTGCGGGGACAAGAGGTCGGAAATGTGTAGGTGCTAGTCCATTTAGTGATTTAAAAACAAACAAGTTAAGTTTAAAATCAATTCTGTACATGACTGGTAACCAATGCAGTGAGGCGAGAACAGGAGTAATATGGTCATATCTCCTGGTCTTTGTAAGAACTCTGGCTGCTGTGTTTGTACTAGTTGAAGGCGATTGATGGATTTCTTTGGGAGTCCAGAAAAAAGAGAATTGCAGTAGTCCAGATGGTTGGTGACAAAGGCATGAATAAGGGTTTGTGCATCGCTGAATGAAAGAAATGATCAGATTTTTGCAATATTCCTGATTTGGTACTGTAGATGGCTGTTTTCGTGATGTTGGTGAAGTGCTTTGAGAAGTTTAGATCAGAATCAAATAAAACTATATGATCTTCACTACTAATTACTACTGTAGTAGAACACGGAGCTGCAGTTTGATCAATGACGTGAAAACCATCACTTCTCACAGGTTGAGACCCATCCATCAGAACATGGCCAATTAAACCATGTTCCAGGGACAGCCACGTGAAAGAACTGTGCACAGTCTCCATTGTTGGCATCGGGATATCCACTGTGCCAGTACCTGCACAATAAACAACAATTTATTGAACCACATGCACTCAGTCACTCACATACAGTGACTTTGATAGAATTACAATATAAAAACATGTTAAATGTCTCACTGTGTTGTCACTGGTGTTCCATCCACCCACGTCCATCTGCTCCCAGTCCTGGTCAGACCAATCCATGAATCAGAATCACCACCTCTCAATCCATAGATGAATACCTGATTAGTACATGATTGAATCATCATTAATTGTGTATCCAATACATTCACTTCTTCACTATGATCATGGAATTAGATCTGAGAACCCATCGTCAAAAAATAAAGGAAAAATCACACCAATGTGAATTGAGTGGTGCAACTCCCCTCTCTCTCCCCCCCCCCTCTCTCTCATTAGCAGGCATCTCTCTCTCTGTTTCTGGCACAACAGCGCCCCTACTGGTAATAACTGGTGCTCATTAACACATACTTAGGCGGACACATAGGTGAACACGGACATTGCTGTGTCGTATTGAGTCGTATCTGGATGATGGACACCTGGACACACTCACGCTCAAACACACACACACACACACACACACACACACACGGACACACACACGGACACACACGGACACAACTAACCTGTTCTTCTCCACTGTTAATGACCACCAGATCAGCTCCTTGACTCCGACATTCGTCTCTACCTTCCTGCCATGATTTCTTCTCAGTAGTTCTGTAGTAACAGCTGCGTCCAAACTTCTTCCATCCACTGGGACAGCCATACTTGTCTAAAAACATCAAACAGGAGATTTACTGATGGATTTTCAATGTACCGATAATGAATTCTAACACATAGTTGTAATAATAATAGTAGTCAGAGATGTAGTGGAGTGGAGGCAAAACTATTCATCTATTATATCTACAAGCTCATCTACGAGCTTGTAGGTCTGCTATTTTATTTAAATCGAAGAACGACTGACATAGAAACATAGCTTTTTCCGAAAACTGTCAGGATGTAGAAGACATTTTTAGAATCTGATCTCAGGTCAAAATGGGTTAAATATTTCAATTTTGTGGTAGGCCTATGTAGCATTACGTGGAAGCGTGGATTGAACCCGGGGGGCCGGGGCTCCCACTCACCAGACCAACACGCAGCCTACCGTGCCAATAGGGCTGAGCCCGATTAGCAGGACTGTTGCAGGCTGGGTCTCAGCTGCATGGAGGCTACACCTACTTCCTACTACTACAAATATTGTAGTTTTTACTCCACTACATTTATTTGACAGATTTAGTTATACTTTATATATTTAGATTATTAATATTAAATCTATTTCAGCAGCCATCCCCATTGATGATGTCATTGTTAGGCAGGTTTCTAAACTGTCCACATAGACAAATTATGCCATGTTATAATGAGCATTAGTGACGCCGATATATTATATAAAGATGAGCTTGAAAACAGGTGACATGCATCTTAAGAATAATGATTGTTCTATGATAGTTGTCATACATCAGCAGTGATGAGCTTACTCAGAATCTCTACCTCTATATCCCAGATAATAATTTAAATATCAATGATATTATTTAAGTTATTTTGTATCTTCTCTCACCAGTCTTCAGCTGGTTTACTTCACGTTGAAGCCGGTTCTTCTCCTGCGTCAGGTCGGTGTTGACGGAATTTAGCCGGTTCTTCTCCTGCGTCAGGTCGGTGTTGACGGAATTTAGCCGGTTCTTCTCCTGCGTCAGGTCGGTGTTGACGGAATTTAGCCGGTTCTTCTCCTGTGTCAGGTCGGTGTTGACGGAATTTAGCCGGTTCTTCTCCTGCGTCAGGTCGGTGTTGACGGAATTTAGCCGGTTCTTCTCCTGCGTCAGGTCGGTGTTGACGGAATTTAGCCGGTTCTTCTCCTGCGTCAGGTCGGTGTTGACGGAATTGACCCGGTTCTTCTCCTGCGTCAGGTCGGTGATGACGGAATTTAGCCGGTTCTTCTCCCGCGTCAGGTCGGTGTTCTCCAAGATCAGAGTATGGTAGTTGGACTTGTTGGACAGCGTGTTACGATCATGTACCAGGGTGTCGTTGGCCATGATGTTACTGCCGGGTGAATGATCTGCGAAGGACAGAAATGGATGAGAAAGACAGTTATTGCTACTGTTCATGATGAGGTCAAGCATCTGTGGTGGAAAACTTTATTTGAGAAGAAAATCTCAACGTTGTTAATTATCCTTTTTTTCATGTGCATTGTCAACACTACTTTATTCATCATACTTTTCAGATGCATATCATGCAATGCAATAATACAAAAATAAACGATGAATTTGATTACAAAAATAAATGAATGATGATAATAATAATAATAATTATCAACATTTTGGGTTAAAGCCGTGGTGGCCTTAATTGTTTCCTGTATGCATCTACCTTTGTCCAGCACCAGCGAGGAACTAGATGTGCGCAAGACTTCTGCTTTTTAAACAAGGCCTTAATAGTTGTCACAGCTAGAAAATGTCAAGCAACAAACTCTATGCAATACTCACAGCTCACGCCCAGGCCTGTGATCACACCCAGCTAGGCAACAAACTCCCTGAGTGAGTGATGTGGTAGTTTAGTGACATGTAATACTCACAGTACACAGCCTGGGCTATGTTGCCACCGGACAGTATAAGACACAAAATCACCACAGCAACAACTCTGAAAGGCCTTCTCCCTGTTAAGACAAAAACAAGATAAGAGTAAATGCCGTTAGCTAAACCCAACCGGACCAAAGTACTCTAAAATAAAATACTAAAATACTTTTACACATAAAGTGAATCACTTCTATAACTGTCCTCTCTCTCACTCTCCTCTGTCTCATATTCTTTGTCAAGACTGGAAAAGCATAAATATATGTATGTATATGTATGACAGCTTTCAAGGATGAGAGGCTTGAACTATTGACAAGTTAACAAATGGTAACTATCTTGATTATTACTCTTAGAGTTCTTGATTGGTTTAATGAAAATGGCACTTATGATTTTTTGTAAATGATGTACTTAGTTAATTCAGTCAGAGAACTCACAAATATACATAAGATGTAATGCGTGCGTGAATGCTCTTTTATCTTGGCATTATCTTGCTACAGTTTCTCTCTCTCTCTCTCGCACACGCACACGCACACACATTCACACACACACACACACAAACATATACATACAGTGGGAGAAGGAGGGAGGGAGATCATTTAAAATCGTTGAACCTAGGGTTTAAAAGGTTTAAACGTTTTGTATTGGTGATTTTTAGTCTTAGTAATATCTCTTACCAGACTTCTTCTTGGTCTGAAGATCTCCATAGACGGCATCGTCTATCTTGTGCCGATCAAGACACTCATAATGTTCTTCTTCAGACATTTCTACATTAGTTCTTCTTGTAGTGACGATGGTTTCATTCTCGTAGTCTGCATCGTCTTGGACCTCAATGTTTTTCTTTCACAACACGGAGTATATATGCTATCTTCACTACCCTAAGCGATGACAGCACTGTTATTTTGACCCACACACACACACACACACGCTAATGCAGTTTCCCTGCTATCATGTCATGATCTCTCTAAAGTTACACAACACACAACTGTCCAGTTTTAAGAACACCAACACCAACGATGTTAAAAGTTCAATGACAAATAAGGACACATTTTATTGAGCTGACAGGTTTTAATCAAAATGATGTAGCAGATATATAAGATATACAAGTGAATGAATGCATTTCACCAAAGATCCCTCACATACGGTATTATTTATTGACACTTTTATTTTGTAATGTTTTGTGCAATAGATCGTTTTGGGAGCATATGTGTTATATTTTGAAATCCTCACTCCTTCCTGCTGTGATGTCATCCGCCTGCGTTTGCTTCCACCTCTCTCTCTTGTTTGAAGCCAGACCATAGAGCCAGACATATCATTGGTCCGATATCTCAAACCCTCACCCTAACCCTAACCTCCCACGGGGCAGCAGCACACCTAAACCCAACCTTAACCCTCTCCCAACCCCCTCACCAACCTTAATAGGCCTATCTCACAGCCCTTCCCTGCCCCCTTTCCAGACCTAGTGGTGCTGACGTGACGTCACTCCATAGACTTTACATGTTAAAAGACCTACATTCAGAAGCCATAAACAACGCATAAACGTTATTCTATTTGGTTTAGAGGTCTTAACATCTTGTTTTCTTCATAATAATATTGGTCTTTTACATTTTAACATTTGGAAACGGCCACTTATACATACACACACGCACACGTCTCCATGATATGATCTATTGCACCACGGATATGTCAACATGAAGTCGAAATTAGTCATAGTTCTCTCTTTTTGTATCTTTTTGTCATCAGTTTCCTCCTTTAAGTGAAAGAAAAGTTTGACGGAATTTAGCCGTCAAATCTCAACGTTGTTAATTATCCTTTTTTTCATGTGCATTGTCAACACTACTTTATTCATCATACTTTTCAGATGCATATCATGCAATGCAATAATACAAAAATAAACGATGAATTTGATTACAAAAATAAATGAATGATGATAATAATAATAATAATTATCAACATTTTGGGTTAAAGCCGTGGTGGCCTTAATTGTTTCCTGTATGCATCTACCTTTGTCCAGCACCAGCGAGGAACTAGATGTGCGCAAGACTTCTGCTTTTTAAACAAGGCCTTAATAGTTGTCACAGCTAGAAAATGTCAAGCAACAAACTCTATGCAATACTCACAGCTCACGCCCAGGCCTGTGATCACACCCAGCTAGGCAACAAACTCCCTGAGTGAGTGATGTGGTAGTTTAGTGACATGTAATACTCACAGTACACAGCCTGGGCTATGTTGCCACCGGACAGTATAAGACACAAAATCACCACAGCAACAACTCTGAAAGGCCTTCTCCCTGTTAAGACAAAAACAAGATAAGAGTAAATGCCGTTAGCTAAACCCAACCGGACCAAAGTACTCTAAAATAAAATACTAAAATACTTTTACACATAAAGTGAATCACTTCTATAACTGTCCTCTCTCTCACTCTCCTCTGTCTCATATTCTTTGTCAAGACTGGAAAAGCATAAATATATGTATGTATATGTATGACAGCTTTCAAGGATGAGAGGCTTGAACTATTGACAAGTTAACAAATGGTAACTATCTTGATTATTACTCTTAGAGTTCTTGATTGGTTTAATGAAAATGGCACTTATGATTTTTTGTAAATGATGTACTTAGTTAATTCAGTCAGAGAACTCACAAATATACATAAGATGTAATGCGTGCGTGAATGCTCTTTTATCTTGGCATTATCTTGCTACAGTTTCTCTCTCTCTCTCTCGCACACGCACACGCACACACATTCACACACACACACACACAAACATATACATACAGTGGGAGAAGGAGGGAGGGAGATCATTTAAAATCGTTGAACCTAGGGTTTAAAAGGTTTAAACGTTTTGTATTGGTGATTTTTAGTCTTAGTAATATCTCTTACCAGACTTCTTCTTGGTCTGAAGATCTCCATAGACGGCATCGTCTATCTTGTGCCGATCAAGACACTCATAATGTTCTTCTTCAGACATTTCTACATTAGTTCTTCTTGTAGTGACGATGGTTTCATTCTCGTAGTCTGCATCGTCTTGGACCTCAATGTTTTTCTTTCACAACACGGAGTATATATGCTATCTTCACTACCCTAAGCGATGACAGCACTGTTATTTTGACCCACACACACACACACACACGCTAATGCAGTTTCCCTGCTATCATGTCATGATCTCTCTAAAGTTACACAACACACAACTGTCCAGTTTTAAGAACACCAACACCAACGATGTTAAAAGTTCAATGACAAATAAGGACACATTTTATTGAGCTGACAGGTTTTAATCAAAATGATGTAGCAGATATATAAGATATACAAGTGAATGAATGCATTTCACCAAAGATCCCTCACATACGGTATTATTTATTGACACTTTTATTTTGTAATGTTTTGTGCAATAGATCGTTTTGGGAGCATATGTGTTATATTTTGAAATCCTCACTCCTTCCTGCTGTGATGTCATCCGCCTGCGTTTGCTTCCACCTCTCTCTCTTGTTTGAAGCCAGACCATAGAGCCAGACATATCATTGGTCCGATATCTCAAACCCTCACCCTAACCCTAACCTCCCACGGGGCAGCAGCACACCTAAACCCAACCTTAACCCTCTCCCAACCCCCTCACCAACCTTAATAGGCCTATCTCACAGCCCTTCCCTGCCCCCTTTCCAGACCTAGTGGTGCTGACGTGACGTCACTCCATAGACTTTACATGTTAAAAGACCTACATTCAGAAGCCATAAACAACGCATAAACGTTATTCTATTTGGTTTAGAGGTCTTAACATCTTGTTTTCTTCATAATAATATTGGTCTTTTACATTTTAACATTTGGAAACGGCCACTTATACATACACACACGCACACGTCTCCATGATATGATCTATTGCACCACGGATATGTCAACATGAAGTCGAAATTAGTCATAGTTCTCTCTTTTTGTATCTTTTTGTCATCAGTTTCCTCCTTTAAGTGAAAGAAAAGTATAGTGTCAAAATATCTTTTGTATATTCGGTTTCAAAACAGGCCGTATGCGGGTACACTATAGTACTATAGTACAAGCTCATAGCTCGCCACTGAGCTTGTAGGTCTGCTGTTTCTGAACAATCGTGAAAATGCGGCACAAATCTTTGAATATATATTATTTCAGAAGACTTATTTTATTTCGACGTCAGGCCTAAATGGGTTATCTCAACGGTAGTGGCAGGGCTGATTGGAAATGGGCTTGGCCCCCTTTTACTTGGCAGAACTTCTTGAACACCATAAGCCGGTCAGAGCCATGCGGTCAGCACACCTCTCACTATTGATCCCCCAAACAGCCCTACCTAAAACCAGGGGAGGGAGACCGTGCTTTCACTGTGGCTGCCCTGAGGCTCTGCAATAGTCTTCCTCTTCACATCAGCCCCGGTCCATTGAGACTTTTTTTCGACCTGGCTTTTAAAGGACCACTTCACCACTGTTCAACCTATCTTCATATAATAGGTCCTCACTAATAATCATGAAACAATGGTGCAATATTTTTCTACTCGGTCTGTGTCTCATAGGAGGGCTGTGGGCAGTTCAGAAACCGTCCTCCAGTGACATCATCGATGGGGAATACGAGCTATTAAAAACTGCAGGCTTTCTAGTCCTGAAAAGTTGCAATGCGAAAATGGAAGCCATTGTTCTCACGATAATGAAAATCTAAATATTTTTGTTTAAAACAATATCTGCTTAACACTTTAACTGCTACAGGTTCTAGCGGACCATGGCTTACTGGTGCTGAAGGCTTAACATGGGCTTTTTGAACTTTTTGGGGGGCCCACAGCGAGGGGCCTCTTATAGCGAAAATCACAATCGCATAAATAAAAAGAAAGCCCAACTTGTCCACTTCAATTTTAAAAAAAAATTATGATTCTACCATCTTCCATTCTGGAGATATTGACCTTTTTCTAACACCTGCTTTTGCCTGCACGCTGCTTGTGAAAAAAAACAACAGAGATATGGAGGCCTGAAGTTGACAGACATTTCAGTTCAGTTTTTTTAGTTCAAAAGACCGATATAAAATTGAGCACAAATAATATCCTATACAAACCATATACCGAATGAAAGCCCTGAATGTCTACTTTTAGGAGGAAAACAGTACACATTGTACACATATACAGTTTGTCACTAATTGGCTATTGAATGCAGCTTGCGCCCACCAGAGAACTTTAGAGAAGGCATGGACCCGAAGAACTATTATTCACAAAATAAGGCCTATAGCGACATGTACATACTATATACCGTATGAAACAGTAGACTCTCTGCTTTCATAAGAAAAATACCACCCAGAAAAATCACACCCCTGTGAAGTGAGCAGTGCAATTGCACTGCTCACTTCACACCGTATGTTTCATACGGTATATAGTATGTACATGTCGCTATAGGCCTTATTTTGTGAATAATAGTTATTCAGGCCCATGCCATCTCTAAAGTTCTCTGAAAAAGATAATTTTAGAGAAAGCATGGACCTAACAACTAAATATTCACAAAATAAGGCCTATAGCGACATGTACATACTATATACCGTATGAAACAGAATACTCTCTGCTTTCATAAGAAAAATACTAATACTGTAATAATAATAGAAATCACACCCCAGTGAAGTGAGCAGTGCAATGTTGCACTGCTCACTTCACAACATTGCACTGCTCACTTCACAGGGGTGTGATTTTTATTATTACGAGTAAGACGCGTGAACGCGGAAGGCGAACGCAGATCGTAAATTGCAATAACAATTAGAATAAATTACAGACATGATCTGCAGGGTGTCATAGTTAGTGCTTGGACCACGCCAGCTCCATATATGGTCACAAAAGACGCCATCACACTCATGTCACCATGACTCAGCCATAACCATATAAGGAGTCCCCAAAGCAGGACCACGCCATCACACTCATGTCACCATGACTCACAAATCACTCAGCTCCATATATGGGCACAAAAGGGCCAGGTCCACATATACAGTAAGCGGGACAGACAGACACACACACACACACACACACACACACACAGACAGACAGACAGACAGACAGACGTGATCTGCTAGGTCTCATAGTAAGTGCTCATTGCATTCGCAATTACAGTATTAGTTTTTTTCTTATGAAAGCAGAGAGTCTTGATGCACATTATCTGATCATAAAACGGACTTGGAAACTTTCTTCTGCCTGCATCGTGGTCAGTCTCTCTCCTAAGTTGTTAGATAATATAAATCAGCCTCAATCGTAGCCCCATATGTGCCCTCTCCCTACGCTCATTGAACTCATTCTGTGATTCGAGCTACAATCGCAGTAACGGGGGGTGGGGGGGGGGGGGGGGGGGGGGCAACTAGGCTTTGAGGAAATGATCTTGCATAATCAACATTATTGTCGATTGTCGTGTGCCGCTCCAAACATGTCCAGACATACCACTAACCTCATCGATCCAGTCTCGCGTATCTATAAGGTGAGACGCGAGACTGGATCGGATTGTGTCTGGACATGTTTGGAAAAAAAAACAACAAGAAAAACAACGAGTAAGGGGGGTGGCTGGTTGGATGCGGCAGCAGCAGAAGCAGCACGTCAACGTATTTGGAAGAAAAAAAACGAGAAAGCACCACCTGTCGTTGCAAGACAAACACCCGTATGTTGCTGATAGACAGATAATAATCGATCCGATTTTGTCCTGCCGTTCATTTTATCACATTAGGTGCAGGGCAGGCTGCTCGACGGTGAGTTTATAATAGCCTGTTGTAACGAGAAAGGGGGATGGATTGGATGGTTGGATGCGAGCAGCGCAGCAGCAGCAGCAGTACGGCTTGCGATCAGCGACCAACGTATCATGGCGGGCCCTCGATAATGATGTGCAATCTGTCCATGACTAACTCCACATGTGTCTGGCAAACGTTACGTTATGAAATCAAATGCCGATCGTTGCAGGTTTATATACGGGCAGAGAGCAAATCGCGTTGTATCTTGTTCCGAGAATGAGAGTGCAAGCCTTGCAGTTGAAAGCAGTGGGGACTCGGGAGTGGGGGGGGAACTGCCAATGCGATCCAAGAGGAAGAGACCCCCCCCCCCACCATTCTCCCTCGGGAGAAACCATGTAGAAACAGGAGGGGAGGGGGAATCGAGTGTATTCACACAAACAAGAGCATTGTCCCATCCATTTTAGATCCCCTGACATCTGCGTTGGTCTATGCCGGACGGCCGTCTCCATTACGTCGTACGTCCTCGCATAGACCAACCAATAGGCGGTGCCAGACGCTTCTCAGACCAACACCTCTTTTCAGCAGGGGGGGGTTTTAACTCTTTTTAGAGCCGATCGGTGTTACATTATGAGTTGTCCGGGCGCAAATATAGTTGAACTATAGTAATCAATAAAAAAACGTTTTTTGGACCATAAAACGTATAAAAACGTTATGCGCTTCTTAGGGGTGGCTATAATAAAACGTTTAAAAACGCTTTCAGCATTCTATGAGTTAATGGGTTAATCAATCTGTGTCCCAGTTGCAGTACATCTAGATTCTTCACCTTCACGGTACTGACTGCACATTAAACAACCTCAAACATATAGTAGGGGACTATGCATTTCACCAAGCTCTTCATCATCCTACATGACGTCTGACGCTGCTGATAGACCTGCTGTAATATTGTATCCGCAGGAGCGCCATCCATCAATGTGTTTACTTGTGAATTCATTAAGTGCCCTGTACTAACCCTTGCAAGTCAAGTAAGCCGTAGTGTATATATGTATTTAATTTTGTATTGTATAATAAAGTCCTCTCTAAAGGGGCATTTCACCTCAAATAAAAAGCATTTCCCTGATCTATACTGTAGCCTACAGCTGTTGGCAGGCGTAGAAAATATGTCTCAGTGATGGAAGTCTGTGGAATATTGATATTATCGTTTCTGCAAAGAGGCTTTGCGGTTGTGTTTTTAAAATGTAGTTTTTTCTCACGTTGTGTTACACAAACCAAATGGCATTGAGAGCTTCATTGCCCACTGAAACTATCTGAATCGACAGCACCAAGGCCATTTTGTAATTCATCGAAATTCCACTAGTCAGAGCCACAGGGTCACCCCACACAGTAAAATCACGAGTGTTAATTTTTTAGTATTACATTTATTTTAGTGTAAACGTGGACCTGCAAGGTTCTCTCAGTCTGTGAATCTTACTGTGCATCTTAACATCATACAATCTTTCATGAAATATTTTCTGACAGAACGCCTTCCTGTGAATCTCACTCTCTTCGGTAGCATGTCATTGTTCCGACCTCCCGTTAGTCTGACTGATTACTAACACTATCCCAACCCCTAACCTTAACCTCAGTCTTAACCGGCCACATAGGTCGGAGTTACTGGCTTCGATTCCCGCTAGGGACGTGTTCTCTCCTCCGCGTCATCAGTGCCCATACCCGAGGCGGGGTTGGCAAAATTGCCTTTCTGTGTGGAGTTTGCATGTTCTCCCCGTGTCCCCTAGGGTAGGTACCCTCACAGAAACATGCAGTAATCCTGGTCTCTAAACTACCTCCCCCTGGCCAGCCGGGGCGCCTGATGGAGGGGAAAAGAACTGGTTGGAATAACGTGTTCCTTCCACGCGCTACACCCTGTCAGGTGAAAAGAAGCAGCTTGGACTCCTCTAGCATAGAAGGAAGCATGAGGTCAGTCTGCTGCCCCCCCAGGTTGGCAGAGGAAGTGATTACATTAGATAATTGACACTGGGTGAAAAAGGATTACAGTTTTCATCATTCATAAAGTTTCATCATTCATAAAGACTGCTGTAAATTAAACTAGAGTGCCGTTAATCATCCACCCACTGCATAACACTGATGCCATTATTTTATGTTTGCATTGATTCCTGCATTTGCCCATAAAGGGCTCTGTCCTTGTCAGTGAGACAGTTTACTATACAACGACAGCCCACAAACATCTCTGTCCTTGTCAGTGAGACAGTTTACTATACAAATACAGCCCACAAACATCTCTGTCCTTGTCATTGAGACAGTTTACTAAAACGACAGCCCACAAACATCTCTGTCCTTGTCAGTGAGACAGTTTACTAAAACGACAGCCCACAAACATCTCTGTCCTTGTCAGTGAGACAGTTTACTACAACGACTGACAGCCCACAAACATCTCTGTCCTTGTCAGTGAGACAGTTTACTAAAACGACAGCCCACAAACATCTCTGTCCTTGTCAGTGAGACAGTTTACTATACAACGACAGCCCACAAACATCTCTGTCCTTGTCAGTGAGACAGTTTACTACAACGACTGACAGCCCACAAACATCTCTGTCCTTGTCAGTGAGACAGTTTACTACAACGACTGACAGCCCACAAACATCTCTGTCCTTGTCAGTGAGACAGTTTACTCCAACGACTGACTGCCCACAAACAGCTCTGAGACGCTTTCTATGTCATCAGTTCTCAACGTGGGGTCTGGGGGACCCGCCAGGGTCCTTGAGGAGGTTCCAGGTGTCCCCAGATTGATCGTTATATATAGGAGCAGACTCACAGCGCTTTGGGCACCAGTATAAAGTATACATACGGTATATACGTAACCACGGTCTGTGGACCTCACCTATGCACATCATAAATGCAATACATTCAAGAAAGCATGTATACATGTGCAGTCTCTCTCTCTCCCTCCCTCCCTCTACTGTGATTCTCTGGGTTCTTGTGTCCATCTGTTTCTAGTTATTCTATGTATGATCCCTCTGTCTCTCTATGCACTCTTCTCTTCTCTTCTGTTCTCTCTCATTAAGCTTACATCGCTGTCTCTCCCTCTCCTGCTAGGTTTCTCTCGCACGCACGCTCACAGCCCCACACCCACACACACACACACACACACACACACGCACACACACACACTTTCTGTTACTGTGCATTACAAGTCTTCAGAACTTGGCTCATCCACCCAAATCTGTGAGTTCTGACTTTGATGACAGACATTAAAGTCCATCCTGTGACCTCAGAGATTAGAAACTTGCTGGTATCTAAATAAGATTACACACTACTGATTTCCCTTTACTGTACGTCTCTCTCTCTCTCTCTCTCTCTCTCTCTCTCTCTCTCTCTCTCTCTCTCTCTCTCTCTCTCTCTCTCTCTCTCTCTCTCTCTCTCTCTCTCTCCCCCTTCCTTCCTTTCCACTCCCCACCATGTGCTCCTGTAGATTACAGTCAGCATTTTGGCCGCTGAACATATCCCAGCTGACTACTGTAGCCATGACTGCATCTCATACATTGTCCTTTGTGAGTGTAGAAATGAGGTGTCACTAAGCCAAGTCCACTGTGAAGGCTAAAAGCCTCCTGACTCCGGAAGCTCTGCCTCTAGAATAAGCGATTGCTCCGTCACACGTTAGCATTCCATGCGTTAGCGGTTTTTTCTTAGCGGCTCTCTCGCGTAGCGGAATCAGACAACGGGAGGGGGGGTGGGGGGGTTGTTGCTTGGTGGCTTTTCATTTCCCAAATGTGCTTGGGGGGGAAATGCTTTTATAAGCCGCACAGTCTCCTCAGGTGTGTCTTTCCACACTCAGATTTTGATTGGCAGCCTGAGGGCTCAGGTAGTATTCCCAATAGTTATCGCACACAGCACCGTGTGCCTGGAAGCATTTAGAGCCTCCAAGCTGTCTGCCGCAACTCTTAACTTCAACTAGATAAATATTAGTTGAAAAAATGGCTGGTTGAATGTACACTTTCTTCTTACCATTACAATGTGTTCAAAAACATTATACAGTAAGGCATACAGTAAGGCAGCCAAGGTCCATCTGGTTCCATTTCTACACTCGTTTAATTCAAAATTGTTAAATTAATAGGATTTACTATGTGATACTGATTCTATTCGTCAGTGATATGCGACCTTTGTGATTTGAGAATGATGTTGATGTCGTGAACTGATGATTAGAGTGAAGTATTAATCATGAAATCATTCTAGTCAAAGTGAAAATGCACTCCACTGTCCTCCCTCCCTCCTACCCCCCCATCCCTATTGGCCAGTCAGATGAGTTAAGAGGCCATGACTGTGCTAAGTAGCAGCAAAAAGAACACTTCACTACTCATACCATAGCTAAAGGTGATTTAGGTGATTCTGTGGTTTCCTTGACAACAAGAGGAAAAAGAGACAGCCTGCAAAATGCATTCTTTTGTATAGTGATCTGAACCTAACTCTGTACTCTCTCTCTCTTTCTCTCTCTCTCTCTCTCTCTCTCTCCCCCCCCCCCCCTCTCTCTCTCTCTCTCTCTCTCTCTCTCTCCCCCTCCCCCCCCCCCCTCTCTCTCTCTCTCTCTGTGTCTCTCTCTCAGATGCTCATGGGATGGACCTGTTTGCCGTTGCTGTCCATGAGTTCGGTCATGCCATTGGCTTGGCCCACACGTCAGCCATGGAGTCCATCATGAGACCATACTACCAGGGGCCCGTGGGCGACCCCCTCAAGTACGACTTACCCTATGAAGACAAGGTCCGCGTCTGGCAGCTTTACGGTAGGGCTAACCGAAATGAAATCGAAATCGATCAATATGCCGGTTATGTATAAATGTCATTAAAAGTACACTAAGAACTTTATTTGCAAAGCATCTTTCAAAAACATAGTTACAAGGCGCTGTACTGTGCCTGTCTATGAATGAGAGAGTGCGTAATGTTCTTGTGCATCTCTTAATGAGTGACGGAGTGTCTGTATTTTGTATGCATATCCTGGCCTAGTTTTCCCCCTCATCTTGTGTTCCACCTCCTCCTTACCTCCGCCCATCTCCTCCCTCCCTCCTTCCCTCCCCTGCACTCATGTCCTCATTTCTCTCCTCCCTCCCTCCCTCCTTCTCCATCATCTTCCTCCATATCAAGACCTTTCCTTTTACACCAATCCCGGCCACACTGGTAGCATGGTTCGTGGTTGTGGTCTGGAACGACGCATCCTACGTAGTAACAAAAATCCTTTTATATAATTCAGTCTGACGAGAACCCAGTGGAAAGTACTCAGTGTGTGTGTGTGTGTGTGTGTGTGTGTGTGTGTGTGTGTGTGTGTGTGTGTGTGTGTGTGTGTGTGTGTGTGTGTGTGTGTGTGTGTGTGTGTGTGTGTGTGTGTGTTACGGGCGATGCGGGAGGCCTCATTAGTTTCTTTAGAAGAACTTTATTGATTTATTTAGCTTAAAACTGGAGAGTCTGGCTGGAGAGAGGAGGTTTAATTGCCATTCCATATGGCATCAGCCTGTTATCACACCACACCATGATAGACGCCTGGCGATAGTGGATAAAGTAGGAGAAAGGAGGAGAGGGGGATGAAGACTACAGGCTAATGAGACGGAAAGAGTAAACAATGGCTGTGAGCAACGTAGACCAGCCGCTGGTAGAAGTCCTTACATGAGTTCACCTCAGTCCACTTGGGTTCGCTTCAGTTCAGTTACGGGGTGCCATTTGTGATCCCATGCCGTGCCACCCCCTACCGTTCACATTTAATGTCAAATGTCCTTCTTCGATGCATATTTTCCTCTACCTTTGAAAGTTTTTCACACACAAAGTGCCTCTAAATCCACACGTTATGACTCGTTGTGAGCTTGTAGATCAGCTATTTTCACGCATTTATTTTATTTTATGATCAGTACTTTATTTTAGATTTTTTTACAAACACATAAAACAGAAAACCAAAAATACAAACACAAGCAACAACCACAGAGTATGTATTCATGGACAGACAAGATAGATAAGATAAACAAATTAAAAAAATATATATATCAAATTCAAACTTGAAAATAGTTTACATTGTTTACACGACCAAACGCAGCATCATCAACCGTATCATAATGTGTAGTGATACAATAAACAATCAAGAGGGCATTGCCTGACCATGGATCACACCAAGGGACCTGCAACATTACTGAGGAACACGTCCCACTTCAGATCATATTTATCCAACTGATTATTCATCTTAAAGGATAACCTCTCCAAAGCAGCCACAATACCGAGCTGAGTGAACCATACATGTGCTGGAGGTAAAACCTCAGACTTCCATTCCTTAACAATGATTTTCCTGCCCACCATTAATGCTGTATGAATCCAGTCAGCTAGAGGTGCAGGGAGGTGTTTTAGTGGCGATGGATCACCCAGAATAAAGAGAGCCGGTGTATAAGGAATATCCTGGTTTGTGATTTGCATTATATTCTCATGAATAGCACACCATAGCGTCTGTACCCTAGGGCACTCCCACAATACATGAATAAGTGTACCGAGGTCCTCATCACACCTCCAGCAAACCGGACTATGTCTGAGCTTAGCCTTGAACAATCTTCTCAGAGTCCAGTAGACTCTATTCATTATTTTAAATTGAACTAATCTGGTTCTAAGTTCACGGGACATCTTCTTTGAGTTCCGTAGAATCATCTTCCATTCACCGTCAGTAAAGGATTGATTTAAATCAACCTCCCAAACACTCTTTACGCTTGAGGGCTGACCTTGGTGTGCTATCATAATTGAATAATATGTTGACGCCTCATGCCCAGTTCCAAATATTGCTAACACCGTTTTCAAAAGGTCAAACTCTGTCGGCATATTGGAGTGAGCTCTTACATTTGTCAATAGTAATTGCCTAATTTGAAGATATTTCCAGAAGTGATTACGTGGAAGACCATATTGATCAGCAAGTTCTGTGAAACTTTTAAATGCATCTCCCTCATACAAATCTTTCAGAGCCAGAATACCTCTTTCTACCCATAGATTCCAAATGAATGGTCTATATCAATAAGGAGTTTGGGATTCAGCCAAATACTGGAAGATGGGTTAAGGTATAAGTTAAATTTGAAAAAAAGCGACATTCTCTTCCACACCCAACGTAAGTGGAGAAAAATGGGATGGTCACTAACAACCTCAGGTAGTTGAGCAGTGGTAAAAGATACAGTACCAAAGGTAGGCTATCAGAGAAGTGGTTTCACGCATTTTGAAATAGTGTTTATCTTTTTGCCACCTTCTATTGCATTTTAAATGTTTGCTATAATGTCTGTGTTTTATGTATTGTTCTTTTTTTCTCTTTCTATCCCTCTGTATATCTTGAACACAAAGTAGTTGTGAATGTAATGCCATTCAGTTTAATACTGTTACTGTAAATTCCGTTTCATGAAATTTTATTTCCATCAATTCAGTAGATCCCACCTAAACTGACCTGAAGTGACCTGCTGTACTGTACTGTACTGTACTGTACTGTACTGTACTGTACTGTACTGTACTGTACTGTACAGATGCGTAATTAAAAGAAAACTTGTGTCAAAAAACGTAATTGATGGAAATAACTGCAATGTGTTCAGGAGAAAAAATGGGAAAGAACAATTACATAAAACACATTATAGCAAAAATAAACCATGCATACATAATAAAGTGCATAATGAACTGTTCAAGGCTGCGGTGGTCGGTGCGTGGCAGTTGACCCTTGACCCTTGCCCTCTCCAGGTGTCAGGGAGTCTGTGTCACACACCAACCGACCAGTGAACCCCTCCCAGACGGAGGAACCCCCCGTCCTGCTAGACCTGCCGGAAAACAGATCCACTGTTCAGTGAGTACAATCCTGTATAATGTCCACAATGCTTCTCAAATGTTTTTTAATTTCAAAGACCGCCAGGTTTGGTTTGCACCGTTCAGGCCACGGAACCCCGTGTCTCAGAGAGTGTACAAATGGAACCAAATGGAACGGAATCCACTTGGTTTCATTTGTACACTCTCGGAGTTACAGACCTGTAGCTGATATGTACTGTATTTACATGACAAAGACATGGTAAATATTCCGTATTTAATATTCAAATCAACAACACTTTTATGGGGGCGCAATTAAGCAAATTATTTAGATGTCAGTCTAATGTCATTTTCATTTTAACCATTAATAAAGTGCACATATGATATTTGACTTGGCGTTCAGCTCTGCTGCATTTTCTCCCTGCTCGGCACGATTGAATACCATCATAAAACATTAAGAGCAGGGAGATAGATATACAATAAAACCCATTGGGGAGCATAAATAACAGAGCCCACCGGTGGTGCTGGGGTGGTGGTGGGAGAACACATCAAATAACAACCATAGCGGAAGGCAGGTAGAGCATGCAGTCTAGTGAGCTTAAGTAGCCCGCCCAATTGGTCAGCTGACTGCCACATCAGCGAATGACGTGTGGGACTTGCACACTTATACACCCACATAGTAATGCCGCATGTTAACCCCTTGAGTATAGTATGCGCCTCTGAGCACGGCATGAACCCCCTCGAGTATGTCTGACTGAACTAACTCCGCAGGCTACGCATCATTTATGTACTGTATGCCCTATACTGTCTGGAATTTATACTTTGAGGTACTGCGCCTCGCATTGCAAGGCATATCGAGTGAGTTTGTCTTGCCCAAAATAGAGATGCCAGGTTAAAAAGTGGTTAAAGCTGTATTGTTGGATACACAAGCAGGATTATCATTACAAGCCAGTGGGCCTGGAAACAAGCCATCTCTCTCCCTCCCCTGCAACACACTCCCCTGTCTTATCAAATTGCCTTGACAAAGCAAGACAAATCAAACAATTTAGCTTCTGCCTGCAGTTTAGTTTTTCGTGTCAAGGGAAAAGGTAGTGAGGTTAAGAAGTCATCTTGTGCTGAAGAAAACCCACCAAAATGCAGTAGTGGGAGTCATGGTTGTGGAGGTGGTGGGAAGATTTTAACCATTAAACCATTAGTCAAGTCAACCGGAGTCTATACTTGGCCCGTACTTTTTCGTGCACCAAATGTCTTCGCCAGAAATGGCCTTTCTACAGTACAAGCTAAGCTTATGGATCAGCTATTTTCACCGAATGTTTTCCTGTTATGACATGCCCAGAATAGAGACACTAGGATTCATGTGGTTAGATTGCAAGGGAGGTGCCACTGCCAAGGAGATTTTACAAATCTCGCAAGAGCTTTAGGAGAGGAGGACATAGGCCACAACGCTACGTTTAGATAACAGAGGTTTCCAAGAGTCCCGTTGTGTACTCACTTTTTATTCTGACAGTGAAACGCTGTAGTGTGCATGCCAGGTGGTAAGGTCGGTGGCGGTGTGACGCACTGCCAGATAGACCAGTCACGCATGCGTAGAACCACTTCCGCTCTACTTCCTATCACACGGCTGTTTGTTTACATTAACCAATCAGGGGCGTAACTAGCGTGACAAAGATTGCGTTGGTCGACCAGCCTGTGTGGGGGCCTACTAGAGCCCTGCACGGGCCCAAAATATGGGTCCCCGGGCGGGGCCGTTTTGTCAGGCCGAGGCCGGGACCTTGCAGGGCTCTGGGGCCTACTGACGTCTAGTCGTTACATTTGTATTCCTAGGATGAGCGGGGCGAGGGAGTGCTTGCTCATTCTAGGAACTAAAATATCAACTACAGCTCTGCTCCAATGTAATCAGCATACACAACGTGAGCCGATGTGAGCCATGACATCACAGGGAGTCCCTCTCGTACCCGTTTACATGGAGGCGGAGCATTTCCAAAGATTTCCACTCTGGAAGTAAAGGGGTGACTTGATCTAAATAAAGTCATACAAGCTCCAATAACGATGAACAATACAATCAAAACAACAATTGATTCAACATTCACAAAGAGGTCTGACAAGATTACCAAACAACTTTCATTTCAATTAAAGTTTATTAAAGTGCCAAATCACAACAAGTTGTCTCAAGGCACATTACATGGAGCAGAGACTCAACATTGTGCCACCCTGAGCAAGTTATTTGCCAATTTGCCATGAATCTTCTATGTGAGATTTCAGACAATAATTTTACCCTATGAACATTCAACCAAAAATTCAAGCAAAAACATCTCACTAAGCCCTTTACTTATTGTTCCAATAACATTTGAAGAAGGCATTGGAACAATGTGATTGGTCCAATGTTACAGCGAATAAAGTTTAGGAAATCTATATAACAGTTTTATTGAGTGGCATGTAAGTTAAGCTGTAGCACACACACACACACACACACACACACACACACACACACACACACACACACACACAAACTAGAAAGGTTAGTGATACATGCTTTTTCATCAGGCCAGGTGGCCTATCGTAAGCCTATCGTAAGCCGTTGTAAGCCAGAGGAAGTGATCGACATACTTTCACAACACTTAGAAATAAAGTTGTACCTCAGATCCCTAAAGATAAAGCTCACTTTCTTTTTCATTAAAAAGGACGGATGGGGCAAATGGAAAATTGATCTGGGAAAAAACTTTAACTTGATAGAATGAAACAAAGACACCAAATCCAATGACGCTCCAGGTGAATTGTGCTCCGACTAATGACTTGGACATTATCGTCGGTAGCTTCTACAATGTTTCGACTGAGCTCAAGTTGAAGAATTGACAATTCACTTTGAATGCCTTATCGATGGCAGAAAACCAGTGTTTAGTCTTAAGGGGATGTATCTGTTTATGAGGTTGTAAAACATAAATTTGTCTTTGAAAAGTTCTAACGCCACGTCTGGACAGTAACTTCATAAAGCACTGTAGAGAGGCTAATGCACACCCAAATGCACACCTCATAAACCTGTCCATAAAACAGAGTGCCATCCACCTGGAAAACTGCAAAGGTTACCCCTGTCTTTACCCCCTTAAACCCCTTAAGCGTCCGTATTCTGGCCTTGTGATAATAGCAGTAACTTTAATAGCCTCCCTCCTGGCCAGCCGGGGCGCTTGGTGGAGGGGAATGGAACTGGTTGGAATAACCTGGGAAACCCCCCCCTGTCAGGCATTGAAGGAAACATGAGGTCAGTCCGTTGCTCTCCCCAGGTTGGCAGAGGCAGTGTAGTGCCCAGGATTGGACTGGGTGACAAAAATGTTAGTTTTTTTGGGCGGTCCAAACCATTTATCTTACCAGTTTTGTCAAAGGTGACTATAAGAAGTAACCATGCAGAACAACAGAACAACATCACTATACATACAGTGAGATTTATTATACGACCAGGGGTGACTTTAGATCTTTCACCGTGATGAACCGTGATGCACTTCTCTCTTGAAACTGTCACACTTTGCATTCCCCTCTGCTGGATGGAATCGTTAACGTCAAATAGGAAAAGAGAAATGGCTAATGCTGACGTGCTGATAAATGTGCAGTTTTGTGCACCATCCCAATTCAGTACACACGTTAAATCAATTTGTGGAGTGGCACTTAGAGCTAGCAGAAAAAACATGGATGGCTGTCATGACGTGCACATATTTGTTGGTATAATTACATCTCATTGAAACCAGAATGCATAATATTGTCATGAGGATCCACAGACTGACTTGTCTTGCATTTACTTTCTTTCTAGTCCAGCATACAATGTTACTGTACCTACTGTAGACCAGGGATTCTCAACCTGGTCTAGTTTATCTTTTATTATTTTTTGCAACAGAATTGCTGGAAAATCGAAATGAAGAGTTTACATAGTACACATGGTACATGCATACACTTTGATTATATCTGGTTTCAGTATTTATGTATAATGTATTTTTCTATTTTTAAGGTTTATTGTAGCTGTCAAATTGTATTGGGGTGGGGAGGGGGTTGGGGGCGCGAGACATGGCCAAAGCATTTCCCAGCCAAAAACGTTGAGAACCCCTGAACTGTCCTAGACTACAAAATGAAATGCCTTCATTCGGCATCTGATACTGACGCTCACACATACTGGATACACGCACGCACAGCACAGACAGACAGTAAAAAAAACATGTTTGACTTACGTGTGAAATGTCGCTGCCTGTGTCTCACCTCCTTTCAAACATTGACTGGTTCAGCGGCTCACTTCTTGTCCACGGATCCACTTGTGCAGAAGGTGGATTAGCGCTGCTGACACAGGTCACTGACGTAGTCCTCTCTGCAGTGACATGGAGTTGTGAATAGAGATCTTTGTTGATAGGATCACTGGTGGGCTTCTACTCACACAGAGAGCCCTGTGGTGGTAATTGCCTCGTCATTTGCATGCCACTCGTTTAAACCCCTAGAAACCCATGGATCAATGCACTGGGGGAGCTGATGTCATGCTGATCATCACGTCTATAATGAAGTAATGATATCGCCTGGGTGTGATTGAAATTCAGACACGCATGCATGCATGCGCACACACACACACACTCTCACACACACACACACACACACACACACACACACACACACACACACACACACACACACATTTGAATTTCAATCACACCCAGGCGATATCATTACTTCATTATAGACGTTGATGATCAGCATGACATCAGCTCCCCCAGTGCATACAGATGCAGCACACACACTGTACATACTTGGGCACATACATTCGGTATTTCAGGCGCAGATGGTTAGTGAAGACATAATGAACAAGAGTAACGTTATGTTGTTATACATTATGAGTCACAAGTTACAGGCTTGTCCGGGCTGTTTCATGACTGAAACATGATTTTGTTTCCCCTCTTCTTTCCTTTTTGTCTTCCCCTCCTCCCGTTCTCTCCTCCTCCTCTCCGTCTCAGACTGGGATCAGACGCCCCAGACAGATGCACCAGTAACTTTGATGCGGTGGCCCAGATACGAGGCGAGGCCTTTTTTTTCAAAGGTACGGAAACCCCAAAGTAAGGAAAGCGTGAGGGAGGAGAGCAAGGGGGAAGACCAAATGAAGAGTTTGATTAGACCAGTGGTCCGGGGACCGCCGGTCGTCCTTGGGGCGGTTCCAGGTGGTCCCCAGCTAAATGATGGAGAGTTGATCTTTAACTCTTGAGAGCGTACAGGTCCATTTGGTTTCATTTGACGCTCTCAAAGGCTTACATTATTTTTCAACATCTACAGTACATTACTTAATTTACAAGAAGTCTACACAATGTAGAATTGTTATTTTGAACAACGTTTGTCAAAAGCATGGAATTGTAGACAAAATCCAACGACAACTCAACACAAAGAACTAAAATATTCTTTAGTCCGTGGCTCAAAAGCCGAATAAATAATGGACCTTGAAATGAAAAGCGTTGAAAAGCACTGGATTAGACAATGAGAGAATGAGAGGAAGACAGAGTGTACGGACGTGCGGCACAGACTAAACAAAAACAATCGATTGTAAAAAGCGAATACAGCAGATCTACTAGCTCACAATGTGTCATGGTGAGCTATTTGCGTACTGTACCTTCATTACCTTGTACTACAAAGTTTAAAATATAGCGATTAATCAATCTAATCGATGTAGTCTTATTATAAAAATAAACTCCATTAGAATTTGTGCGCAATGATGCGTACTTACTTTTTATTATAAAAAAGTACTTCTCTATTATCCCATTTTGGATTATTTGATAAATCAAAAAAGTATAACGATAAAGTGATCACTATGAAGATGATTGATGGTTGCAGGCCTGAGGCCGTAGTCGTGGTGACTGATTGAGATCCCACTATTCCCATTCATTTAAAGGGCTTCTGATAACTTCTGAGTCTAAGGATATCAATGTGTCCGTATGGTTTCATCTCAATTTCCTATTAATCACAATACATTTTGTACAGAACCGCTGCTGTGTTTGTACATCTACAAAGTAGAAATCCTTGTGTTAGTTTAATTCGGAGAGTGTGGAAATGTAACCAAATCCTTGCTTTTAACAATGTGTTACATTTTGAACACTTACTCAGAGTTACAAAATGTACAAATTAAGGATTTTTACTGTGCATGTCTGTCAGCTAGCTTCAGGAGCTGTTTACCGCTGCTCCCATTTCTCACACATACTGACCTTGGGGGGAAAGTCATTCAAAAGTCATTTCACTCTTACTTCCTCAAGACTCAAATTACTTTCTGGCATAAGCCAAATGTCACTCTCACCTCCAAAATACATTTAGTTCACAATGCAGTAGCTAGTTTCTTACTGGTGTTAACTGCAGAGAGCACATCTGACTTCTTTCCTTTGGCTCCACGTTCGGTAGAATTAGAATTTATATTAACCTTAGAACACTAAACACGGGTGACTTTCATTTGGACAATTATATTTTCTGTAATTTTCATAATGTTGCTGATGTCTGAGGTGGGTGGGTCTTTCAGTACCTTCATAATGCTCAGTGATCATCATAGAAGGTACAGTAGGTTTGTTTCCTTGCCCACGCCCCTGTTTTTTTCTACAGGCAGGTGTTTGGGTGAATTCCACAGACTGATATACCAACCTACACAGTATAGAAATAATAGCCAGTTCTCAGCCTTGGGGGCCCATCTGGCATTTCCAAAGTCTAGGCTTAATATCTAAAGTCCACCGTGCATTGGATTTACCTCTCATTGCCAAACAAAACTTGGCCGTGCTCTCTCTTAGGACAGTGAGTCAGACTGTAGTGGTCAGTGCCAGAATGAAGTGAGTAGGTCACGCAGCTGGAGAACTGCAGTCCAACACGGCCCAAGGCTTCAATACAAACGTATAGTGATACCCGTCCCTATCCTCAAGCTGAACTATGGTTCATGGCTGAACTATGGTTCAGCTTGAGGACAACTACACCAGATCAAGCCCCCAGGGCAGCCGGTGAAACCTTGAAGCCATCCCAAAGCTGGAACAGCAGGCGGGCAAAGTCACGAGTAAAAGAGTGCGCAGCTGGGGGTTTAACAGAGCGCTCATTCATGAATGGATTCAGGTGCGTTCAGGGAGGTTTTGGTGCGCAAATCAAGAAAATGTGGAAGTAGAGTGTTCTTCCGGATGCTTCAAACGCCACTGAGCGACTTTAATTGGAATCTAGTTTATATAACTCTATGCACCACTAACACACTCAAAAGCAATAGTAAAGTGTGATCCTAAATTGGTGGTCTTCAGTCGCTGTGCTAGTCATGACATTTTCACCACGTTCTCCTCATTGGCGTTGGTCTTTTAAGCCAATGAGGAGTCTACAATGCCTTCCCATACTCTGAACGGGCGTAAGAGCTCCGGTCACAGAATTTGATGTGATCAGTCAGTCCGGAACGTCCTCTCAGACTATGGGGTCACATGACAACTGCAGGTGCTACATGGAGTTGTGCATCAGTTGGTTCAATAATCTAAACATTACACATTACATTTTGATGGAACAATCAATCAGTCCTCTCTCTGGTCACTGTACCAGCACATTTGCATTCAGTTGACTTGCCTGTTCTGTTTTCCATTTTGCCATCATGTCTAGACCGTAGACACATTTTAGACCAGGCACAATTTTCAGTACACAGCAGTGCTGAACCGTTCTTTTGGTTGCATCTGTGGAAATATCTTTGTAATCATGTGGATTAGTGTAGATGTTTGGGGGAATTGTACATGTATCTGCTATGGTTTTTGAGCTGTGCCTAACCGCTCCAATGACTGGCCGCGTGTGTCTCGCGTGTGTGTGTGTGTGTGTGTGTGTGTGTGTGTGTGTGTGTGTGTGTATGTGTGTCTGTCTGTCTGTGGACAGCAGCAATACCGCTGGGTGACCTATCAAGTGCAGCTGTTTTTGTATCCTTTGAAAGTATTGTGAGGTTACAGGTGCATGATGGGAAGCCGAGTTTTTTGTCTAACACCAATGTCACTTTTTTATTATTATTATTATTATTATTATTTATTTGTAGAGTCTGCATCAGGTCTTTAAGCATACAATGTTTCCAAAGATCAGCGGCGATATCCGTACATCGCTTTGACAGCATGGAAAATGGATCCACAGATCCGGCACGCACCACTGTGTACTTGCACTTGTTTTTCCTAATTGCAACGTCTGTGTTTGGTCTCTCTACTCTCTTTCCACGCAGGGAAGTATTTCTGGCGTCTAACCAGAGAGAAACACCTGGTGTCTCTGCGTCCCGCTCTGATCCATAGCTTCTGGAGAGGCCTGCCAGCCAACCTGCACAGTGTGGACGCCATATACGAGAGACCCGGAGACCACAAGATCGTTTTCTTTAAAGGTATTCTAAAGTTCTAAAGTTCTAAAATTCCCAAAGTGGGGTCCGGGGACCCCTAGGGGTCCTTGAGAGAGTTCCCCAGCTAAATGATAATTAGAAACCTTATGGGTCTGTAACTCAGAGAGTGTACAAATGGACTAACGGGTCCATTTGGTTCCATTTGTACACTCTCAGAGTTAAATTAACATTGATTTTACAATATAAATTGGGGGTCCCAGAGATAGAAATGCCATTAAATGGGGGACTGTAGCATAATTCTTTCTTGAGATTAAACTGGTTGAGAATCACAGCTAGAGCCGTAAAAAATCTCTTATGGGGGTCCATATCTTTTCAAATGGGGATCTGTGGGGCTAATAAGTGTCAATTTGGGGGTCCTTGACATGCAAACGTTTGGGAACCACTGTTCTAAACAAAACATTGGACGCTAGTTTATCTATACAGATCTGTCTTGGTCAGTTGCCCTCGTGTTTTTGTTAGTTTTGTTTTTCTTGACCACAAATGCTGAGAATGTTATTTTGATTAATGTACAGTAGCATGTTATTTAGAATGTAGACATTGTTCCTTCTGCACTACGTGTGTCTCTATTTACCTTGTTTGTGGACTAGACTGCATTCTTACTCTGCTTATGTCGATTGCATTTGCCAAGTTGCTGTGGATGAGAGCGTCTTATAAATGGCCAATTTGTATGCTCCTGCAGAAGCACTTCCTTCTGAGTCATTTTAAAAGCAGAATAGCAGACAAGACAGTTTCAACAATTTCAACACAAAGGTGCAAAATGCACCTATGCAACATACTTAACCACTTCAACCATGACAAATTAACCACTTCAACCATGGCGCCTCATACATGGCATGTCAATATAGCCGTAGCTCCATTAGATGACATGTTGTGGGCTTGTCTTTCAGCTATTTATGAAATCATTTAGAAAGGTTTTTGTGGTTAAGGGGTTAAAGAATAAAGATGAAAATGTGCTGTGTGGCGTGTGCATTGCATAGTAGAGAGACATGAAGGAAAAAACTCTCTCTCAAATACACACACACACACACACACACACACACACACAACCTTGTGGTGAAAAAAATATTTTAATTAAGAAAGTGTTCTTATATACAGTATCTAACAGATGGTGACAGAATAGTATCCCACTGGGTTCGTTCTTCAGTGCTACGATGACAAAAACAAATCATCTTCTTTATTACCCGGCAGGTGAAAAATGTCCTTTGATAATTTGACATCACAAATACATCATACGTCAGTGAATCATGGCGTAAACATGCAGATATTTGATTTGATTGTCTTTCATACAAAAGCAAATGAATCTGGGTAATAACATAAGCAGTTTTTCTGCAACACACCAATATTGTTTTGTCGACAAAATCAACTTTAGATTTAGTAGTAGATAAATGTGAGCAGTTTAGGGAGAACAGTAGGGAGATTTTCTTTTTCTTTTTTTCTTTTCAATTTGAGTATGTAAACACTGGGTAGGTGAGAACGCGCTAAGCTTTTAAAAACTTCTTCCTACTCCCTTTTCGAACATGGAGCTATAACTTTCTCATCGTGTTGTAATAATGCTGTCTTATTATTTTATGTTCTTTAAAAGGGATATATGTTTTGTATATATTTTTGATCTGGGCCCTTCTAGAATAAATAATTTGGACCACAAACAAAGGATTGAAAAAAATAAAATAAAGAAAACTAAATGGCATAGTTTGAATTAGCGGCTTGCCCCTGTGGACGCAAAACGTCTGGACGTCTGGATATCTAACAATATGGCCCATGTTAAAAAATAATCACACATATGTTAATAAAAAAAATATATATATATAATAATAATAATCACACCCATGTGAAGTGAGCAGTGCCTTTTTATCATCATGATGATGATGATGTATAGAGCCACAATGACCTCACATGACGGTAACCACAGTAACCGTACTGAGATAGACTAATAGACACCCATGATGACGCACAAAGTCACATGTTGGCCCCGGTTAGCACGTTCCCCTTTAAGCAGCATCCACGTTATTAGACAGGGATGAAGCACATAATGTGCAGTATGTCCATTTGATGCTCGAGCGAGTTACACCAGATTCGGTCTACTTTGGTTGGGGACCTTGACTCACCACGCCTCTCTGTCCCGCCCCCCCACGCACAGGTCTAAAATACTGGGTCTTCAAAGACAACAACGTGGAGGAGGGATACCCCCGTCCGATCAGCGACTTCGGCCTGCCGATGGAGGGCGTGGTGGACGCGGCCTTCGTCTGGCTGCACAACGACAAGACCTACTTCTTCAAGGACAATCACTACTGGCGTTACGACGACCACCTGAGACGGATGGACCCGGGCTACCCCAAAGACGCCACGCTGTGGAAGGGGCTGCCTCCGCACCTGGACGACGCCATCAGGTGGTCTGACGGTGAGTGTCCTGAACGCTATGAGAGCAGGGCTCCTCAGAGTGGGGGCGCCGCGACGGCAAGTCCAGGGCAGAGCCGTAGAGTAACGTCGTCAACTCCATTCACTTCGTGGGGCCAGTCCAATGGCGGCCGTTCTAAATAGACTTCTATTGGCGAAGAGTGACAATGTCCTGGACCGGAAGTTGGCAGGATGCGCTGGACTCGGGATCCGAAATACAATTTTATTTTAGATCGTTTCTTAGTAATAGTACAACATAAACATTACGGAGACTTTAGTTGTCACTGTACAGTACTTTAAAAACATTTGTCATGTTGCACACATGCCTAAAATTGCTGATATTTGCGCCGCCCTCGTTGAACACAATGTATTTCAAACTCCAGCTTGTCACTCTCCATGCTGCATGAACAGCACTCGAGTGCTCAGTTTTCTGCCCCCTCAATGTCGTAACTCTGTCTTACTCTATGGCTCTGGTCCAGGGGTGGCACAGAATGCATTATAGCATCAGTTTATTAACCACTTAAACCCTCTGTACTTAGTCAAATGGACGCGAGTTGCACTGTACTTGCATGCCTTCTTTTTCGATCTACACCAAATCTCTCCACCAAAAATGGCAGATCTACAAGCTCACAACGAGCTTGTAGATGGGCTGTTTTGGGCAAATGTGCTCCCCTGAATAGGGATGCTGGGGTTAAATGACATACTGTATCTTCACGGGAAAGTACTTACGTACTGTAATATGACCTAAATGTATAGGTGCTATGCAACAATGTAATTCAGGATGAAAACGTTATATCCCTGAGCCAAAACGTTTTGAGAACCACTGCTGGCTATAGAGTCCCTATTCTGGGCACAAAGATTCTGCGAAAATAGCAGATCTTCATCATGTTGTGATGCAATATGTTGTGAGCCTGTAGATCAAATATGTTATACATGAGACAACGATATACCGTACAGGGAAGTGTAAATCAGGCTTAAATATAATAATTGATATAAAATAATTGACACGAGACGCTGAAAAGAATGATTCCATCAGTGCTCTAGTTCAGCTGAAACACACTAAATGTTCAGCTGGAGGGGAGCTTTAGCCTTTAGCCCCCAAAAGAGAGAGGCAGGCAGGCAGACAAACTAGTTGCTGAATGGATGCAGCCACTAGTAGCCAGTAGTGCACAAAACATTTCACAATGTCCTCTATAAAATCACAGTAAGAGAGATGAGCAATAAAGAAAGAGTAAAGCCACTAATAGTGCACTAATGCAGTTGCCAGCTTTTCAGCAAAATATTGGGGGTATTTTATTTTAATTTTGGTGTAATTTTGAGGTACCCAGCCCCCAGAGAGAGAAACAGAGAGAGAGACAGACAGACAGACAGACAGACAGACAGACAGACAGACAGCTGTGCATGCATGGCAGGCTTTAGGGCTTCCCACAGCTACCCCACAACACGGCATCACTCATGTCTGCAGTGCAGACAGCAGAGCAGAAGCTCTCAATGTTTAACCATAATAATAAATATACAATAACTAAACATAAATCAAATCATATTAAAAGCCCACCCTAGCCCAATGGTAAGTCTGCCTCCATATGGCAAAATGTGTTGTATTTTATATTGTAAATATCAAGAAAAGAAGTTTAGTACAGCAGTGTGTGCCCACGCGGTCACACACAAGCGAGCAGGTTAATATGGGCAAATACTTTGTGAACGTTCCCAATGCCATGAATTATGCATGTGAAGTGTACATGAATTATATGAATATGAATACAATTAAAGTAGTAGTAGAAGTATAGTAAGCGAGGTGAAGAAAGGAAGGCAGAGGGTCAGATGTATTACATGAGTCTACAATAACACGTAGGCGTTGTTACTGTATGTTATTTCCCCTGTGGTGACCGCCATCGATCCATGCCCTCGCTTACTGTAGATATTGAAGTTGCACCTGTAGAAAAATCTATATATGTTTTTATTTGTACACTGTTATTATTGGTTAAGGTGTGTTTAATATACGCACGTGTTTAATATATGTGTGCGTGCGTGCGTGAGTGCGTGCACACTGTGAAATGTCTGTGCTTGTGTGCAGATCTACGTATATGGCCCAAGGACATTTATTGACATTGCATGATAATAGATGATAATGCATGATAATAGACTGATATGAGTACATGTGCGAATCCTTTTGATGAAGATTTGAAAAAACAGGATCTGAGCAAGCAGTTTGAGCATCGACTGCAGTGCATCAAACCCTTTGCCAAATGTGCCCTTTGAAGTGTTGCAGAGAAATTGAGAATACAGACGACCTTATGCTGAGCGAAACAACAACTACTTTGTTTTACGAGGTCATGGCCGGTGTTCTGTAGCTTGTTCTGCACAAGCTAACAGGTCTGGGAGAAAAGGCTAACCACTGAAAAGCAGACAAGGCTCAAGGAGATGGCTCACGCATGGTCTCACATGCGTTGGCACCTAACCCGGAAGTCGCAACCCGCTTTCCCATACGCATGTGGGCAGGATGGCAATTTCAGGGATAGCGCAACAACACGCCCATCAGCCACACCTCCAGGCGCAAATATGGGAGTTGGCATATTGTATTGTGGGTAATGCCGCCGTAAGATAATGTTTATGGCCAGTACCAGCTGTCTTGTGCGTAATTAACGGATAGTGGGTAGTGCCAATGTACCCATAGTACACTACAGTATTGTATACAGCCACACACTGCTTCTCCACACTGCTTCTGACTAGTCTAGCTAACGCCACTCTGGAATGAGATACTGCCAGTTTAAGGTTCACATGAACTTGTAATCCAGCAGTACAGTACAATACCAAGAGGTGGGGGGGGGGGGGGGGGGCATGGCAACATTGCAGGCTGTACAATTCTTGTCCACAACAGTGTGTCAACAACACAAATACAATTGGAACTCAGGGTTTGCACAGCTAGTCTCAGTCAGAGAAAGAGAAATGGAGATAGAATCTATAAGAGAGAAGTATTATAGACTAAAGATAAAATGGAGAGAGAGAGAGAGATGTGAGGAAGAAAGGGAATGTTGTGATAAATACTGGAGAGGAAATGGGAAACGTCAACTTCTCCAACTCATTTAGTACTCATGGTCACAGCATGTGGGTACAAGTGCATGCTCTTGATAATGATCTCTATACTGTATGCTTGCTCCATCAGTTTGAATCCTTTTTATATTTATTCTCTCTCTCTATCTCCCCCTCTCCGCCCATCTTCTTGCAGGCTCCTCCTACTTCTTCAAGGGGAAGGAGTACTGGCGTGTGCTGGCCAGCGACATGGAGGTGGAGGTGGGCTATCCCCGGCTCATTGCTAAGGACTGGCTGGTGTGCACGGAGATGCAGTCGGACTCCCCGGACACGGAGTCCAACGGCACGGCGACGAGGGTCAACGGGCAGCACCACCCGGACCACGCAGAGAACGGCTACGAGGTGTGCTCCTGCACCTCGGACACGGCCTCCCCCCTGGGGGTCCATCGCTCCCCCTCCCCCCTCTGGCTCCTGACGCCGCTCTGGACGCTGTCACTGGCCCTCCTGCCCTCACTGCTATGATGTTAAAGAAAGGGAAGAGACTTTCAAACTGAATCAGGAAGTAGTATGGCCAAGTCGGCTGAGAGCGGGGTCGATGGCCCCTTGACTCTTTAATCACATGAAGCCTAGCGTCCCTATTCTGGGGGGGCCAAACATTTGCTGAAAAATAGCCGCTCTATGAGCTCACAAGGGGGGTCACCAGCACGACCCCCTTGTGAGCTCGTAGGTTGGCTGTTTTCGCCGAAGAGATTTGGTGCAGGGAGGAAAAGGAAGGGTCCTGGTAAAGACCCTTGGGAGACCCCAGTCAATGAAGTATGAAGGGTTTGTTAAGGGTGGTTAATGTGAGGACCAGTGTTTACTCAGATGAAACCGCAACAGGATAATTTGTTCTTGTAATTACAAATCTGTTGATATCTTTTAGTTGTTATTTATTTCCCATGATATCGAGTGAATACTTTTTATAGGAAGCGTACGTGTTTTTATTGCAGCTAACATCAGTGTGTGTGTGTGTGTGTGTGTGTGTGTGTGTGTGGGGGGGGGGGCGCCTAATTCTGGAAATGTTGGTGGCACGCTATGTCAGTTACACATGACCACAGTTTCTGTATCCCTTTCCACTATATATTTTGAAGTATTCCAGAAAATAATTATTTATTTTAGGGAAACGACGTTGAAATAGATCGATAGGAATTAGGTCAATGAGAGATTTAATGGTATTCCGAGGTCATCAATGCTGATTAGTATTCATTATGCACATGTTTACAGCGACAGTATCTGGCCACGACAGTGTTGACAGGTGAATTGCACCCTGAAACTTAGAAGGGTAAAACAAAATGCAGTAAATGGCACCCAGGAAAGCCATCACACATCCTGTGTATGTTTCCTGCTATTATGATAAGTGCTTTAATATCAATCTAAGGATCCATGCTTATTTAAATTGTATAAGGTCTGAAGTAGCTGAAAGAACTTGATGTTCACTGGAATCAGGATGGATGGATGGATGGATGGATGGATGCTAACTCTTAATGCCATCATAACTTCTCTCCCATGGCCTTTTGTGATCTTTGCTTTGTATCCATGGAATCATGAAGTAAATTCTCTACCCATATCAAAGTGAGCAACAGAAAGAAAGATGTTTTCAGAGAAAAACATTTACAATAATGGATGAGGGAAGATAATGTCATAATGTCTCCAACAGGGATGCTGTGGGTGTGTGTTCTCTCCTCCGCGTCATCAGCCCCCATTACCCTAGGTGGGGTTGGTGAAAGGGCCTTTCTGTGTGGAGTTTGAAGTAATCCTGGTCGCTATACTGCCTCCCCCTTATCAGCCGGAGCGCCTGATGGAGGGGAAAGGAACTGGTTGGAATAACGTGTTCCTTCCACGCGCTACATCCCACCAGGGAAACTCCCCCCTGTCAGGTGAGAAGAAGCGGCACCGCTCACTCCTCATGCATTGAAGGAATCCCCACTTTGGCAGAGGGTGAGTAGCGCCCAGGATTACAGCTTGGGCAATTGAAAAAATGGGTTACAAAAATCGTGGTATATTTTTTTTTTACAAAACAAAAATAATGTCTCCCTGGACACTTTCCTTCAACTAGAGTCTGGAGACCAGACCAAGGATTGGATGTACAGCATAGGAGAATGTCATTAGATCGCTTTTAGTCCTCTCAACATGGCAACTGCCTGGATTTATTTTTATTATTGTTAAAATATGTTTACATACACTACAATATAAATAGATACATATATTTGAATTGAAAAGGTCTATGGCTGTTTAAGAAGATTATTGTGAGCATTTCAGGCTGTGTTTTCTATTAAACGTGAGATATTTTTGTAGAAAATAAAGAATCACAATATCTTGTTTGCCAAAAATAATAAAACCGAATGTTTCTTGGTGATTCATTTGATAAACTAGAAAGACTGTTGTTACTGTGTACTGAGTACAAATCTCTGTCAGGAGTTCTCCCACCATCTTTCTATCTGTGGAGCATATTGCAAAGAAAAAGCATGGGAAAATGGAGGGAAGAGCGATGATAAAGGATTCTGGTTATTAATGCCTTTTTGCCAATTATATGATGTTTGTACAGGCCGGACTGGGAATACAAATCTGAAAAAGACGTGCGTGTCCGTACAGTACGTGCGTGCAGAGGGAGAGGGAGGTCTGTTGACGAGGAGGTTTATTGGAATATGTAGGAATCTGAAGGTGTTTTGGAAGCACAGAATTGGCTCCTGGGGACACCTGTGGACCAAGCCATCCGTGGCAGAACGTTCTGGATGCTGCAGGGCTGCATAGAATAAGCAATCAATCACCCTGGAGATATATTGCACTGCTACTGAAGAGTATACAAGTCGAGAGCAATCCCAATCACCTGAAGGAGCCTCTCTGCTGCACTTCTGCAGTAGCGTATTGATCACAGAATTTTATGGTGGTAGTTGGATGGTGTTTGATCCAACTGAGACTGCTGGATGTCCCCATGTCTGTCATCCATTGACTTACATTATATATAGCATTGTCAGTTTGGCCCAAACTTAAAATCTATCTTAAAAAGCCATGTGTCAGGATTATTTCTTTTTTTTGTTAAAGGCACTGTCAATGCTTTCAGGGAAAATGATTTAAACCAGTTACAAACTGTATCATATTGTTGGAAAGTTTGACTAAAGTAAGCATGTAAGAGCAAGCAACTTGTAAAAGTAATTCTTATGTTTGTGGACACTGGTTTTGAAAACACTGGATATACCTGTAGCTTTTTAGGTTCAACAAACAGTCTTACACTGCCCTCTTCTGGTGGCTACAAGTGGTGAACACAACAATGATCCAAGTAATCAAGTTTATCAGTTTGGGTGATGAATAGCCATTAGCCCACTCTAAGATTAGGTTTAGCCTACAAGGAGAATCACCTGGACGATGTAGAATTAGTGAAGTCTACTTAATTTCAATAGATAAAGTAAGAAAGACAATGGCATCAATTAATTAGATCAATTATCTTTTCTAAAATAAATGATTAAACACAGGCAACGCTCTTTTGAATTGAAAAATACATCATTGACCTCTGTTCTTATAGAGGGTCCTATTACAATAACAACATTTCAAAGAACCGTGTGTGTGTGTGTGTGTGTGTGTGTGTGTGTGTGTGTGTGGCAGCAGGTGTGCTTGGCTGATTGTGTGAGTGATTTTGTAGATTGTTGGAAGGAGCTGATTGGTTCCAGGCTTCTGGAGGCAGTTTAAAAGGCAATTTTTCATTCCACTACAGCCAGCTAACACATTTTGTATGCTTGTAGATACAGTTTGGAGAGTTATGGAGGTCCATGCCCTAATGCTTACCAAACCGCAGGGTCCTAGAAATATCCATCCTATACACCACAGTCTCCAATTAAGTTGACCATAAGGGTCCGAGCACAGCGGCATCAAGCAGCACGCTCCTGCAGACATCAAGTGCACTGGTCAATGACATTTTGGCAGGCACGTGCAATACACCATGCTTTCACTGCATATCACATACAACACTATACTGACGTATTTCCTGTTAAAGTCAATTTGTAGATGTTGTATATCAACAAACTAATCAAAGAAAAAAAAGGAATAAAGATATTTTGGGAATGTTGTTTAGCTGCATTTTCAATGTTCATTTCTTTTTGAAAATGTTTATGTACACGTACGTACTATAATTATTTAAAACTTAAGTTTTATACTGAGGAAGACCATGGGCAAGTGCCCAGTCCAGATTGTGGACTACACACAAACACACACTGGAGTCACAGCCAGCCCCACTATGCTGTGAAGGAAATCCTCCACAGTCACAACAAGCCCGGAGGCTATCTATTCACAGACAGCAGCAGGTTAATCTGTTCTGTAGCGGGACATGCAATTATTTGAAGGTCTTCTCTGCTGTATTCCTCCTGAAGCAAGGTATGGAGTTGCTGGAATACTCGCTGGATGTTATTCTGCACAGGCGTGAGAAGAAGGGACTCTGTGTCTCTGTTAGCCAGATACAGGGACATGCTCTGTAAAGTGGCTGGCAGCTTGCTCTCCATCGCCCGGTATGTAGACGTCACCATATCATTGATCTTTGCTGGCTGTGCCCAATGCTGCTGGGAGAGATTGTATGGAAGACCTTCTTTGATTGCCATGCTTTTCAGATCTTCCACCTTGGTGAGAAACTCCTGAAGGTTCCCCGCGAAGATCTGCGTCTGCTGCTGTATGAACTGCTCACAGCTGACCGTGAGTTGCTCGTCCACATCCTTCTTAGAGTCAGTGCAGTGCTCCTTTATCTCCGGTCTTCCCTCTAACAGGAACTCGAGTATGGCATTGTAACTGTTGAATCTGAAGAATCTGCTAACAGCCCTCGGGTTTAGTATTTTAAATGCTGCATTTCGCGTTTTCTTTAGGTCCAGTGAGATTTCTTTGATGGCGAAATCAATGCGGTAGGGGGCAATCTGTTGGCGCATTATCATCAGGTGTTTGATCAGGAACAGTTGCCCATCTACTTGGGTTTTGTTTTTAGCGATGATGTCGGAGGCTTTAAGCAGTGACTGTATGCAGGCAGATAAGGCTTCTTGAGATAGACCCTGGAAGACCACCCTATCTATACTCCTGTAGAGCTTGGACAGACAAGACAGTGTTCTTCTGACCGTAGGGTACCACATGCCATGCAGGTCAGCAGGAGAAATGTCCTTTATTATCCCAGCATTGCTGTTTCTCCTGGCCACCAGACCCTCAAGCTGCACGTCAGAGAGTGAAGAATCGTGCGACGCCACCTTTAAGCTCCGAGAGATTCTCTCCATGGTCTCCAGTTTCTCCGGGTAGGCCAGGTCCCCTGGAGCAGGGTTGTAGCCAGAGATATCGCTCTGAATGTAAATGTGAGTCCTGTAGACGAGTCTCTCCTGGACATCCTCCAGCATCTGCTTCAGCAGCACTTCAAAGGCGCCCAGCTGACAAGCCTCGTCGTGTACGTGGTCTTCCAGCATCTCGTCCCCGAGGATGCAACAGAGGTCGGACAGCGTCTCCAGGTGGATTACGTGGACGACCAGTGGTCGGAGCACATCATACAGGGACGAGCACAACTTCTCTAACCGTTCATCTAGCTTGGTCGTAGGTTTAGAGAAGAACTCTTTGTACAGCTGGTGCTCATCCTGGCAGACGTGAACCATGAAGGCACAGCTGCTGCGCACCAGCGCGCAATGGTCTTTGCTGTTTTGACGAGTCAGTTCAGTAACGGTGGACGTGATGCTGGGACTGAGCAGCTGTTCTCTGTGCTCTAGGTAGCACAGGTGTATCTCATCTAGGAGTTGATAATACTCTGGGATCGTCTCAGTCCGCTCCTCTATATGTTCAATGAGGGATCTAACTTTGGGTGCAGCAACTCTAAACTTGGCATAGTATTGTGTAAAGGCATCCTCTGCATTGACCGAGCCCAGCGGATCCTTTCTGGTTAACTGGCTGGTGAGATTCTGCATGGTGTTAACAATGTGGCGCTTCATTAAAAGCGTAGCTTTGGAAATGCATTGTTTAAACTTGAGCATATGAACTGGGTAGTCTTTGAAGTTTGGATGGGAAGAAACGTACTCAATGCAGTCATGCAACCTTGACAGCGTTGGTATAAAACCTTCACTGGCTACAGACAACATGGGTGCACTCAATTGTGTGTTTATGGTGTCCAACTCATCAAGGTGCGACAGTGTCTGCTGTATAGCATCTGCCAGGCCAACGTGCTCTGTCTGCTCTTTAAGCAGTTGCTGAAATGCCTCATGCAGGGTTCCTGTCTCAGTAGATACAAGCAGGTACTGCTTCTGAAGGGACTGCAGATGTTCCAGAGCAGCATTAACGGATTCCAAAATAGAATTGCACTGCTCCTGGTAGCAATTTAGATGGTCTCTGGTCTTCCTGTATTTCTCTGCCTCGTCCTGGTCCATTTTTGATTCTAGCTTGGCAAACCAGGAAGACATCTGTTGTGCAGTTTCTATCCTGTCATTCTCCATATGGAGCATTTGGAACCCCCTGAACAGGACATCTTCTGTTGAGCCTGGCACCGTTGTGAATGGTGACTTTAAAGAACACAACGGGAAACTACACAAGTCCTCAGCTGGCAACTCGGAAGGAATTGAGAGTGTTTCGGCAGCAGCCTGGATTTCAAGGATGGAGTCTGATTGCTTCTTTGTGAGGGGTGCTATTGCGTTGTCACATAGATCCCATAACAAAAGTTTCTCACGCGTTTCATCCGAAACTGACAATCTATAGACGCCATCCTCCTTCCGGACAGCACCGCCAACATCAGCAGCAACAAAGGGATTCTCTGATGGCGCTATGTGCTGCACTGGGCACACCATTCTAGTCTTAAGCCTGACTAGTGCAGTACCCATTATCAGAGTAGCTGGAGGCAAGTCTATGACGTCAGTACAATTATGTCAGTCATCTCCATATTTGGGTATATGTTATATACGGCATATACCCATATACATTCATTAAAACACAGTTTGCCCATGGACAACGCTGAACGGACTCAAGTTTGCTATACTATATGCAAACTTGAGTCCGTTCAGCGTTGTCCATGGGCAAACTGTGTTTTAATGAATGTGAGAAGCCGACAGACAGACAGACAGATATACAGAGATATATAGAGATTCCTGGAATTAGTGCAGTACTCATTATCAGACTCAGGCCTTGTTTATGCCGACCGTAGAGACCGGCTTCCTCGTCTGGCTAGTGGTGATGATCAGCTGCTGAGTTCCTTTAGGGAATGAGGATCAAATATGTTGAAGAACAGCTTGAGCTTATTTGCACTTACCACCCCCGTGCTTCACTTCCCCTGTAACACTCACATGCACACTGTGTGTGCGTGTGCGTGCACACCTAACCCCCGGAGTGTGTGCTGTTCTTGGGCATGACACTTACAGTATCCCCTAATTGCTCCCTATGAGCAGGTTGGTGCCTTGCATGGTTTCTTCTGCCATGTAACTTTCCTCTTCTACCCTGAATTTGAACACTGTTTCCTGCTCCAAGTGCATTGGGCTAATAGAGCTGGCCTGCTTGCTCTGGGAATAAATGTAATCTTGACCGTCAGGTCAACATTTGTCAGATCCTGTATATAGGTGAGACATGACCTTTGACACAAACTTAATAGAAGGGTAGGGAGACAAAATACAATCACCCCAATTGTATAAGTTATATATTGTATTAACATACTCTACCATACAGATTGAACAATATTACTAATATGTTAGTAATTAGCAGAAGATACAGGTATGGGTTTATTTCACTCCAATAGGTCAATAAACAATTCAGGGGACACAACGTAAAACAGCAACAAAAACATCTAAATCTAAACAAAAATCATACACTCTCCAGAAACACTACTGTAGGTACCTGATGCTGCTCTTCTTAGGCATGGTCAGTCATTATTTAATTTTTTTGAGACATTCAAACTCATTGTAGAGAAGCACAGAAACGTAGCAACAATAGTAACAAAAACAGTAACAATATGGCAGTGAGTCATCCCGGAGTCTGTGCTTATTATGCAGACAGAGACACCTGAATTCAGATTTGATTTGAATTCACCTTGGCTTGACATGACAATTTTCTTTTCTTTTTTTTAGTATCAAACGTATAGTCAATAAATTAATTGCAAAGTAAAGAAGTGGTCAAAGTCTATGGTATTCACACCACAATTAGTCTATTCATGGACTGGTCAAGTTTGCAGCTGGTATAGTCACCAGTAGGTAGAAACATGCAAAGGTAACCAACAGCATATTTCTCCCTGTAGGCCTGGGCCGTGGCTCAGCGGTCCAGGCACCTTGGCCGGTAGCCAGAGCCTGGCAGTGTGCCGCGGGTTCGACTCCCGATCCCAATGGCCTTTACTGCATGTCACTCCCCCATTTCTGTCAGCCTACTGTCTGTCTCTATAAAAATTATAAAACGAAAGGCGAAAGCCGCAAAAAAAAACATTAATAAAAATAAATTCTCCCTTTTCCTTGATCTTTTAGTAAACAGAAAATTACAGGTTGGTTGCCAATTTCATCCAATCACGAGAGAGAGAACCCATTTATCAGCTTCAATTTGATCTAGTTCCAATTCCAATTTTGCGTTTGTTTCATTACTTCCAATTTCATTTATTTAGTCTGTATCCTGTTCTCTCTGATTGGAGGAAATGAGTATCCTCCTGAACAGAAAATGTATGTTCTGTTTACTAAAGAGCTGGAGAGACAGGGATCCGCCTGGTACTGTAACAAATATTATATCACTTACAGCTGTGGTTTTAAACCCTTTTCACATCAAGGCCCATTATTTATTCAGCATTTGAGCCACGGACCACCATTTGATGACATTTAGCCTCTCAGACCCAAAACTTGCAAATATTGATCAAAATAATTCTTCTACATTCTCTAATTGTGTAGACTTCTTGTAAATTAAGTACTCTGATTGTGTAGACCTTGAGAGCGTAAACTGTTTGACCTTGAGAGCGTAAAATGTTATGCTCAAAAGAATTAAAGGTATATAAGGGTCCATTTGGTTATCAACTATACATAATTTAGCTGGGGACCACCTGGAACCCCCTCAAGGGCTTTTGTTTTTGTGCACAGCAACACTCTTTAATACTGTCCAATACCATTTGTCACACTCATGCTTTCTAAGGTGTGATTTGGGGCCCTAAAGATGAATACAAAATGAATATCAACATCCTAATATACTGTCCAATAATTAGATAGGGAGGGGGGTGAAATTATGACAGGCAGTTTCTGTTGTCAAAAAACACTTTGAAATACACTCATGCTTTCTAATACAAAATCAATATCAACATCTTAAAACTAAAATGTATGCCATGAAATATTCTTTAAGGGCATGTCATGTGATCTACCTGCACGGCCTTTGTGATCTACTGGTAGATCACGATATATGCACCCCTGTTCTAGACCTTTCTTTATACTATGCAATGTATAGTGCTTTCAAATCATGTTTTCAAAAATGTTTTATTGTACACAGGTTGAGGTCTCGTATAAGCCCTTTGGTCTTCCTGCCTCCTCCTTGCAATTTCATTTTTTATGTATTTTCCCTTTTGTATTGTTTTTATACTGTGCTAAATAAAATAAAATCTAACTTTTTCCAGAAAGATTTTTTTTTTTTTTATAATAAGAAAAATAGAGAGACAAATGTCCATTCAGCATTCATACTGCCTCCAAACGGTTCTGTGTTCTGAATGCCAGACCACGCCCAGTCACTAATCTGATCAATGAATCGCAGCTGTAGCATCTTGCTCTGTCGTCTACTCTACAGCGACTGAATCCAAGCCAGCAGAATGGATTTAATACCTGGATGCGTTTCTGACATACTGTGGGCAATCAATCCCTCGTGGAGGTAGGCAGATCTGAGAGACATGCAGGAGTTCTGAATGATGTAAATGTGTAGTTGCGTTGGGATGGAGTACTGTATGTATTGGGCTTTAGGTCCAGGAGTGACCCGGTTCCATCTGAGGCAGGGTATCGATCTTCAAGATGAAGTCATTGGATGCACAGGATGGAGAACAGATAGACCAGGACGGGAGCCAACATGGAGCAAGCCCTAAGAAAGAGAAAGAAAGACACTATTTTTTCACATTTCTTGTACATATTTGAATTGAGATATCACTTGATTAAACTGATCAACAGCTTTGACATGGATTGGACAATACTGGTGATATCATAAATAATAATGTGCGTGTGCGCACATGCGTACCAGTGTGCTGTAGAATAGCATGAGTTAAAAACGTACAGGAACACTGTGAAAGAATATATATTCAAAGAGTTGAACACATTATTTTTTGCAGATCTACAAGTTCTCATTCTCACTCTGCAGTCCTCTAGGAAAAGGTGTTGCAGTATGCGTTACAAAAGTTTATTTCCCCAAGCCATCACACAGTGATGTGCAATATCCTCTATCCTTTCTCCTATAAGAAGACTGCATGTGTGCAATATTTGTCTCATTATGAACTGACTGATTTTATCAGTAGTGTTTAGTATTGTAGTTTTAGATTATAGTAACTTAAGCCAGTGGAACTGAATTTCAGTCAATTATGCATTTCATGCACTGTTGCATGACAATAAGCCTGTAACCGAAAGCTTGTTTCTTGAAAGTTATATTTTAAATAGTATAGCCCAATCAGACCAATAAACCAGTGGACATACTGTACCCCTAAAAGGCCATATGAGCCATAATATGTATTATTACTCTTGCCATTATATTGCTGTTATATTTCAAATTATAGCCCAATCAGACCAATATACCAGTCATATATGTCCAGCAAGCCACCCTTACCTTCTTCAGTTGATGATGTGCACAGAGAACAGGTGCCCCCTGTTGGCCAGCATGGAAGTTACACCAGGGTAGCAGGGAAGAGACAGGTGGACCAATGACTATTTCTGTCTTCAAGCCAGATGACTGTGGCAACCAGCTCCTGCATGACAAAGAGACTAGCACTATATAAACATATAAATAACAAATAAATAGTATACAGAGAAAAGAAAGCAGACATGCATCTTACTACATCTCAAAGGCAAATATTACACTTTTCACTGAACCACATTCATTTGAAACCTTAGTTACAAGTTACTTTGCAGATTTACATTAAACAAATTAGTCAAATTTGACTACATTTACTTTGTTACTTTAAGTATAGATTAGATTTAAGCATAAGCACATTGGCTGGAGTCTCCTTGGACGTCCTCTGGAGTGTGTTGGTTTCCTGTGGTGATTTTCTGTAACAGGTTTGTTTTAAGGGACGAGGTTGTTAACCTCACTCCCAACCCCCAATATGGAGGACTAGGGGTTGTCCTTAGTCTGACCGCTGCCCTTTGAGCTGCCTGGCATGGTTGGACCTGCCAGGGGAGCCCTCTGGGTCAACGGGTCACAAGCTCCGCCACCACGTCAAGGTGACAACCCATGGACGGAGAACCCAATTTAGTCATTGCCAATTCCCAATTGTCCCCAAGTGTCCTGAAGTCCCTGTTGCTGCTATAAACTGCTATGTGCATCAAGGATATTAGAGTTAACTGAAATTAGTGAATAACAAACATATTTGGGGATTTTAGTTTAGTTTTTTCCTACTCTTCCAGGTAACAGAAACAAATAAAAACTAGGGTAAAAGACTACCGGTAATACAATTTATCTAAAAATCATATAGAGAAAATGTCCTTACTTTTAGTCAAATATTTAATACAAAAAACTATTAGTACTATTACTACTGTACCAGTTTCAACTGTGACTATCTTTTAAAATAGTATTTTTTAATTACCTTTCTGAATCTCACCCCCTGATAAATAACCCGTATTACAATACAAACTGAACCCAACACTACAATTAATATATACTAAACTAGAAACTAAGCCTTCTCCAAAACATAAAACTATAAACTTTAAAACTAAATTAAAAACAAGTTTAAAACTAAATTCAGAACTATAACAACCTTGATGTGCATCAGCAGCTTCCACAGTGCAGCAAAAAGTACATGATCACTTGATCCATTGCCAGATTCCCACCTGCAAACACTGTAGCCAAATTGTGTTTGTTGGAGCGCCAGCCAAACTGGATGCACTGCTGCTGCTGGGTGTTGAACCAAGCTACCTGCAGTGGTGGGAGAGTGTTTTACCTCTACCGTCATCCAGACGCTCCATAATGTTTAGATTGTGTGTGCATATGTAGATAGAAAGAGAAACGGAGACAAACAGATAAGATAGATGCACAGATTCACTTTTAGTTTTTTTGTCATTTATCATGTAAATCAGTAAATGTGCTTACACAGTAGCATACAAAGGTCTCTGTCCTTGTGTTGTGTTTGTGTCTGTGTGAGTAGGCCTGTGTGGGAATAGGAACACGTCCACGCGCACCAGGAGCAGTTAGGAGCAGGGCTCAACTAACCCAGCTCAACTGGGGGGACCTCTGTGACCAATCAAGAGGGACTCCTCCTCACTCCTGTCGAAGTCCACTTAACACCCTGTCACACCCTCCACCCGCATCCAAAACCTTGGCACATTTTTGACCCCACCCTTTCTTTTTTTTCCCCACAAAATTACAAGTCATCACATTACATATATCACAACTTAGAAATCCATCCAGAAAATATGCTGCTTGTCATCATATAAAAACATCAAATACATACATCATAATACATAATACACACATCAAATAGCGCACAGACACTTAGGCGCCAGAGAGCGCGAGCAAACAGCACCATGCTTTGGTGCCATGTGTACTATCCGCAGCACCCCCTAACGCCCAAATGCCTGCACCTGGCTGCTCTGAAGGTCTCGCCACCCGCCAACAAATAGCACCATGCTTTGGTGCCATGTGTGTCTACCACCTCCAAAGTCCTCAATAAACTGCAATATGTCCAGAACATAGCTGCTTACCATTACCCGTTCCAGAGACCATATTACACCAGTACTCCGTGACAGTCACTGGCTACCGGTCAAACAAAGTATCCACTTAAAAACACTCCTGACCACCTACAAAGCACTAAACAACCTGGCTCCCCCATACCTCTGTGACCAATCAGAAGGGACTTCTCTTCACTCCTGTTGAGGACAGGTCCACTTAACCAACTGCCACCAATGTGCTGTAACTCCAGCCAAAAGCACTCCAAGGCAATCTGGACAAAAACAAAGTGACAGCCTAGGGATTCAATATTTTTTTGTAATTTATCATGTAAATCAGTAAATGTGCTTACACAGTAACATACAAAGGTCTCTACTGGGGGGCCCTCTGTCACCAATCAGAAGGGACTCCTCCTCACTCCTGTCGAAATCCATAGAAAGACACAAAGTGACATCCCAGTGTGGTATTCACATTTGTTAATATTGCCAACTCGGGCCAGGGGATCTACATCGTCAGGTCCTCCTTCTGGGTTTGAGGCTCAGCATGGCGGCTCCCCGCTGTCCACACGCAGCTCTTCGCTCAAGGCTGACCCAAGCAAGGCATCCCAGTCAAAGTCAAAGGTCACGATCACGTCCTCTATGGGGCTGGTGCTGCTCAACGGCTCTTCACTGTACAGACCCAGCTCCCCACTCAAGGTTGAGTCGACCGTAAGGACGTCCAAGTCCAACTTGACCGCTAGGTCATCCTCTCTGGGGCCGATCTCCTTGCCTGGCTGTTTCTGTCCCACGCTGGTGGCGTCATCAAAGCCCCTGATCAACTGCTGCGACACAGACTGGCCGCCTGTGGGGTTACAGGGACGACAAACCGTTTGCAGGGAGTTGGCTGGGAGTGGGATCTGCATGAGTGGGCTAGGCAGTGACGGGTCCTTGTTGAAGTCGGAAGTCCACTTGTTGAGAGCACGGAGAAGGATGCCCTTGGCATACTGCGGGTCGACCGTCCAAAAGCCTCCCTTACCTGGGTAATCTCCCTGCCGAGAGACACTGATGAACTCCTTAATGGTGGACAGGTTGTGCCGGATGGAGCTCTTCCAGGAGTCAGGCTTGTCGTGGTGGCGGAAGTAGGGGAAGTTGTCCATGAACCACTGGTAAATGGAGGTGGCGGCGATGTCGCTCTTCCTGCTGGCTTGCATGGCCATGCAGATCATCATGGGGTAGGTGTACGGCGGCTTCTTTCCACGGGTGCCGCAGGGCACGATGCCAGGGAGGCTCTTCTGCGTCAGACTGCAGGCCAGCGTCATGGTCTGGAAGGGTGCTGGGTCCGCAGCCAGAGGGGACAAAGGCACCCGAGAAGAACTCACCGGCTGGCGGCAGCTGATGGCAGGATGCGTCTGGTGGTGGTGGCGGCCGGACAGCGGAGGCTCCCTCCGCCTGGCTGGGACCCTCTGCCGCTGGCACCAGGGACGGAGACGCCACAGGCCGGTGGCCTGAGCAGCCACTGCAGGCTGGTCAGGCTGTCATCCACGTTGACCGAGAAGGAGGTGTTGTCCGGTTCCTTGCCCCGGGGGGAGGTCGTCACCATCTCGGACCAGGAGACTGCACCACACAGCATGGCTCTACTCTGAAACCTCTGCTCTCTGCCACACCTTCCTATTCCTTCTCTCTCTGTGTGTGTGTGTGTGTGTGTGTGTGTGTGTGTGTGTGTGTGTGTGTATACACACACCAGTACTGGTCTGTCTTCTCCTTGTCCTTCTTCCTACTTCCTGCTGCACTGAGGAGAGAGAGAGAGAGAGAGAGAGAGAGAGAGAGAGAGAGAGAGAGAGAGAGAGAGAGAGAGAGAGAGAGAGAGAGAGAGAGAGAGAGAGAGAGAGAGAGAGAGAGAGAGAGAGAGAGAGAGAGAATTAACACACAAAATTCAATTGTAATTAAAAAAATAGCCAAAGTATAAAATAGGGCTAAAGTTGTTGATACTTATTTTGTATTAATAATCTAAATCTGCAAAGCAACTAGTACTTAACTAAGGCTGTCAGTGGGGCAAGCAAACCTACCATAGAAACAACTGGCTACAAGCAGGATGGGAAATTCTATGAATAAAAATGATTTTTTTGTTTAAAGCATCAATGTGGTGTTTTAATTTAGATGTTATCATAAACCAAATGTAACAAATATATCTGAATAGTATACTCAGTCCTAGTCCTACAGTACTAACTCCGTTATGAACACTTTGAAAATATCACCGCATCGAAGCTTAACGGTTCTATTTGACAAGAGTATAGCGACTAGCGACAGGACGAGTTGAGTGATTTCATGTAGTCATCGACGACAACATAGTCATTTTCAAATATAAAAAAAGCTTTAACATCTAAAAACAAAACAGCTGTAAATGATCCACAGTGAGTTCGGTTAGATAGCATTTACATAACACACTTCGCAACAGTCAAACATTTTGCAATCGACAAATCATAAAAATGTTCCACCACAATTCCGTTAAAACGGCATTTTGAAGAAAATCAACTCACCTTTTTCAAACTGGTCGACGATGAACGAAAGGACGTGGTCGTCGAAAAGAAAAAGCCAAACGTTCAAACCACAGAAGCAGTAAGAAGATGAAAGAAAGGACAAACGAAGATGAAAACAATGATCAGTAAGTCTGTGTTGTATCGTCAACGGGTTTCCTTCGAGGAGCTGATGGGATGCGACTGAATCAAACAATGTCTGAGAAGCATCTAACGGTTCTAACCTCCTCAGCATACACCTGCTTCTGGAGTCCGTCCTGCAACGCCATTGGCCCGCTGCCGCTGCCTTCTGATTGGTCCCGGCTCTGATCACGCACAGTTCACGCAGTGAACGTCCAATCAGAGCATGCTCCTTCCGCCTGGTCCCGCCTCAGAGAACGTCCGCGGGAAAACTAAACTACTGTACCGGTTCCGTTCCGTTCCGTCCAGTGAGTCCATGAATGAACATGGTAAGCTAACGTTGTTGAATTATTATAGAATGCTTATGCTACTAACGTATTATAGTTATGGTTGTTTGTTAAGCGTTTCTATAAATTCAGTCACATTATTTACATAATATGTCTCCAGTAAACCGGGTGGAGCTGTTTGTTTACTTTACTGTACTGTTTTGCCAGGAACTACTTTATGTGGAAGAACACACTGCTCGGTTCTAGGTGCTGTTAGGTGCTGCACTGCCTGCACAGCAGCATTGAATTATCTGTTGATTATCACAGAAGCTTCAAAGGACGCGTTGTCGAATGTCGAGTTCGCTCTGTGGACTGGAGTGGGCTGTGGGCTAGCATTGAATACCACCACCACCAACAACAACCAACAACATTGTAATCATCATTTGACTGTTATTTATGAGTGTGTATTTTGTGTTGTTGTCTTGTTGCACTAGTAAATTAAAAAGGGGGGAATTAGGACTAGGAGTGTATAGTGTATGTAGGCTACTGTTTAGCCAGGAGCTACTTTATGGTAGAACAAGATACATGCAAATCAAGGTTATATAGCAGTCCTGTTTTTATGGAAACAAGCCATAGTGCTTTCTTGGGGTCAAGTAGACAAGTATTACATATGGGTATTACATGCGTTTGTATATTAAACTGTACTCTTCTGTGCTTTTTTTGTGTGCAAACTGTTAATACTCCATAATAATCAATTCAAAAGTGCTCATGGTCTCGTCTCGCATGTGCAGCACCATATGTTGGCTTGTAGTGGTGGACATTTTTGCCACAGACATACAAAATTAATGGACAATATTACCAGAAACGCATGAATAGATAACCCTGAATGACCATAACAGGACTGTAACTTTGAGTGTACAAAAGGGGTCCATTTGGTTCCATTCGAAGGGGGTCTTTGCAAATAAGAAAACCTAAAAGTAAGTGGGTGTTATATGATCAAAATAAGAACATTATGTTGTGTAAAATAAAATAATAAAATGCCACGGACACATTTGTCCGTATATGGACATGTTGGTGACCACTGCTCATGTGGCTCATGTGGGCCCTAACCACTCCGGTATCGGGTCACCCTGACAATTGAATAATTTCTGTTCTGTTTTATCTTTAACTTATAGTGCAAGAGCAAATCCGGCAGCCACTCGTCAGCCCCACCAACCCACCATGATGTGACGGATTGAGAGAGTCAGCGGAAGCGGATGAGAGAGTGGACGTGGGGAAAGCATCCCAGGGCTGCCACAGCCCACAGGCTCATGTTTGAAGCCAAGAACCAGGATGCCCTTCCAGTCCTACTACCAAAGAGCAAGTCCACGCTAGTCCATGCAGGTACCCTGCCTCACACTTGCATTGCATACATGTTGCAACAACCGATGGTGTAACAATCACCCTGAAATGTCAAAATGTTAATGTTGAAGATGTTTATTTGCCACAAATTCATAATTGACAAATCCAGTCGTACATAAAGTAATACACCAAGGGTTTACTATCCCTATATCTCTTTTTGTAGTGTACTTACATCACATCTTATAATTCAGTAACACATTAAAGAGCCCATGGGTCACACTGATTCGCCTACTATGGTAGATAGCTATTGATAGCTATTTCAACGCGCTACGCTGTTTTCAATGTTTGCAGGGTTCAGGTAATTGTAGGGGAGAGACAAATGGACATTTCTAGACTGGATTTCGAATCCAAGGATTTTCAAATCTTTTCGAAATTCATCCAATCTTTCCAGAGGGATTTTCTCAGAGAAATGTTGCTCAGTGTAGCCCCCTAGTGGTACCTGAGAGGTAGAGAGACAGTGGATTATGGAGAGGAAAACTGTATAATATAACAAAGAGATGGACAGAGAGAAATCTAACCAAGATGGAGAGAGGGACAGAGATGACAGAGATGTAGAGTTAGACATAATTTGGATGATAATTACATAATCTCTAGGTGTCCTGCTGAGGAGGTAGACTGTTGCGAGGCCGTGAGCCGTGACGTTGACATCTGGTAAGGTAGCGAGGAGAGTATTTTCAGAACACTGACCCTTGGTGGCAGGAGGAGGGGACTGCAGCGACAAGGGAGCGTTGGGCATGAAGCCATAATAGTCAAACTGGATAGGAAAATTAAAAAAATGGGAATTATTTAAATGTAACTGTGTGTGTGTGTGCGTGCGTGCATGCGTGCGTGTGCATCAGGGTCATCAATGTGAAACCAGGAACTGATGAGAAGTAGTATACCAGTAGAAAATAGTATCATAGTAGAAATGTTGACCTCTTAGTTAGAAGTTGTGGGTGTAATAATGTACCTGACCATTGTTGACCGCGGCGTGCTGTACCGATGCTGTGAAGATCACCATGGTAATGAAGTATGACAGCTCATCAACACAACTGAATGACTTAGGAAAACCTGAGTGATGAGACAGAACAACGTGCCATTATATCCATGCAAGCAGGGACGTGCACACATAGACATCAAAGGGGGCTTCAGCCCCTGCCCTTTTACCCGTCTGTAAAACAACTGCCCTTTCCAGACCACGAATGCAGCATGAGACAAAAATGCAAATGCCACACTCCTTTCCATGCCTTGCCGGAAGGCAGCATTCAGGAGATTTGCTTTTTTTCCGAAGTCTCCTGAGCGTGAACACAGTACCAGCACAATACAACACAAGTAGTTCTCAACGCGTCGCATCTCGATGCGTTGATTGTGATTGTCATTGTCATTGTGAGAATATAGGCCACAGTAAGTTATAAATTAGTCTTGTGTAATGCTAATAATGGTTCCCAAAGTTAAATGACAGTTTGGAACCAAATAGACCCTCATGGTAATGTAACTCTGTGTACAAATGGAACCAAATGGTTTGGTTCCATTTGTACACTCTCAGAGTTAAATTAACATTGATTTTACAATAATAAATTGGGGGACCCAGAAATAGAAATGCCATTAAATGGGGGTCTGTAGACTAATATGCATGTCAAACTAGGGGTCCTTGAAATTAAATGGGTTGAGATTCACTGCTAGAGCCCTAAAAATCTTCTCTTATGGGGGTTATATCTTTTCAAATGGGGGTTCGTGGGCTAATTAGTGTCAATTTGGGGGTCCTTGACATGAAAAAGTTTGGGAACCACTGACATACAGTACTCCTAACTTGACAATATCAAATATGTCACCCCTACTAGTACTAAACAAGCAAACAAGAAGAACAAAAAAATGGTGGTGAACCTTTGTTGTCGTCCGCAAGTCGTCCAAACACGAGGATCTCGTTGATCCAGCTCTGAAGTTCAGAATCCCTGATGACGGCATAATGGTCATGATAATAGTAGCTGACCACGCCCTCAACATACCTGCCAGCCAATCACAATGCTGAGTTTAGTGCATTGTTTTATTTTAGTTAATGCTAATTGCTCTGCTTAAAGTGGCAGAGATGTAAAGCAGGCCTCTTGTGATGTTCTAATAGTGATTTCTGACTGAAACGGTTCTGAACGCTTGTCTCAGTAATTGAAGTTAACTGTAGTCGTAGTTACCACCAGCCACAGTACTCCTGATGATACTTCTAGTGTACCTGTGTATGATGTTCCAGAGCCTTAGCCCATCATCTCTGTAGTAGAAGTTGGGAACAGAATCCAGTCCTCTGTCGATGATGTCATCAGGGAGACATATGGACCTGTATGTCAACCCAGCCGCTGCCTTTCTCATGAAGGACAAAGTGCCTGGACCACCCGCTGCCGTGTACTATAAATACAAACACACTGTTGATGTACACAATGGTATACGTTTCATGGGAATCTGTCCATTAGATTTTCAGTATGGAAAAGGCCACAGTTAAGTGTCACTAAAATCAATGGTGTTAAAGTGACTCCAATATTGGATTTCGCTCTTGATTTTAGATGAATAAATACCTCTGTGAATGTTCCGGTGTCTGAAATGAGCAGCGATCGGGCCAGTGTGTCGATCTCCAGAGTGTAGCGGAAATGAGGAATAAGCAGCTAAAGAGGGAAGAAGATTATGAACTGCAGTACATGAAGAAGTATGAGAGATACTGTAAGCAACAGACTATATATACAAAGCTATATTCAGACAGACATCAGTAGACTTTATAGATAGATGCACACTGTAGAGAAGCAGAAGTATAAGTGTCACATGTATGGATTACTGCATGCACTTGTGTCTGGCCATTTCACCACATAGTTATTTTATGCTAAAACACACTGGGTTAAGTGCGTGAGTGCCACACCGTGTATTCTTGTTTTATTGTATTTTGATTTGGTACTCTCTAGTCCTTCACCGTTTGTTTTTGTTACCTCACTTGAAAATAATACACTGAATTCATGTTATCCATCAGCGTTTCTCCATTCACTGGATGTTTTCACAGACCACCTATTATGGACAGAACAATACAAGTGTCATGTTTTATTGTATGTGCACGAGCGCCTTCAACCTTGAGCCACTATACTGTACCTTGTACAGTGGGTGGACTGTGGGGAGGTTCCTCAGCGTGGCCATGGCAAAGACCTCGGATAATAGATGGGTTCGAAGAAAGTGGACGTTTAGTTCATGCTCAGCAAAGTCAGCACCCCGGACAAATATCTTTGCTAATATCCAGTCGTGTTGTGAGTCAGATGGGAGGAATATGGGATTGTCCTCTGAGGGTTCCTGATGTAACTGGAGAGAGACGCAGAGGTGGATACATACTAGCGTCATGTCCAGGGGGTGTACTTGTACATCAAGCTGCCTCACGCTACAGAAACAGGAGATAGGCTCCTGCCCTATGGCCTCATGGCTCGGCAAGGCTACTTACTTACTGCATTACTACTACTACTACTACTATAGTACCTGTATAGCAATGGGCACTAGCTGGTCTCGAGGAGTCAAGTAGAGCAGTACTAGTGGAGAAGACAGATACTGCTGTTTGCCATTGATGACATTGGGCGTCAGTCCATCCAACCTCTCGTAGTCAACCAGAAAGATGTTACCTCTCTGTTTGGACAATGGACATACATATATGGCCATTTCATAATTCATTCCATACAGTATGTTGATCTGAACCCCATGCCAAAGCGCCAGCACTCGCCCAGCAGTCTGACCTCGCCCCAAAGAGCGAGGTCGGCAGCCCTCAGGGCGTCTTACTGGTTAGTAGTATAGTGGCAGTACTGTATAGCAATAGAAGTAACTGTATTACCGCAATCTCGTCTTGAAGGCTGATCCCTCTCTGCAGTGAGAGTCGGACCATGTCGTCAGTAACGGGGAAGTTTGGGGGTGTCTGTGAACACCTCCTGATCAACATGGGGTTCACTCCATTCAGAAACTGGTGGCCAAAAAAACTGTCCTCCTTCCAATGTTTCTCTAGGTATTCTGGAAGATAGAATATAGCGTGGAAGGGAGACCTTAGCTTTGTTAAGTTGTTGTTGTTGTTGTTGTTTTAGACTAGAGGGTTTAACCATAAATATAACTTACTACATGCACCAGATTTCTTCTCTGTGAAAACCTGGTGTATTTCATCCATAGAAGACCAGGGATGTTCTTCACATAGGAGTCCCTCTAGACCCAACTCTGCTAGACTATGGAGAGAAATAACAGTTACAACAACTACTGCCTATCTACCTACTGCATACTGATAACCACCAGTGCATCTATCACTGACACTGTTACTAATACTATCACTCCCACCACCAGCACTACAATGTACAATTTAGGCATTTAGCAGACTCTCTTAATCCAGAGTGATTTACAGTAAAGCAAGAATAACATGGTAATACATTGTGAATACAATAGTCATCAAGAATCATAAGGAAGCTTAACATCTTACACTAAAGCTAGAGTATACACTATAGAGGGCTATGAGTATGTCTACATAAAATGCTATTTGCATACGCCTGTAAGGTCGTCGAGTGCTACGGCAAGTGCTACGGGCTAAAGCGGTATTCATAGTCTGGATTTTCGGTGGTGAGGTGACCACCAAACTACAACATGACGTCACGAGCGCGGTGAAGAGCAAACCACCGCCACCGCCCCAGCCCTTCTCTCTGTTTTTACCACCGGAAATCTAGACTATGAATGAGCCTTAAGATGGAGCCTGAAGAGGTGGCTTTTCAGACTACGGCACTACTACTACTGCTACTACTACTACTAGAACGATACCACTATACTTCCATGTGCACCACTTTTACAACTTACGCTTCTCCAACAGTTAAAATCAACTGTGTGGCTTTGGTGATGGAGAACTGCACCTCACGAGGAAGAGAAGAAAATCCATTTGTACGTATCGACTCTGGGAGGCCGTCTGCGTAGTTACTCCACCTACAGAGAGACAACATAACCTGCCACGTTCATGATGTAAGTGTGTGTGTGTGTGTGTGTGTGTGTGTGTGTGTGTGTGTGTGTGTGTGTGTGTGTGTGTGTGTGTGTGTGTGTGTGTGTGTGTGTGTGTGTGTGTGTGTGTGTGTGTGTGTGTGTGTGTGTGTGTGTGTGTGTGTGTGTGTGCGTGTGCGCGCGTGCGGATGGAGATGAAGATGTATTGAAATACCTGTAGACTTCACGTCGATATTCTAGCTCATGAATTCTTTGCTGTAGTAGTTCAGGCCTCATGTCCTCAAATATTAACTTGGCTTTAAGAAAAAATATATATGTGATTGAATTAATATTTTACATTTGATGTGCATAATAAGTCTGACAACATCCAGATTTCCCAGGGGTGCCAAGTTGCTCACTGTGGCACTTACGGTATGGTAAATCTAACTGGATATTACAAAACATAATCCTATATTAGCATAATTTGGATATAGGTCACCTACCAATCAAATAGATTTGAGAGGGCTATGGATTAAGAAGAGTAGAAGGATAAAGGCAGAGAGAGCAATAGGTAGAGAAAAAGATAAACGTGTGATCATTTAAACAGAGTGAGGGAGAGAGACTGGATTATTATGGAAAGAAAGAGGGAGGGAGAGTTATAATGTAAACAGGAGTGGCATTTGGCTACTGTATGTACTTGTTGGGTTATATTGAAAAGAGCTAGAGAGACACATGGAAACGGCAAGATACACTTGGTTAAAATGAGAAGATACATTTGTTTATAAGAGGAGAGAGAGAGAGAGCTAAATAAAGAGTAAAGCACAAACATAGACCATAACATTATATTCCCACTTTGAGGGCAATTTAAACGCTTTTTCTTTCGTAGTCAAATAAGTAGTTTTGTGATTCACATGGAGTAAAAGGAGGAATGAGAGAAAAGTTTTATGGATTTGATTGCATTTCTTTTCTGTATTTCTTTTTTTCACGGTGCCACCAACCTATTGCATCGCGCAGGGTGAGCGTGCGGCCGCCGTCGACAAATCGGTGGCAGGGGAAGACCGAGGCCCTGCCCTCTGGTGTTGTCACCTTGACCTTGGAGCAGTACCAGGCAGTGATGGACGGAGGCGTGTCCAACGAGACAAAGAGAAGGACGCCCAGACTGTGTGGACAAGTCACCTCCCACTCCTCTACCTGGGAGAGGGGGGAGAGCCACGGGGGAAAAAGGCAAGTCATATCAACTTTGTGTCGTTACGGAGAGAATTACAAATATTTCACGTAGATTTTTCTGTTGGTGGTGGTATTAACTGCAACACCTTGTGTCACATAACTCAAGTGATTATAACCAGTGGTTCCCAAAGTGAGGTCCGGGGACCCCCAGGGGTCCTTGAGGGAGTTCCAGGGGGTCCCCAGCTAAATGATAGTTAGGAACCAAATGGACCCTTATGGGTCTGTAACTCTGAGAGTGTACAAATTTGTATACTCAGAGTTACTCATTAACATTGATTTTACAATATAAATTGGGGGTCCCAGAGATAGAAATGCCATTAAATGAAATTAAACAGGTTGAGAATCACTGCTAGAGCCGTAAAAATGGGTACCTGTCTCCTGGCATATCTTTTCAAATGGGGGTCCGTGGGCTGATTAGTATCAATTTGGGGGTCCTTGACGTGAAAAAATGTGGGAACCACTGATTATAACAACTATGCTGTCATGGATTTGTTATCATTATTTGAAGTTTGAGAAATGAATGAACATTCCTTGCTGTTAGCTAGAACATAACCAGTAGAGTAGTAATGATTTATAACTTTATATCGCACATAACGTGGAACTCACCGTTTCTTCTGCTTTACATGGTGAGCAACAGCAGGTATTTGTCACGGCTCTGCAGAACTGTATATAACGCTCAGACAGTTAATACAAATGTACAATTCAGGTTTTAAACAAAATGCTCTCATCCAGAGCGACTTACAGTACAAACAGCATTGTTCAAGTGAGTGCACAAGCAAGAACCATGCTGCAAAGTAAAAAGGTCAACAAAAAAGTTAATAGTTATTTCAGACACAAAGACGGTAAGTTGATAAGTAAGGGTGATACAGTCCTGAACAAAAGTGATATCGATCCAAGCCAGCCGGGGGCGCACAAATCTTTTCAGCAATGAACCAGACATATTGATTCATGCTTGTCGTAGCTCAGTTACAACAATACATGATAATTGTTTGACTGTGTGACAACACCCATGTTTTTAAAAAGCTAAGAAATGGGATAAACCATTTGTGTACTAAGCTAAAATGATTATTTATATTTATTATTATTATTATTATTATTATTATTATTATTATTATTATGCAGGCAAACTAATGTTTTGGTAAAGTTTTTCAATGCACACTGTTCATAAAAGTACAAAATCAAATGCAATGCACTTGATGTAGAACTACTGGAATGTATGCATTAATACAGTATGATAATATTAATATTACTATTGCTCCTCTATACTATTACTACAGCTGCCATTATCACTATTACCACCAATCACTATCACTGATAGTTGTAGTCTAGTTTATTACTATTACTAAACCCAAGGCAGACATGCATACCCATACCACTTACCGACCAATCAGCGAGTCTAACTTTATTACTGGAGCCCCTAGTTCCAGTTAATTGGATGTAGGTATGGTGTGTGTCTCCGGTCAAGAATACATCTCGCTGGTAAACCTGGACGCTGTATTTGACCACCATGACAGCTGACAGAGAAAATAAATAATATAAATATAAATTGTACACGCACACACACACACACACACACAAACAATTTAAATTTGAAGGTGCAGGCAGCCTGCACCAACATCTCTTGTTCTACATCTCTCTACATCCATGATCTTCCCACAAAATGTCATGAAAATCCATCCCTGAATTCAATCCAAGTGAGAGTCTGCTGTCTCTCCTCTCTCTGCCCTTGGAGTCCTGTTTCTTTTCTACACTGTCCTATCAGAAAGTTCAGAAACACATGCAAAAAAGATAAAAGAAACAAACAAGAAGACAGGACTGATAACCCATGCCACGCACTGCTGTGGGCAAGGTGATAAAGTTCATTTGTATTACCATTAAATTAAGTTTTATCTTAAGGTGTCCAGGTGGCATAGAGGCCATCCACCAATGCAGAGGGAGAGGGTTCACTGCCGATGTGTATCTAGATGTAGGAAATTAAATTACACGAGATCACATCATGACACAGTCGGGCAACAAATCTCTTTTATAGTGTCTCTCCAAATTCGGACTGTAACTTGCAATAAAAAAACGATTAAAGGAAAACAATGTTTTGGTACACAGGCCTTCATCGGGTTATCAGGTTATCAACAGACCTCATAAACAATGAAGCCACACACACACTACAGCAGCAGCGCATAAATACAATACACTATCCCATCCAACAGATTCATCACTTCACTTGCCGGCCCTTTTCCTCAAAAACAATGTATTTGATTTTGAACAGACCATATGAAAACAAATGTGTATGTTCTCTGCTAGGATGACAAGTTGAACCCATACAGATCATAATATACTGTAGTACAGTAGGTTGATAATAATGATGTGCAAATGCGGTATAATGATATGTTCTGGTCGGGGTCTTTTCTTAGGATGAACTTTCTAGTTCCATTACGTTCTGCTCAACACATGGAATTCAAACCTCAGTCACACTACCAGTGGTTCCCAAACTATTTCATGTAAAGGATCCCTCAAATTGATACTAATTTGCCCACGGACCCCCATTTGAAAAGATATTCCAGGACCAGTGATTCTCAACCTGTTTAATTTCAAGGACCCCCAGTTTGACATGCATTAGTCTAATGGGGGTCCATTGGATGGCATTTCTATCTCTGGGAGCCCAATTTATATTGTAAATTGTTAATTTAACTCTGAGAGTGTACAACCATTTGTACACTCTGAGTTACAGACCCATAAGGGTCCATTTGGTTCCCAGCTATCTCTAATTGAGCTAGGTACCCCCTGGAACTCCCCCAGGGACCCCTAGGGGTCCCCGGACCCCACTTTGGGAACCATAATAATATAATATAATATAGTGCAGTGGTGACTCCATATTATGGAGTCTTCCACAGAGTGACACAGCAGGAAGATAAAACACTCACCACAACCATTTTCCGGAAAAAGACCGTTCACTGTTCACCCCTTTCATGCTCCACAAGCTCTAGAGACATCCTCTCCATTGGCCAATTATTGCACCTTAGAAGGTTATGTTCCAGTAGGAAGGAATTTATAGTCAAATCACAAGATATTCCAGGGCACTGCGGTCCAAGGAACGTGGTCCATTATTATGGTCTTTGATCCATGCACTGCATACGGCATACGCCCTGTTGCTAGGCCTGTCACAATTATCGCATAATCGCCTGATCGCAATTATCTTTGCATTTCTTTTCCTTCATAAAATAAATAATGGATGAAATTAAGAGAAATAATGGTCCAGAAACAGTTGAAATTGTTGAGCGACATAATGTATGAGGACTGGGATGTGTTTGATGACTAGATAGTAACTTAAAGTTCATATAATCTTTTTTATTTTAGATATTTTTGGGGCTATTTTTATTGATAGTCCACAGTGAAAAGAGGGAGAGAGTCGGGGAGGTAATGCAGCAATAAGGTCCACCGGGCTATGGCATCGAACCAGGTACTCGCTGTCATCAGAGCTTATGTGTGGTTGTAAGAAATAGTAAAACGTTCACAACTTTTACTTGTAGATTAGCTATGTTGGGCCAAACAAAATTACAAATTAGAGACAAATGAGCAGAAGTACAGTGTAGTTTTTCTCAGTATAGAAGGAGTCTGTAAGTGCCTAACCACTCGACTGTCTGTCTAGGAAGGAATCGACAAAGACCATGATGTGCCTGATGAAAGTTGAAATAATATGGTTATGGATCATTCCTCATCTCTGATTTTATGTTGACCCATTCATCAAAAAAAAAAAATCTACGCATTTGATTACATCATTTGTTTATTCCCTCTATATAAGCCAGTTTTGTCTGTTTTACATATCATTACTTACCAGCTCAGTGGCCTTGTGGTTAGAGTGTCCACCCTGAGACTGGGATGTTGGGGTTCAATCCCCGGGCCGGGTCATACCAAAGACTCTAAAAATGGGACCCAGTGCCTCCCTGCTTGATACTCAGCATCAAGGGTTGGATTGGGGGTAAGTCCCTGCGACATACTAGCGTCATGTCCAGGTGGTGTACTTGTACGTACATCAAGCTGCCTCACGCTACAGAAACAGGAGTTAGGCTCCTGCCCTATGGGCCCCATGGCTCGGCAAAGGCTACTTACTTACTACTTACATTAATTAACACCTATTTGAATTAATTCCATACTTCATCTGTGCACTTTTATTTAATTTGTAGCACATTATATTGCATTCTATTGCATGTTAATGTTATTAACTCAACGTAAATAACATTTTATTTAAGTTGTGTAGTATTATTACTACCTCTCCTCTGCTAATTCTAATAATTCTACTACTACTACTACTACTACTACTATACTATCGTAGCCTACTGTATTTACTTAGTAACAAAGTTTAATCAATTCAAGTTCCAAATGAATGCTCAAGCCAAATTTTGAAAACCACCTTAAAGATGAAATTCATAACTTTCATGTCCTATGCAGGATTCTAACCATGGTTTCTACAGTTGAGCTATTTTAGCCTACAGGAAAGCTCATTTGGGAAGAAGAGCTTTATGTAATACCACTTGTCAACCAACAGTAGTCCAACAGAATCTATAGTTTAGGAAAATATATCATTCTTACCTCGAATTGCCTATACTCCAAAGCACAGTACACTTATGAAATGAAGAATTATTTTACTATAAGCTCAAGTATCAACTCAAGTATCACTCAAATGACCTGTCAAGAAGAGAAAGAATGTAAGTGGAACAAGGGAGAGAGAGAGGGGGGGGGGGGGGGGGGCAGAAAATAGTTACAATAACACTGATAAGACAATTTCTAAGGTGTGGGGCAGGACAACACACACACACACACACACACACACACGCACACACACACGCATACCCAAACAGACACATTTACTTGCACACTATTAAAAAGGTAAGCCTGGGTAACACTGCCTTTTATCTACATAAGCAAATAATTGTTTTCATTCAGAAAAACATTTTGCATTCTTACGTTGCTGAAAATCGGCATACTATCACGTAGAGCAAGAATTCATATTAGTGTGTAGGCCTACTGTGTGTTTGTGTGTGTGTGTGTGTGTGTGTGTGTGTGTGTGTGAAATGAATTGAAATGCATGAACAACCATGCACTTCAGAAACATGGATTGTTTAATAATAATAGTGTAAGTTTTAGTTTACATACTGTTTTACAGTATAAAAGACAGATAAAATATTACAACATGAAAATGAGATAAAACAAGATTAGCTAGAGATAAATAAAATAAAAGGGATATTTTACACAAGAAAAGAAAAGGAACTACGACTTTCAATAGCGTAACCATGATACTGTATGCCACTTCAGTACACTAAAGTATAAAAGTATAAAAATTGTGTGATGTATTAGTAAACTATTTATTTTGTGAAAATGATTAGGCTATTTTTAAAGGACTTAAAGGTTAAATGTGCATAAACATAAAGCGGTGCTATCAATATAAAACACAAACCATATGTTCTCACAGATAACACAACACACACAGACATGTTACAAATGATTAGAATTAGAATGTGTGAATAAGATCAGAGAAGATGAGATAAGATGTGTGCTGAATTCAATCTCCAATCTATAAGTCCCAGGTGTGTGTGTGTGTGTGTGTGCGTGCGTGCGTGCGTTCGTCCGTCCCTCTGTCTGTCCCCAGGAGTACAGTACAGTACTGATGCCATAGAGTGCCGAAGTCCTGACGTCACTCGCTCGTCCCCTCGATTCCCCTGGTTCACAGAAGTAATTTCTCTATGGAGAATAACATGGGCTCATCTTAAAGTCGTTTCATATAAGCGTTGTGGTCCAAAAATAAACAAGCTGTCTCTGCGTTATTGTCAGGGAGGTGTCTCTGTATCGTTTGCGACAGTCAGTCACTCATATATAGTCTGTTTCTAGCGAAAATGTAACTAATTCAGTAGCAGTAACAACAGCGTTTTCTCTCAGTCAGTTGAGTCTTCATATCCATATTTAGTGAAAGGGCCTGGATGATTTGTTGATTTGTTTATTTTTCAAACAGTTATTATATGCCTCCCTCTGGCCAGCCGGGGCGCCTGATGGAGGGGAAAGGAACTGGTTGGAATAACGTGTTCCTTCCACGCGCTACGTCCAACCAGGGAAAACTCCCCCCTGTCAGGTGTAAAGGAGCAACTTGGACACTCAGGCATGAAGGAAGCATGAGTTCAAGTCCGTTGCTCTCCCCTTGTCCCCCATATATGGGGACTAGGTTGGTGGAGGGTGTGTAGAGCCCAGGATTACATTAGATGATTGACACAGGGGTGAAAAATATATAAATAAACGGTTATTATATGAGGCGATCTAAAATGGGGATTACAATGCAAATAAAAAGTACATGAACCCGTGGATTTGCGCCCTCTACCGATATTGACGTCAGACTCCGGTTCTATTGATGCCTGATGTCATACAGAGGCCATCAAGTAGGCCTACTCTGATAACAGGTACTTGCAATAAGTACTCCGACAACAAGTGCACTCAAATTTCTAATTTTGGAGGCAATGCTTCTGCAGTCACAATGTGCAGGTCAGAACTGTGTCACCAGCAAGCCCCAACATAAAAAATCACACCTGTGTGAAGCGAGAGGCGCTCTTATCATCATACATCTTCATATACTGTTACATCATATACATCACATTCCGTCAGCCAATCAAATCATCTTGTCTTCAATGTTTCATACAGTAAGGGCCCTATCTTGCCACCCCTTAAACCTTTTAAACTAGCCGATCTACATCGACACATTGTGAGCTTGTAGATCAGCTATTTGATCAGCCAATCAAATCATCGCTAAAAATCACACACACACACACACACACACACACACACACACACACACACACACAAAGCTGGGCATAGTGTCCCTCAAAAATAGAAAATAAAAAGGCTGATTGGTGTGGCTCACCAAAGTACATCATGACATACAGTGAAGAGTCGCGGGTCCTTTTCATACCGGGTCAGCTGTGAGGGAAAGGACCATATGTGCTCCTGGTGAGGTGACCCACCTAGTCGCCCAACTAAAAACATTTTAGCCTCTTAAAATCCAACCCTATAGTATTGGTCCTTGTAGTGAGAGGTGGAATCAGCTACTGACTAACAGGGCTCTTGCATATAGGCTATTGGCCTGTGCAGTGTGGATGAAGCCCACATACGTATAGTGTGTACATTATGGCCCACGTTATCACAGACCAAGCCTACTGAAGAGTCAAGGTCAAAGGTCAAGGCTGTACATGTATAGTTACCTCTTGTGGACGAGTAGTACATACAAGTAAGCAAGGGTATTCTACTACAAGCTAATTATCTGAATATTTCATACCTGCATTTGCAGTCTTGTGTTGTAACAGATTTATTTAGTTGTAGTTTTTTTTGCTTTGTTTGTAGAATATTCTAGGGGGATAAAAGGCAGTGGCAGTCTATTAATCTTCCTCCACATCCTGTCTTTTCTCCGCCCACTTCCCTGTGATATTGCGTTGCACCTGACATTAATTAAGGTCGTATATTTCTGCTCTCGTCTGCTCTGGTTCAGGCCAGGTAATTCGTTTACTTTTGAACTTGTTTTTAGTTAGCAGACACACTCAGACACGCTAATTTTAAGTAGGCTAGTAGTATTTATTATTGTGACAGGTCAGGCTGGTGGCGCCATGGCTATGTTTTTGTATTGTATTTGTATTTGTGCAGGTTCAGCTACCAATGCTAGCTAAGCTAGTATAATACATAGTAGCTAAATTTACTTTAATGTGAAATTGTGTTTTGTGTATAAGACAATTGTTATCAAGTTGCTGAAGGCATTATCAATTTGTGTGTCTGTGAATGGGTCATATCCAGGCATTTTAACAGGCAGTCACCACTAGATGCTGCTATAGTCCACTCTGACTTGAGCTCTGTATTGTTGTCCTTACAGAATACAGAAATGCAAGTACTGTGTAAAGGCATTTGTGCCAGCAAAATGCCCAACACTTTGATACCAAAGATATATCATGAATTGAAGCATCATGGCTGCATTCAAAATTGATTTTATGTATGCCTATCGCCTATAATTTCACTGTACGTGTAGCTTAAGTGTGTGTGTGTGTGTGTGTGTGTGTGTGTGTGTCTACACTTTAGAAATGGTCTTATCAGTGTTATTGTAACTATTTTCTGCCCCCTCTCTCTCTTTCTCTCCCTCATTGTTTCACTTGCATTCTCTCACTCACACACACACACACACACACACACACACACACACACACACACACACACACACACACACGTCATGTTATTATTTTCAGGGTCATATCTGCCAATACCGATTCTTACCGTTTCCGATATTATACAGCGACCACAATGGAAACAAGCCTAGGCCCTAGGGCCGATTCATACTCCTATTTTACCGCTGTAGTGCCAAAATGATTTCGGATCGTGACACATTTTCAGTAGCACCGAAGAGCCGACTTTTGGACGGTACCGCCCCCCCGAACCTCAAATGACGTCACATTGTAGGCTCTACAGAGCTCTAAAATAGGAGTATGAATCGCACCTTAGGCGGGGCTTGGCCCAAAGCCTGTTAATAAAGTATTCAATCAATCAATAAATAGCCTATACTCTTTTTCCAAGTGTCTGTTTTCAATACTGAATGACTACTGAATGAGTACAAAGCCATTGACGGACACATTATTATTGCGTCAGCAATATCAGTGAAAATAATTGGGATTATTTTGAGACCGATCCGATGCGATATGGCATTTTTATGGCCGATTCCGATACGCAGGTTGGCTGTGCAAGGGCTATATGATGCGCTCTACCAGGTGAGCCACTGAGGTGCTCTGAATGCAGTATTCTTTTGTTTCAACAGTAACATATTTACTACAAACTGAATTTTATTTTGTGGGTAATCACATGAGGTTTACACATTAGCATGTCTACAAATTAATTTAAACTTTTTTAGTTGCTGATGCACCTGCTAATATAATACTATTTGTTCTTCACAGGAAATGGCACACGTGTGGACTGGGAAAGTCTTCGAATAATCAAGTTCATGATCGTAGGTGAGTCTTTTAATTGTGGCCTGTCTGATAAATGTATTCTCACTCGCATCACATCTTACGTTGATGCTTCATCAGGTACAGTACATTTCGTGTCCGAAGATCTACTTCTAACTAGGTGTTGAGCTTGTTCCAAAGTCACATTGCATGCTTTAAGGTCCTGGGATATTACATCCAGCCAGCGGCTGTGTGTGTGTGGGGTGGGGTCGTCTCTAACCGTGTTGGATGTTCCACGGTCAGGTGGATGACGTGGCCATACCAACACACTCATTGCATTGTGAGCTTGTAGTACAGTAAATAAATAGGTAGCCTGGTTCATACAGCCTGATTCGCTGTGTTCCATTAATTTGTTTGTCACTTTTACTACAAATCACAGAACGCAGCGAATCAGGCTGTAAACCAGGCTAGTTAAATAGGCTACTTGCAGGGGCATTTTGGGGCACTCCAGTTAGCTAAGGAGATAGGGTTTAAGTGGTTTATATTGTTGTACAACTGTGTTGCAAAAAAGAAGAAAGAAAGATTTACACATACCGTAGATTAGATTTAACTACATACAGCCAACACAGAGGAAATTGATGGTTTGTTGTACAACTGCATCGCTCGCTAAATATTATTTTCAAAGTTTCAACTTAATTAAATACTTATATTTTCGGCAAGCATTATAAATTGGGTTTGACTGTTTCTTCTTGTTGGTCCCAATACTGGTATATTAATCTTCTTATATGTTTACAGTGGGATTATGTTTGTTCACAGAAAGTCAATGTTCTCTAAAAATATTTGAAAAATGGTGTGCTGATAACCTTATTCACAGAACATTATGTCCTAACATTCTTAAAATGCTTTAAGCTGCATTTATTCTCCCCAGAACTGTAGCCTATCCTGTTGGAGTCGGATAACATGCTTTAAAGAATTATACAAATCCTTTGTAACATTCATGTTTTTTTTAACATTGTTAGAATATTGACATTTTTTAAAAACTATTCAGCTGCATTTTGTTTTTTTTATCTTCGCAGAATATTATGATTTTTATATCCCGAGTCAGTTTCAAGAGTTAAGACCCAGTTTTGGGCAAGCACTGCAGTGCTGCATGATTTATACTTGAGTATGACGTTGCTGTGAAAGGGGATAACTGATAACTTATAAGCTGTGGAATTGTTGGCTAAAATATTTACATTTACATCCTTGTTAAGGAGTCTTTCAGATGGCAGGACAGAGATTTGCATGTGAAAAGCCCAAACTATTCGTTTTCATATTCAATAATTTTTTACATGGAAATTAAATCGGATGTATGTAGGTCATTCAGTAATCAGTCATTCAGTCTCATTAGTCAACTCAAAACCTTCCAAGTAAGTGTGTGCAACTGTGCATGCATCTACTTTAGATCTGTGGACACTGGACAGGAAGTGTGATTGGACTGATGGATTCATTCTTGTATAAGGCACGTGAAACCTGGTTCTATTTGAACAGTTTATAGCTAGTGTTCCCAGAGAAGTGGAGGTTTATCTGAATCAACTTGAAGGCAACTGAGTTGACAGATGTATTTGAAATGGCACACAGTAGTAAATCCTACGCCTGATTTGGAGAAAAATACCTTTTATGGAGAAATATGAAAGGGACTACAAACAGAGGACGTGCACAAATCATGGAGTAAATAAAGGACAGCTTTTTAAAGTTTTCAGATTCTCCCCATGCTTCTAAAATATGCACTTTTTTTGCATATGATCAGATTTAGCACACAAGCCTCTTGACACATTTTGATACTGACACTGGCATACGTTTATGCTGCCAATACATCAGGATTTTGCCCTGTTAACACATGCACAGAATGTACGCTATAGTTGCATAAACGACGTAAGAATAATCGTTCCGATGAACACTAGTTTCACCTGTAAACACAGGAGTGAACTTTGATGTCATGAATGCTGTCTTGAATGTGAAATGGCTATGATAATTTTGATATTTTGTATCCAAGTGGAAATGTTGGCCTAAAGGTGGCAGTAGTGGAAAGGCCACAGGATGGGGGGGTCACCAAAATCAGTTGGGCTCATCCTCCACAAGGTGTGCAGCAAATGCCATAGCATTTGCAAATGTCACAGCAGTGTTCGGCAAACCTCATTTAAAGCAGAGTAGGCTTTTGAAAAGAAAGTAATTTGGAGCAGTTAAACTTTTTTTATATAATTAAAAAAAAGGGTCTACCTTGTCAGGGTGTATTTCTCAAGTACCTGCTCCCCGATGGATTTTCCCTCGCTTAGAGCTCTTTTCCCTCTGATTGTCCCAGTAGTTCTGATTCACTTGCATCTCAGCTCAAACTTGACAGGTGTCACTATACAGTTATGTGTCACCCGGCTCTATTGTCACAACAATGGCAACTTTAACAAACATATATTGCAGACAGCAGCTCATCTGTGCTCAAGTTTACCCACACACCTGTTTTGTTTGGCTGATATTTTAAGTAGTTAAGTTTGCCGGAAGACAAATTATATAAGCATATATAGCAGTGGTTTGGAAGTTATGGCTGGACTGTATTTTCAAAACTAATTAAAATTGCTGTTTGCACAATTCTGGCATCCGTGCCCCTGTGGATATAGGCTACTCCTTTAAAAAGTGGAACATACCTTTCCCGTCAGGCCAATCTTTTGTTGCAAACTACTGTAGCAGTGTAATTGGCAGGACTTAGAATGAATTTAACTCTGGGAGTGTCATTTTTCTTTGTCCCACATGGGCCCATTATACGATATAGGCTATGCTTGACTCTGAAGTGAATAGTTTTACTTTTTTTCTGTGTTCCCTCTTTCTAAAACAGATGGTTCCTATTCGGAATGGGTACCGAAATTCACTTCCACATTAGAACCGATAACAACATGCTGTGTACCAGGTACCCATAAAAAATAATGTCATTTTGGTTCTGCATATCGGTTCCTACACGCGCAATGAAAAAAATGCTGATTCTGATTCTGACTTGATTCGCGGGACATTGTTCTGTTTGCGGGACGCAGAACAGACAGTCCAATTTTGGGACTGTCCCACGGAATCGATAAGCAGAACCGGAATCGGTATCGGACTCATAAAAATCCTAACGATACCCATCCCTGGTTCCAAACCTTGATCATGATTAGCCGAGTGAGTCCCGCTATAAAATACCTGTTTAACACCTACCTTTAACCACATCAGCATCATTCACTATTACAACCAAATGGACCCATTTGTGGCCATTTTTGGTTGAACTATCACTCAGGACTCACTTGAACTATCACTCAGGATTTCTATTCAGTGCAACTTGGATTTTTGTGGGTGTTACAGAAGTGTTGGATTTAGTATCAACCCAGGGGTTTTCTATAGGACAAACATGCTCCCTCTTCCATTAACACACTGTAAGACTGCAGTCTGAATTCAGATGTAGTCTACATGCAAAACCTCAATAAAACTGATTTGATCATCCAGGCCGAGAAAGAACCTATTTTAATTATATTATTTCTCAACTTCCCTTCAACTATGCAATGTCCTTCCCCCACCACTAGATGACACCAGATACTGGTCTCTTATGAACCAAATCCCAAGAAAAAAGCTGGACTCCCTGATTCCTCATCCAAAGTGAGCCATGCAGTGATTTGCTCAAGATTGTAGGTTAATCATTAATTTCCATCAACAATGATTCTCTTCCACAACAAATTATTCACTAAAGCCATGAACAGGTCTCCGCTACACTTATGATTAATAATTTGACATTTGAACTCTGGTTCATGACCTCTTCCCGATGGCTAAATCTGGTTTTTTAAGCAAGAATGCTGAAATTGTCACACATTGCAGTTATATTGAAATGTATGCTTTTATTTGAAATTCTTCAAACTGAAGAAAATATGTTTCCGTCAATCATCACTACAAAAAATTAATTAAACAGAATTGCAATTGCCAAGCAGTACAAACACTATGACCCGCTCAGTTGCCTTGTGATTAGATTGGGAGGTCGGGGTTCAATCCCTGGCTGTGTCATACCAAAGACTATAAAAATGAGACCCAATGCCTCCCTGCTTGGCACTCAGCATCAATATAAAGGTTGGATTGTGGGAAAGTCCCTGCAACATAGTAGCATCGTATCCGTGGGGTGTACTTGTGCATCATGGCTGGGGGATGTATTTGTACATTAGGCCTCACACCTCACACTATGCAGAAACAGGAGATGGGCTCAGGCTACTAAAATTACTACTACTAATTACTAATACTAAATATGGGGCGAGGCTACCCCTCCCCAAACCCCTCCCCTACTGGACATGGGTTAACCCCTACTGGGCAGGGTTTCTCCTTCTCTTTTACAGAGAAGCCGTGTTATAATGTAGTAGACTCTGGAAAAAGCATTCTAGCACGGCTCGTTAGGCAATAGACTTTCAATCTGTACCTCCTGGGTTCGAATCCTGCTCATGCCATAATTTTTGTGTCCACCGCAAACAAAATTTTTTTGCTTGATAAAGTAAAGTTTGCTTTGGTCCGACATGCTTTGCGTCGTACTTGCGGTTAGGGTTAGGTTTGTGGTTTGGGGTAGGGTTAGTGATAGTAATGTCCGACATACAGTACATGTTCAACCACATGCGTTGCGTCGTGCTTGCGGTTAGGGTTATGTTTGCATTTTTAACATAATAAAGAAACGCTTGAATTAAAGTAGACCTATTGTGTTTTACAAAGACATTTTTGAAATAACTGCACTGCCTAAATGCTCGCTACTTAACACAAGGCTTTGTAGTCTATTTTCATAGTCTATGTTCTGTTAAATAGCAGGCTCTCAAGCCAGGCCTGCCGTGACCCAAAATAAGGTTCAAAGGCATTCTTACAGAGGATAGCTATGACCAAAAAGTAAAAGTAACTCAAGCATGTTGTATGGGGCCTTGGGCAGTACCTTCACGAAGAGGATAAAATTTGGGTCATCAGTGATACCAGATGAGAACACCACAGGAATCAAGCAGCACTAAGATTCCTGTGTTTCTTTTCCCCACCCTCCATATGCTAATCATTAGTACAGTATAAGGACAAATGCAAGGAACAAAAAATTGGGGCAATGATCAAATCTTGACTTTAAAAACTTTTTTATAACTTAGAAAACTGTAAGACTACAATAGCTACAGTATAACTAATATACTAGTTATAGACACATTGGCTGTACACATTTTCTGTGAAAATGCAAGTGGCAACATTTTGATTTATTTCATCAATTACTGAGTCCAAGTTAATAACAAGGTCAGTTTCAGGGGCATTTAATTCTCATATAATGATCAGTCTGCTGAAACCAAAGGCACCATCCAGAACACTTTTGCATCATTACCAAAGACACGGCAACACTTGTGAATCATTAAGCTCAAGTTTAATGCCAACCGTGGAGAACTACGTGAAGTAATTTTCAAAGGGAGTCAATTCTCCCCAAAGAGGTCGTGTACCTACCCACTTTCTGAGGCCGTGCTGAAGTGGTCTGTGCTGTACTAAAGCTTTTTGCTAGTGCTCAGACCCAGGGGGGACGCTGGCTCAGCAGCAATTATAAAGAGCTCACATTCAACAGAGAAAACCCAGGCCGAAACCATAAGTCATTCATTAAGTGTGTGTGTGCGTGTGCGTGCGTGCGTGCGTGTGCGCGTGCACGCGTCCATTTGCATGTTTACATTACAGCCACCACATCTGTCAACATGAGTTGACTAACATTTGAGGGAAATTGCAATATTCATTAAAATTACGACGTTCCTGTACAGTACATACATCATTATGTGGTAACTGACAACAAACTGTGTTCATTACCATGACAATATCACAATTACGGCATTAGTGGAGATTGTTTAACTGTACACATTGCAGAAGAAATTAGGGCATACACAGTACATAGTAAAGTCCTGGGTGTGTTAACGTATCCATTTGTAACTCGGAAAGTATGCAAACTTGCGGGTCCATTTGGCGTTATTGAACACGGAGGATTTGAACGTGTACAGGACAACGTTGGTACAGTAACGTTAGTTGGCTGACTGCACTGTAAATTAAAATGGGATCCTTCACGGGGCACAGGATAGAGATAGGGCCGAGGTGAGCTCCAGAGGACCGGCACGAATAATAAATGAAGAAAATGAAGGGAAAAAGCAGTTATAATATCGACCTATTAATACACCTGAGATATGACATGTGCGGTACCTATATCTACCTGTCTGTCCGCCGCACAGTCCTGAGGGGCGAGGGAGATAATTAGAACTCTGCTGATGGACATTAGCGATAGGATAATGGGAGGGTGGGAGTGGGGGGTAGAAGTGGAGATAAAGAGGAAGAGACAGTTACAACCCTTTGGGTATCGGGGCTATAATGACTACTGTGGTCACTTAGAGCCTGATACCACTATAATGAAATACATCCTGTCTGGACAATAATAAGCTAATCAAAAAAGAAGGGAAAAAACGGTCCCAACACCACCGGATGATGAGACTGTCTGTCTGATAATAGATTTGACCCAGAAAGAATGAAACCTTTCTTTTTTTTCTGTCTTTCTCTCTCTTTCTTTTTGGACTTTTATAGAAAAGGACTTTACATACTGTGCCACATCTTTACTGCTTAATCCAGTGGTTTTCCAATGTTTTGTGCCCAGACAAAGGGCAAGTCAAAATCTCAAGGCACACATGCAGTCATAGCGAAAACAAGCTGTACAAGTGTACAAGCTCACACTGGTGTGTGAGATGCATTGTGAGAGCTGTTGTTTTTGGCATGCAACACTGTCATATACAGTATGACAGTATCAGGGCTACCACTGTAGTTGAATCTAGATTGGTTCCACTCCATTTCATTGCTTTAAAGGATTAAATATGTGTAGCAGGAATCTGGAATCAACATTTTGATAATCTGCAAAGATCTGTGCGGTTGTTGTCTTTCAAGTAGTATTTGACATTCAGGACATTCAGTTTAATTGATTAATTTGTTTCACTTAGAGTTCCAGGAATCATTTAGATATATTACATTTTTGCATGAACAATTACTAGCTCTTCTGAGCGTCTCATCTCTGCAACCATACATTTACTACAGTAAATCAAGGTTCAAAGTGTTATTGTTACATGTAAAGTTGAAGTTGCAGCAGTTTTTGTTTCATAAAAATCCACCATAGAAACGTTATGAGCTGCTTTCTGTCAAGAAATGCCCTGCATTTGATTATTTTATTTTGATCGAAGTGTCAGAGTTTGGAAGTGCTTGTTTTCAATAACACAACATTTTGCTGCCTCCTGCATTATGTGACATTTAGAAACAGGTGGTACGCAGGGCGGTTGAGTGATTTCCAACGGAGCGCTTCCAAACTCCAACACTCCATGCTGCTCAATGTTTTGCCACTCAGTCTAGATGAGGGGGGCGTGTCCTGATGGGATAATCATGCATGTGCATACTCTCTATAGTGGACTGGACTTTTCAACGTAATAACCCCAGCAACGATGGGCAGAATGATAATACGTTGCATAGCGCTTCATTATCAGCCCCAATATATAATGCCCCATGTCAGCGCAAATCAGCACGTCACAAGCCCATATAGGGCAGTGTGTGTGTGTGTGTGTGCCCGAACCATACTGTATATGGTATATTAAAGAGATCTCTTTATTTTTGTTAGGCAACCGTTTGATGTCTGTCCGTCCGTCCGTCCCCCCTTCCTGGTGACATAATTAGGCATACATCATAATCATGATCCTAGCAGGCACCGCTCACTTCGCACCAGTGTGATTTTTTTATTCCTATAAACGATGAATAATAATGAACAGTATGCCTTTCTTGATAGATCGTCCATCGCTGCCGTCTTCATTGAAGTATTCAACATTGGGCACAGAATCGCCATAATTGGAAACGAGCAACTTTCCTTCCCGCAGCACACACTCGACTCGATGTGTTTTTAACGAGTTCCGTCTGACTTCAGCAGAGCAGGACGTATTCTACGTTTAAGCCGTATATACGATAATGGCCAATGAGCTGAGGGCATTCAGACTGCCCAAAACGCTTGGGCCTCCATCCGCATCACCATGGCCTGTAGACTCGGGCCGTCCCTCATTAAATGGCGGGGCTCATCACCCTGACAACCGCATTGCAATGTGATATCATCAGTCATTATTATCCTTGTCATGCCTGTTGTCAAGGAAACACCCCCCATAGGTCACCACCATCGTGGCATATGTCTGGTGACAACCAGACAACAAAGTGCATTCTGCTTTATCCGCATAATAGAGCATGGCACTTACATGACACACACAGACATTACGCAGTGTAATAAATGGTACATTTGGTTCCATTTGCACACGCTCCCAATTAACACTGACACGTGTACTGTGTATACGCACTCTCTGTACACCAGTGGTTCCCAAAGTGGGGTCCGGGGACCCCTAGGGGTCCTTGAGGGAGTTCCAGGGGGTCCCCAGCTAAATCATAGTTAGCAACCAAATGGACCCTTGTGGGTCTGTAACTCTGAGAGTGTACACATGTCATTTGTACACTCTTCAGAGTTAAAATTAATATATATATATTTTACAATATAAATTGGGGTCTCCGAGATAGAAGAGACATTAAATGGGGGTCCGTAGACTAATGCATGTCAAACTGGGGGTCCTTGAAATTAAACGGGTTGAGAATCTCTGCTAGAGCCGTAAAAATATTCTCTTATGGGGGTCGCTGGCATATTTTTTCAAATGGGGGTCCGCACACTAATAAGTGTCAATTTGGGGGTCCTTGACATGAAAAAGTCTGGGAACCACTGCTGTGCACAAACATGTATGCTGTGTTGTGTATTATGTACAGTATATGGTTTTCGTTGTTTATTACCATACAGTCCCCATTTTATAATTACATGAACTGTGCCACAATATGTTGTATGGAGGAGGTGGCCGTAGATGAGTGGTAGCAGAGACGAAATGTTTTTATAATCGTTATGGGGGACCCATAACTATGGGTGGGCCAATCATGGGGGCCGAGATCCCTGGTCCAATTCCTCATGGGGGCCAATGCCCCCTGGCCCTCACAGACTCTATACGTCACTGAGTGGTATAGAGAGACCGACCGTCTGGCAATCAAAAATGCTTCCTGTTCGATCCTCGGCTGGCCCAGTCTGTGTCGAAGTGTCACTGAGAAAGACACGGTACTTAAACCCTATAACAGCTCCCCACCGTGTGCTGGATCAAATCCATCTGAGCAGCCGCCAGCTGGGTGGAGCAGTAAAAGCAATTTCCTCTCCCCATGGGGACCTGAAAATACCCCCTTCCCCCCCCTAAAGTACAGGCAATTATATTGATATGGTATGGCACAATTTACCCATTTTTGTCATGGTGAAAATCTAATATGATCATTTCTGTCTAGTGGTTAAATAACAATAGCATTGTGTACTGTTAACGTTATCTTTGTGGGGCATATCCTATGCCCAGCTTTGTGTGTTTGTGTGTACCCCATAGAGATGATTTCGTTGGCTGAGCAATGTGTGTACCAATATCGATGATTTGATTGGTTGATTATGTGTATGTGTCCATGGTACACACAACATTGAGGATGATGATGAGTGTGATTTGTAATTGTAAGGTTACACAATCACCATATTTAGCCTCCGTTTCTGTTACAGACATATGCAGCTGTTGTTGAGCACACACACACACACACACACACACACACACACACACACACACACACACACACACACACACACACACACACACACACACACACACACACACACACACACTAAACTCCATTCCTGTGATGGTATACAGTCTTGAAATGTATATCAACAACAAAACCCAAGGCTGAGCCAGAAAACACCCATCGTTAAGTAACACATGTACAAATGCCTTAGCATATGCTCAAGCCAGACAGTATAGGCCGATTGATGCCTCGACAGACCTTTGTGGAAAGAAAGGGGGGGGGGGGGAAGCCAACAAAGAGCTAGTGAACATGCACCAGGAACTATAGGCCTTCAACACATTATGACTAGAGCATCTGCTACATTGAAGACAGGCCCGTCTAACGACCACTGATCAACGTCCAGAAGCAATTAACACTTCCCACCAGGGAGGGAATAAAGAGGTTTTGCGAGGAAAAATGGGAAATGGAAAGCCCGCTGCCGGTAGCCAAGTCCCACCGAGGCAGATGTACTGTAGCTCAGCTTTAGACACAAGCATATCATCATCATCACACATTCACACTATGGCTGAGATCCAATGGTATGGAGGGTGTGTGTGTGTGTGGGGGGGGGGGGCTGTTAATGTTGTGAGCTTTTTCTCTATTTAGTTGATTACAAAATAATTATTACACTTTCCCCCCCATATTGATTTCATTGATATGTAAAAAAAATAAAAATAAGTGTGCTTCTCGATTATTCTATTAATTAAAAACAAGGTAATAAATAATTAAAGTTACATTTATAAGATATAGCAGTGGTTCCCAACCTTGTCTGGGTGAGGGAGGGCCCAGCTTTCACAGCCTACCCATCTGTGCACATAACGCGGCTGGCATGTTAACTATCAATAAAGGGATGAAAAGCCCCAGAAACAAATCTTTACAAAAAAACATCACATTAGCTAACTGTTTTCCAAGTGAAATAGAGCGCTGTCTATGGTGGCGGTAGCCGACAGCGCCGGGGGTTTTAGTGATGGTCTATGAGTTAAGTGGTCAGATGGGTGGTCCGCGTGCACTTTCAGAGCATGTTTAGTTTAATGTGTACCGGTTTCGAGTTGTGTGGGCCATGAGGTTGAGCTAGAGAGAAGATGAAGAAGGGGAGAGAGAGAGTTGTTATACATAGAGAGAGAGAGAGGGAGAGGGAACAGAGGGATGAAACAAAGAGAGTAAAGGGTATATTCCAGATGGTGAGACATACGGTAAGACGTGTCATCGACGGAGCTGGCAAGCTGATGTGACTTGAAGAGAAATGAAAGGATAAGGGACCTCTCTCTGTGTGTGTGTGTGTGTGTGTGTGTGTGTGTGTGTGTGTGTGTGTGTGTGTGTCCACCCTCCCTCTGTGTGTGCGTGTATGTGTGTGTGTGTGTGTGTGTGTGTCCACCCTCCCTCTCTGTGTGCATGTGCGCAAGGGTCTCATCGTTCTCAAAGTGTCATAATTGACACTCCATCATCTAGCATCTACAGACATCTCAATATTCAGGAAATGACACTCGTCCGCCTGACACTGAAACCTGCCACATGTCTTCCATCAAACACGCCCGCCGCTGCTCTCCATGTATATTAATTTGTGACCTTCACCTGCTCGGCTTTTCGTTTTATTTGTACACTGTCAAATCCTTAGTGCTCATTTAAACTACATGTTAAAGTCTTAAGTCCAAAAATAGACCTTTGACAGACAGCGGAGGTCCATTTTCATCGACGTATTCGAAACCCAGGATTTTGCAGTGGGGCGTCTGTGTCTGTGTTTTCACTGTAACCTGCAGGGGGCATTGGCACACTGTTTCAATGTTGCACAGGGAAAGAGGGAAGACAGATTATAGGTCCCCACGCTGGATGAGGCTCCCAAACGTGAAAGGTTTATGCAACGGTTCCTTGACCTTTACACCATGGACGTGCCGTTAGGAGCCTCTCGGCTCTCCATCAGACCGAGAGGCTCGAAACGTCACGTCCAACGGTTGAATAAACGCTTAAAGTTTTGGAGCATCGTCTAGTGTGCATACCTTAGCTATTATTCTAACCTCGGCCCGGCACCTGGTTTTCAGTGATTGGATGTGCGTGCTTTATTGTGCTTCTCTGCAAAAGGAAAGAGGGAAATTGGAACACTGTTTATGCATTAAGTTGTCAATGTCAAGTGTTGCTCAGTCATGAGAGTGCGTGCGCGTGCGTGCGCGTGTGTTTAAGATGCCAAGTTTGAAGAGCATCTGCTTGAAATATGTCACTATGGTGCTTGATTAAAATCTGCCAAGGGGTAGACATGGAGAGATCACGTTGAAAGGAACAACTGAATGTAATTGTGTCACAGAATGTTGACCCCATCGAAGCTCCAATTTCATATAGGATGGAGGGCCTTATGCTGTTGGAGGAGATAGGAAACCCTAGAGTCTACAGTACACGTTGGTGGTGTAAAGTGTGACATGACTTCAAATCAATATCACCATTATTTCGAACTTTTTAATCAATTACGGTACGATTAATGAACGATTTATGTCGCGGCGAGAACGCATCGTGACGAGATGCGTTATGAGCTGCAGCTGGTAGATCAGCTATTTTCGCAATTTTTCTATATGGCCCACCATTGTACAACAAAGTATGTACAGGGTTAAGTGGTACGTCAGACTAACACTTTTCCCATGTCGATTCATTGATAATATATATGAGAAAAAGGTTGGTTATTAATTAGTTATAATTAATATTGCTTTTGATATATATTTTGGTTATTTGCCCAGCCCTAGCTTAGATTGATGTCAGAACCTCCTCCTTGCTGAAGCCCCTAGAGAGCTGTAACCCTTGGCCATTAATTATGATCACATTTATTTATCTCCAGTGGGAACTGGGAATACACATTTTTACTTCAAATCCCCCCCCTCCCTCCCCCTCTTCATTCCCCTTTTCTCTCTCCAACCATCCAATTGTCTCCTCTATCTCTCTCCTGGGTACATTTATCAGTGGTGTGTGACGGCCTGCTGTAAAAACAAAACCTTTAATCGATCCGACACTGATTGAGCTGTGGGCTTATTAATAATGTATTAGACTTGGCTCATCTGCTCTGCTCCGGGCTGATCTGGACTTGGCCCCAGCTGGGAACTGGATCACAAGTTCTGAGATCCAGGGAAGGGAAAGTGGACCAATGCTGGGGTGTGTGTGTGTGTGTGTGTGTGTGTGTGTGTGTCTCCTGACTATTCAGGAGAGGGGGGGAGGAGAGGAGTATTACTTTATACTTTTAACCCATTCTGACCTGAGATCAGATTCTAAAAATGTCTTCTACATCCTGACAGTTTTCTGAAAAAGCTATGTTTCTACGTCAGTCGTTCTTCGATTTTTTCAAAAATATCAGACCTACAAGCTCATAGCGCGCCACTCGGTGGCGCGCTGTGAGCTTGTAGATCTGCTATTTTTAAATGGCTAAAGCATAGCATAATGCTAACACCAAAAGTGGGTTAATGCAGATTTCTGTAGCTATTTCTTTAACAATGTAACTGTGGTCATGGGCACGTTTGTCCTTGGGTATACCTCAGTGGAGCGTGTACCATATCAAGGCTCACGCCTTGTCTCAGCCGACCTGAGGCCCCTTTGCTGCATATCATTCCCTCTCTCTCTCTCTCTCCGTGTCTTGGTTTCTCCGGTGCTAGAGTTTGCAGTTATTTAGATGAGATAATAATTATGCGTACATGGTGTAGGTGTACACACAGAACAGGAGCCTTCGCCCTTCAGACAGCCTGTAATGGCCACGCCATCCAACAGCCTTTTTAGCGTGAATAAAAACACAGCTCGGATAATAAGCCTCTTTTTATTTTTTTAATTAAAGGTGCTAAGTATAAAAGACAATGTTTCGATGCTACCGCATCTTCTTCCTCGGAGTCATGAATGGCAGGCATGGGCTAGGATGGCATTGAAATACGGAGGAGTAGCAAGGGTAGTGCTCTCAATTAGACAGTCGACTAACCATAATAATAGCTTTTCAGCACACAAGGGTGCATACTGTGCGTTCTGTGCTGGAGTAAGATCATGCTGAATCAGAAGCCTTGATGGTCTATTAAATGTTACTGAAGTTTTATAATTATTTATAATGTTATTATAATTGATTTAATGTGTGGGCATTGCCGCTCTGTTCATTAACGCTCACCAGTATTCAGCAGCGATGCATTTTGGCTGTACAGTAGGCTACGCACAGTAGCAGTCAATCACTGTATCCAACTTTGAAAGTCAGGTGACAGCTTAGCCCGCATGTTAATCCTTTTTTGTGGGAGTTCCCCAGTCAAATTAGCTGGTGGGTACCCTTAAAGGTGCGTAATTAATTATACATAAAGGGTGTTCAGGTATAGGCAAAAGTACGCTTGAGTTACAACTGTACTTGGATCGCTTTTTTTTCCGTCTACACCAAATCTTTCCACCAAAACTAGCAGATACTGTATGCACAGCTACAAGCTCACAATCTCCTTGGCGATGCCAAAACAACATTTCATTGCACAGACTTGTATGAGCGTGTGACAAACAAAACTAAGCCTAGAGCTAAGACTGTCCTGTTCTGTTCCTCAAACCGGCAGGTGAAAAATGTGTTGAAACCTTGCAAGGAGATGCAGTTTTGCAGTCTGTTGCAAAATAACACAAACAACATTATTTCAGGCCGATGAGTACTGCGAAGTAGGGCACAACGTAGATTACGCCTACCAACTCTGTAGGTAGATGAATACTTTGAAGTATTAATTAATCAAATTAAGTTTTGCCAGTTACTTTCCACCTAAAAATACTTGAGGTTTGACGACTGTGGCTCAAGAGGTAGAGCAGGTCGTCCAATGATCCATGGGTCGGCGGTTCGAATCCCAGCTCCTCCTGTCTACATGTGCTGGTTGGTACCGAGCATGGCTTCCGCCGCAATCGTTGTATGAATGTGTACTGTGTGTGAATGGGTGAATGTAATGCCCAATCTATGGAAAGCTCCTTGGATAAAGGCGTTATATAAATTCTAATTTAAAACCCAACTCAGAGACATAAGAGGTCAAGTCATATGTCACAGACAACAGGAAGTGGTTTAGCAGAGAGGTCAATGATCTAGTCCATGGGTTCCCAAAGTGGGGTCCGGGGACTCCCAGGGGTCCTTTTATTTGTTTTTATTTTTGTATTAAGCTTAAGCAGATACAGGCTATGGGGAAAATACATTCAAAGAGCCTATCAATGATCTGCAGCTACTCAGTCAGGCGTACAGTATGTGTAAACTGAATGTTGGATGAATGACAGTCCTTGAGCTTTGTGGGATTACAGTCACATACTGAGGAGGTGTTTGTTCAGCCTCTTCTTGAAGGCGTGAACACTGCTAGATGTAATGTCTCCAACAACCACAGGGGGAAGGCTGTTCCATGTCCTTATAGCAGAGTGGAGAAAGCTCCTATCATCAAGGCATTTGGTGTTTGACTTGAAGGTTTCCAGAGCGTGGCTTGGTAGTACTCTCCGGGTGATTGGACCTGAGGTGTGAGCTTGAGGTAGTAGTGCTTTGAGGTCCACTGGACAGTTGGGAGTGTGCATCTTGTAGAGAACAGTTGTTGCAGCAACTGTTCTGCGATGACTCAGCTTGCCGATGGCGTACTGCTGTAGGGCGAGGTCCTCATCTACCCCGATGATCTTTAAGGCCTTCTTTTGGATGAGGTCTAACTGAGGGAGTTCCAGGGGGTCCCCAGCTAAATGATAGTTCTGAACCAAATGGACCCTTATATGGGTCTGTAACTCTGAGAGTGTACAAATTGAACCGTTTGGTTCCATTTGTACGCTCTCAGAGTTAAATTAAGTTAAATTAAAACTTACATTTTCCAATATACATTGGGGTCCCAGAGATAGAAATGCCATTAAATAGGGACCGTAGCTTAATTAAGGTCAAACCGGGGGCCCCTTGAAATTAAAATGGTTGAAAATCACTGCTAGAGCCGCACAAATATTCTCTTATGGGGGTCCCTGGCATGAGGGACCATGGGAACCAATGATCTAGTCAATAATTGAGTAGCCCAGCATTTGGTACGGGTGGTGTGCCGTTATACCTCAGGTCATAGTGACAGGAAAACAAAGTGGAAGGATAGGAGTAGAAAAAGAGACTCGCACAGAGATGATTGGAATGAATGATTGGTCTAATGAGAACATAATCTATGGTTCAACATCAGTGTATATTTATGCTAACACTATTGAATTACTGTTAGCATTCCTTAAGGGTAACAGATGCATATAGCATCTGGTGCCCATATTTCATCAGGAAAATTCAAGTAAAGCTGAGCCGCGACTCGGGAATTGGAAGGTTTCCGGTTAGATCCCCAGCTCCTCCTGGCTTAGTGTCCTTGAGCAAGACGGTTGTTGACCCTCTGCACTCTGTGCATGAATGTGTGAACTGTGATTAGTTGAATCTAATTGACAAGTGCTTTGGAGAAAGCAAGCTATACAAAGGCACCATTTTTTACCATTTAGAAAGTTAGACAAAACCTCCAATCACAGAACGTGAATACAAATTCTATAACTAACATGCTGAAATGTTCTGAATTTCAAGTTGCAAGAGATGGTGTTTTGTTGCTGACTGCAGTAGGAACTTCACATCAAGGGTGGCCAATCAGAAACATTCCCCTCAGGAATCATTGAAGTACATTAAAAAACACAGCGCATTCAGTACACCAATAGTACAAGCTTATCACCTGGGCACTGGATATGCAAATGTGTCTAATTTGTATGTGTCTGGCATAACATAGTGTCTACACAGTGAATATAATGGAACAGAATATACCCATTTATAACTGTATCCTAAGAGTTAAATTAACTAAATTTATCTAACTAAATTAACATAACATTGGAAGAATGGAGGTGGTCATCACCAAAAACGCTCTGAAAATGCACATCATGAAGATTGTTGAGAGAGAGAGAGTGGTCCTTCACTATACTGTACCTAAAGCAGTGGTTTTCATGTCAAGGACCCCCACATTGACACTAATTAGCCTGCGGACCCCCATTTGAAAATAATATGCCAGGGATCCCCATAAGAGGACCCCCAGTTTGACATGCATTATAGGCTTCGGACCCCCATTTAATGGCATTTCTCTCTCTGGGAGTATGAATCGGCCTGATGCTCGACGCAGGACATAAACCCCTCTCATCGCTCTCATAAACACTGTTGATAACCTGTACAGTCATTATATCCATTCATATACTCATTGGCAATGGATTTTCCATTCATATATTTCATATTAACTGGTGATAGATTAGACATGTATACTTATATTTGTTGATAGAATATAACAGTACATAACAACTCAGTCAGAACCAGTGCAGAGTGATATCTACAGACTTCAAGTCTTTGTGTGTGTGTGTGTGTGTGTGTGTGTGTGTGTGTGTGTGTGTGTGTGTGTGTGTGTGTGTGTGTGTGTGTGTGTGTGTGTGTGTGTGTGTGTGTGTGTGTGTGTGTGTGTGTGTGTGCGTGTGCGTGCGCACGCTGCATGGGAAAGCCACTAGATGCCAGCTGCCTTGTCCCCCCAAACACACAGACAGATACATTGCCTCCCAGCTCTGAATAATGAGGTGTCAAGTCCCTTTCTCACCCTGGGACCCCCGTTCACGCCTCATCCATTCTTGTCATCCCTCAAATTCAGCTCTCGCTCTGTGTGTCTTTATTTCTATATCTCTCCTCTCTTTCGCCTGAGTCCTGTCTGTCTGTCTGTCTGTCTGTCTGTCTGTCTGTCTGTCTGTCTGTCTGTCTGTCTGTCTGTCTGTAGGCTTTATGGCACTTGTCACAGGTGTGTGTGTGTGTGTGTGTGTGTGTGAGTGAGAGTGAGAGAGATCTATATATCTATCACAAACACACACAGTGCTGTGGTCAGAATCCTATTGGAATTGAGAGATGAGGGTTCTATTGAGAGTAATGACTGCTCAGCACCGGTCCCACTGCAGCCTCTTTAGTATAAACCACAGTCATTGGCCATTCTGGCTCACGTCTGAACTACCAGCTGTTCTGTTGGTCTCAGGTGGAAAAAGGTCGTTATTGTTATTAATGATGGTGTCATTAATCATGTTTAATATGCCACCATCAGATATGCTAAATATGTAGCAGGAAACTAAGCTGGCTGAGAATTAAACAGCCTGCTACAGTGCACCGCATTTTAGGCCTATAGCGTACAAGCTTCGCTCATGATTAGCTGGATGGAGGGCTGTGACACTTGTTGAGTACAGACAATGATCCCCGGAGCATGAGCCCAGTGTTCCATAAGACTTCATTAACTACTTACAACTTATATATACTTAATGTTAATAGTGAAAATAGCTATACAGTACAGATATAGCATCTATAAGCTGAGTGTGTGGATATTACACTGTGACACGTACGCACGCGCGCAGACACACACACACACACACACACACACACGCACACACACACACACACACACACACACACACACGCCACATTATGACATTTAATCTGTTTGGTAAAGGGACTAAGAACAGGACACCATATTTCAGCTCAAAGAGCTGTGTTTGGCATGATTATTATTTAATTTTGTTGTAAATAGTCTGGTGAAGATGTGGGGACCGAATGTGCTGCAATATGAAAAGTCCAGGTGGTGGAGTATGAATGTAAAGAGTTAGGGTCGATTCATACTCCTATTTTAGAGCCGAATAAAAGTCGGTTCGGCGCTGTAGAGCCTACAATTTGACGTCATTTGAGGTTCGGGGGGGCGGGTACCGTCCTAAAGTCGGCTCTTCGGTGCTACTGAAATTTTCTGACGAGCCGAAATCATTTCGGCACTACAGCGCCGAAACAGGAGTATGAATCGGCCCTTAAATGTTTGTGGAAAATATGGTCACTAAGAATGTCCTTTTGTTAAAGAAATTAACCACTTGAACAACGGGAATGGCGGAAACATTTGCCAAAAATCAACCTCCCGTTTGCTCAAGCAAGTGATTTTTACTGTACTCTTACACTGACAACATGTAATTCAAGATGACAGCAATAATTGATAACAGCTTGCTCCTGTGAGTAGAGTCATTATGTGTGTGTGAACGTAACCAAGGTGTCTGCGTGTTCTGTTGTCTTGAATTCTCCTTTCACTGACAATGAAAGAGCAATTCAATGAGTTCACCTCATGTTAGTAACTTATTGTCTCTGAAGTGAGAATGTGTTGGTGGATGCGGAGCAAAATAAACCATGAATGAGACTCATTATAATACAAATGCCTCCACAGTTCAATAGATGTTTCAAATGTAATTTCCCCCCAAAATAAATATCGTTCTTCACAGTCACCAAAAGAAAGGTAGACCATACTTTACTTTATCTTTATTGTGTATTTTCTGCTGGATCTCGTAATGTGGCTTTAGTAAGTACCCCTTGGGGGGGGAGAATTTTTTCCAGGTACCCCCTCATCCTCGCAACACGATAAGCTATTTAACAACCATACATTTAGATGCCATTGGAAATATTTGTATTATAACACATTTTCACAAAATGTATTTAAGATGACCTATTTGACAATGCAGAAACATAATTGTCTTCCTTGATGGGTCAACAACCACCATCAGCTGGTCACAGTCAACTGCCTGTCTGTTTCATTTCTATCCAAAAGCCCTTGAATGATGGAATATGATTTGTGCACAAATCATATTCAATAAGGATTACTGTGATTATGGTAAGCTCACATACCATAATTCACTGGCAAAAAATAAATAATAATAATCTAAATTATTTTGGGGACCCCTTGCTATGCGTCGTGGACCCCACTTTGGGAAATGTGGCTATAGGCTATGCTTCTCTGTAACGCTAGTGCCTGGTAATATAATTGTGAGCATGTTGTTGGCATTTGTTATTTGTTGCTCGGTCATGTAACTTAGTTTATTTTCTACTGCCATATCACGCTGCTCATGTGTCTCTCTAATGGACAGTCAGGAGGATTCTGTGGCCTATTAATGTCACCATTTTGCTGCATGGTGGCACTTGCAGTTATTATGTTTACAAAAAACAAAAAGGTATTTATGACGGTGTGTGTGTTCCCTCCGTATTTCCATGATTCAGACAGCGCGAGTACATGCTCTCTTCTCTCCGTTCCACATGCACTCATGCAGTCTCAGGCCGCTGGCAAAGCACTCTTGACCTTGGACCCGCCGGGAGGTCATTAAGTGTTTTGGTGCTCTGTGCCATGCGTGGACGCCCCAAAATCAGAACCGTTGCACGTCAACAGGGTTTGAAGCGGGCACTTGACGCCTCCAGTGTGGCTGGCTGCCCCAATCGCAGACAATGAATTTGCGGGCGTCTGCTGCTTTTAATGTGTCAGGGGGGCCTTCAGGATGCCAATGTCAGTCGGTTCAAACCACATTGTGAACCAACGTGGTTGGCCAACGCACTACTCCAGAACAAACACTATACTCTCTGGAGTTCGTCTCACCATAGTTCTGACGTTACTACATTTGTACTAAAGTTTATCTATTCACATTATCTCCACTATGTACAGTTCTCAATACCGTGTGTGAGTGTGTGCGTGTGAGCGACAGAGAGTGCGTGCACATGCATGCATTATTGTGTGCACGCGTGTGTACGTTCTCCTATGTTTTTCTTCACCTTGGGAGCCATCAATAACGGGCGCATGGAGCCGTAGGTGACAAGGACACACACACTCTCACACACACACACACACACACACACACACACACACACACACAAACACACACTCTCAAGCAAACTCAATCTCTCAAACACACACACACACACACACACACAAACTCCTGTCCTATGTTACCGTCGGTTACCTACCGGTCGAGTCTCGCTGACAACAGCTCTTCTAATATGCTGAGGAAGGCAGATCATCAACACTGCGTGTGTGTGTGTGTGTGTGTGTGTGTGTGTTAAAGAGTTTGTGTTTGTGTGTGCCTCTGTGATTGTGTGTGCATCTATGTATGTATACGGTATGTATGCGTGTGTGCCTGTGCGTGCGTGTGTGCATGTGTGTGTCTCAAACCAGGTGGAGACGGCAAACATTAACGAGTGGCTGCATTGATCTCATCCAATTAAGTCATCCTTTCTCACTGCTATTTGTATTTCCACACCGCCACATATTTTAAGGGTGAATACAGAGACACGAGGAGACAGACAGAGGGAGGAAGAAAATGAGGTATATCATTGAGGGAGGGGATGGGGGGGGCGGTAAGGGGAAAATAAATGGATGTAGGTGGAAGCAGATGAAAGGATAGAGAGAGAGAGAGAGATCATCATGGGCGTACATAGGTTCGGAGAGAGAGAGAGAGACAGTGGGGAGGGGATAATGTATTCTGCCAGTATGTAAATAGTGTGAAGCATAATGCTATTAGCAGTGATTATATTAGGCAGCTATTTCAAGGGGGAATCAGCACCCAGCTGCTATCACAGATGTTCGAAGACAGGAGAGGAGAGGAGAGGAGAGAAGAGGAGGTGTGGAAGGGATGAGTCGAGAGAGGCACTCGGAATGCTTCTGAGCACGGTGAATAACCTCTCCATTTGCATTTCCATTTGCGCACGGTTCAGTGCTGTTTTAGTCGAAACGGTTCCCGTTCCTGTATTTTCAGCCATAACCGTGCTCAGTGTGGCCAACGCATGCCGTTGCAGGGCTCACTGTCTGACACAGCCATTCAATGAGGCCCTGCTCTGTGGAATAGCACTAATGATCATCAGAGATTTGACACAGTAGGCTGCGCCAAATGCATTTCTGAGTTAATCCAACAATAAAATAATCAATTTGGGGGGAAAACAACATTAAAAGTTTGCTATAGTTGTGACTATTAAAAGTAACAGGGTTTATGTTTATGACAAATTTATTTAGTCGATTATAAAGAATCAATTCAACTTTTTGGAACGTCAATTTGTTATATAAAAAACCAAATATCTCAATTATTAAATTCAGCAAAAAAGTATATAATCGTGGAGAAAATAGATAACAGCATAACTTGTCAGATGGTCACAGTCGTATGTTCACAGAGTTCACTGTTGAATTAAGAAATGTCTCGATTTGTGTCACGATTATGCTGAAGTGAGAAAAACCTCTGCCTAATTATCAGACTATTTGACCTTGTAAAAAGTGTTAATTGTAACGAAATGGACCCAATGCTGCAGTGGAAAAAGAAAAAAGAAAGGAAGGACATGTGAAGGGGATAAAAGAGGATGACAAGAAGACAGGACAAGGAGGTTTGGACAGCAGAGGAGAGCAGAGTAAGACAGGGAGAGGACAGGACAAGGAGGTTTGGACAGCAGAGGGGAGCAGAGTAAGACAGGGAGAGGACAGGACAAGGAGGTTTGGACAGCAGAGGGGAGCAGAGTAAGACAGGGAGAGGACAGGACAAGGAGGTTTGGACAGCAGAGGGGAGCAGAGTAAGACGGAGAGGACAGGACAAGGAGGTTTGGACAGCAGAGTCGAGCAGAGTAAGTAGAGGACAGGGAGAGGACAGGACAAGGTGGTTTGGACAGCAGAGGGGAGCAGAGTAAGACAGGGAGAGGACAGGACAAGGTGGTTTGGACAGCAGAGGGGAGCAGAGTAAGACAGGGAGAGGACAGGACAAGGAGGTTTGGACAGCAGAGGGGAGCAGAGTAAGACAGGGAGAGGACAGGACAAGGAGGTTTGGACAGCAGAGGGGAGCAGAGTAAGACGGGGAGAGGACAGGACAAGGAGGTTTGGACAGCAGAGGGGAGCAGAGTAAGACAGGGAGAGGACAGGACAAGGTGGTTTGGACAGCAGAGGGGAGCAGAGTAAGTAGAGGACAGGGAGAGGACAGGACAAGGTGGTTTGGAAAGCAGAGGGGAGCAGAGTAAGTAGATGGAGATTATATGAAAGCAGAGTTGAAGGGCAGAAGCTAAATTGAGAATAGATTCAGAAGGAGAGGAAAGGAGGATTCGGCCATGCATGTTACTGTGTACAGTATGTGTTCAGAACTTCACACAACAATTGAGGGGCGAATTCACAAAAGGAATGCTTCAAAGCCACTATCTAATGTTAATAGAAGAAGATTAATGTACACATATCATATTGACATAATTTACTTTTGTTCTGTACCGCAAGGTGATGTTCCCCTCTTCCAGGTGTCACTGGGGTCACCTTAGTGCAGCGTAAAGACATTGTGTTGAAGACAATCACGTTCATCTGATCACTAACTGTTTAGGCTGTCCCCTCCAAAGGTGTCCAGCTTGCTTCCCACGGCGACAAGAATATCGGAATACCAATACGTACAGTATATGCTGCGAGTTGAACGTTCCACTGTGGCCATCTTGACACCATCCGTCCAACTCCTTAGATCCTCACAAGTTGTATTGCTTATTCGCAGAATATAATTTCAGAAGTAATTCCAGTTCTAGGTCAGTTGCGCACACACCGCGCCACAAAAAAGTATGTCCATCTAAAAGTATGAATTGATGAAGGTAAACGTTTAATATGGTCTCTGTCCGGTGGAAACCTCATTATGTCACTTTTCAGGATTCAAAATCAGCAAAAGTAGCAGATCGACGAGTTAACCCATTCTGACCTGAGATCAGATTCATACGAGGTTTCCACTGGACACACACTGGTCTGATTAACCCATTCTGACCTGAGATCAGATTCTAAAAATGTCAGTCGTTCTTCTAATTTTTCAAAAATAGCAGACCTACAAGCTCGTATCGCGCCACTCGGTGGCGCGATATGAGCTTGTAGATCTGCTATTTTTCAATAGGTAAAGCATAACATGATGCTAACACCAAAATGGGTGCCCGGTCAGAATGGGTTAACAATGTGTCGCTTCGCGCGTTTCGAGCTTGTAGATCTGCTCATTTTGATACGTGTGTGACGCTGGATACGAAACATCACAACGATTTAAATATGATAAGAGGGTGTCTGCCCAAAAGCAACAATATGATGTAGAAGGGTATTGGTAAATGGTAAATGGTGCATTTATGTATAGTATAGTGCTTTTATCCAAAGCGCTTTACATAGATGGGTGCATTACATTCACATCGGTGGAGGAAACCATGCAAGTTAAGGCACCAACCTGCACATCGGCAGCAATTAGGGGTTCAGACAGAGTCTTGCTCAAGGACACTAACTATTAGGATGAATAAAATATGACACATTACTATTTTAATTTCTACTGGCTTTTTTAGACTGGCCTATAATTGTCCTTCCGTTTTGACTTTGCACTAAGATCCGCCACTTTGGATCTTAATGTTATGGTCATTTTGTGGGATTATGCATGAAACAAAATGTGAGTGTTTTATTAAAAAAAAAATCCCACCCGTGTGAAGTAAGTGGTGCAACTCCATGTGGGCGAGCCGCCCGCGCCCGAAGTGGTCGAGAAATGACAGAGCTACCGTGTGGGGGTTCCCGTGGGTCGCCGGGGGGTCCCGGAACATCCGGACCCCCAGGAACGCGCCCAGGGGGCCGGGCCGGTTCCGGAAAGCCGCCCTGCGTCCGAAACGGTTGAGAAATGACAGAGTTACCGTTTGGGGGTCCCCAGAGGGTCCCTGTACTGTACTGTACTGTACTGTACTGTACTGTCACTGTACTGGACTGTCACTGTACTATATACTGTCACACCCGAAATCATCATATATACAGTTAAAATGTGTCCTTAATATGCTTAAATAATTGCAATCAGATATGAAACACGGGCAAACTTCACACGGCTGCAAAAAAAAGCCATGGCCGTGTTTGCTAATTATCATCACTAATTATATCATTAGCTTCTTTCATGAATCAGACCTTGAGCCGCTGCAGATAGAGGGTGCGAGTGGTGTGTCATCCATGGTGCTATAGCAGCAGCCGCACTGCATTCTTTAACAATTTGCCCCTGAGTGTCCATCTGCAGGCATCTATTGTATTCATTGTGTGTGTGTGTGTGTGTGTGTGTGTGTGTGTGTGTGTGTGTGTGTGTGTGTGTGTGTGTGTGTGTGTGTGTGTGTGTGTGTGTGTGTGTGTGTGTGTGTGTGTGTGTGTGTGTGTGTGTGTGTGTGTGCGTGTGCGCGTGCGTGTGTGCACGGGCGTATTTTTGCCCCTGCATGCTTTTCTCCATGGCCTGTCTCCTCCCCCCCTTCCCTCCACACCCTCTCATCCACCTCCCATGTCGAGGTATCCGTACTCTGTGTATTGTGATGTTTTTATCTGTATGTGATTGCTACAGCTCCTCCCAGCCAAAACATACCGCTCTCTGAAGGCACACACTGGCCTGTGAGCTTTAGCAGCAGCCCTCTGAGGAGCACATCTATAAAACATGAGCTCTCTCACACACACACGCACACGCACGCCTGTACGCACACTCGCCGAGAAACTGAGGGCTTGAGGGCTTACACTGCAGTGAACATCAGCACTTAAGTGAAAGTTTGCACGCAAACATGGCGGCCACGGGAGTTACCTCAGGCCAACAGCCGCGTCATACAGCGAATAAAGCACGCCCCTCACCTTGGCCTCTGGATCTGATTCGACTGTGGGAATGTTTATTTAATAGGCAGCATTTGTCCTTTCATGCTTTGACAGGATTCTTTCAAGACCTTCCCATCACCCCCAAAGGACTGATTGAGACGGAAAGGTGACAGGGAGAGAGGATGGGGGGAGGGAGAGAGAGAGAGAGAGAGAGAGATGGTGTGTGTGTGTGGGACTATACTGCTTCTATAACAGGATGGTTGTTGGTATATCAAGTAATAACGAACTGTTCTTCTGAAAGTTCTTGAGGGTGTTTGAATGTTGCTGAACTACCAGCTGTGTGTGTGTGTGTGTGTGTGTGTGTGTGTGTGTGTGTGTGTGTGTGTGTGTGTGTGTGTGTGTGTGTGTGTGTGTGTGTGTGTGTGTGTGTGTGTGTGTGTGTGTGTGTGTGTGTGTGTGTGTGTGTGTGTGTGTGTGTGTGTGTGTGTGTGTGTGTGCGTGTGTGTGTGTGCGTGCGTGCGTGTGTGTGAAATAAATATGTCACATTTCGCTCAGATGTTTTACTGTAATATTAAGTATATGTACTTTGACTGGCTCTCCACCCCCTGGTACACAGAACCATGTTATGATCTGGCACGCTGTGTTCATCTTTGGCTTGCCTCCTTCGCCCATGCATTTAATAATATGACTATAGTATTATATTCTGATCAAATTGTTGCTTTCTTTGTGCATTTCAATTAGTGTTTATCATGTGGAGTAAAAAAAAACAGCACTTGTTATCCAATCATTAATTATCTATCACTTGTCCAAATGAATTGGATTCATTTGGACGAGAAAGAAGAGAGAAAGAAATTGGCTTGTGTAACTGAATTGTCTAAGTTTGAAGAGTGCTGTAGTGCACTGCGACAGTCCAGGCAAACTTTGCTAATTACTATTGGCAGTGAAAGTTGGAATTATATTAATGAGGGTGTTATCATATTAGATCCAGACTATTGGGTTTTTTAAATGTTCTGGCTGAGGGGACGTGAAGCGTGGACAGCCAGTGAAGGAACTTCATGGTCCGGTTGACTAAACTGCTGCACATGAACAAATGGACATAATGTAACAATGTCCCTTACACAGACGGCATGAATCATGCATAGACGCGACAAATAATATTGCTCATTTTCACCGTTTCTAGTTGTTCTTGTCCGTTTCCTATTTGCCACTCTCACTATGTCAAATGTTTGTTTTAAATGCAGGTCTCTGAAGGAGAGGTTTCTTTATCAACCACATCATCAAATCCCAGTTCTTCTTAGTTCCGAGGCAGCACAGCTTCAGCATCATCTCTCTGTGAGTGTCAAACATCTCGTTTTAGTCGAGGTAGCCATGGTTTTCACCGCCATCTCTTATTTATGACCTTCTCTGAAGCTCTGAACTCTTTAACCTCTTAAGACCTCCCTGAACCTTCACTACTCCTCTTTCTCTCACTCCTTCTCATCTGTTGCATCTCTCTTTTTCCTTTCACTCCATTTTTTCCACAATTCACACGGTCTTCACACCGTCACCCACCACATTTCTTTCTCACCTATTGCCTTTTTTCTCTCAATCCCTTCTCTTTTTCCCGTCCCATTTCAAGGGCTGTATAACGATAACTACGTCATTCACCATTGCATTTTTGTTTATAAAGTTGGTGTGAACTGTGCCATCCACTTGACTTTTAAAACAATATTTTTATAGTTAGGCTATATTGCTCAGTGTGCTCAGTACCCTTTTTACTCTCTCTTTCTCAGTCTTGCTGTCTGTCTCTCATTGTCTCTCAATACTGTAGGTGTCTCATTAAGGGCATTCTTTATCATTTAATGAAGCCATCGGATTAGAGTGCCTTCTGACCATCTGACAGGTGAAAGTGTAGAAGAGGAGGGGGTGTGGAGAGTAGGAGGAAAAGGGGAAGTGGAGGAGAGGGGGAGAGAATAGGGGGGGAGAGAAAACAAAGATGAAGCTTCCATTTTTGGTCTACTGTAGATCTGCAATTTTTGCATAATGTTGGCATGATAGCCTATTGTTCATCTGGTTAAGGGAGCTACCAGTGTGCGGATCTCATTTGTCTCTTACTTTGATCCAGCAACTGCCTTATTTATTTTGTGGATGCTGGTTTGTTTGCTACTTTACTCTGTTTCTTCTCTGCTATAAATTCTAAGCTTCATAAAAGGACTGCCTGATGCTCCTAGCAGTATTCCACCACAGCAGTTATCTTAAGTGTTTGGATGTTTCGTGAATCTTTAGTAGCATTTTGTGCTTATCTTCAACAGGAAATTCATTTTCTAAAAAACATCATGATTCAGACAATTTTCCTAGAATTTCACCAGCGGGAACAATACTCAACACCAGGAAGCTCTATGAATACACAGTCCCAGGGAGTCACACCTTTTGGGTAATTTGCAGCTGAAATGCCACAGAGTATTGATTCACAGCTCATGGCATAAAGATAATGTATTTTTGTGTGTGTGTGTGTGTGTGTGTGTGTGTGTGTGTGTGTGTGTGTGTGTGTGTGTGTGTGTGTGTGTGTGTGTGTGTGTGTGTGTGAGTGTGAGTGTGTGAGACTCTCCTCCTGATACAGTGGGTAAGCCAAGGCCACATGTGAATGTGAATTTCTCCCACCTGAATTACTGCTGAAAATAGAACCGGGTGACAGTTTGAAACCAGTTACCTAATACCATTATTCACCCAGTGAGTCAGTTAGCCACAAAGTAAGTCATTCATTCATTCATTCATTCATCCATTCATTCACTGTGGCAGTCAGTCAGTGAATCAGCCAGTTAATCCATTAGTCATTCTTTCAGTTAGTCAGCCAGCCATGCAGTCAGTGAATGGTTTTAGACAGTACTCACTGTATGTCAGTCATTCATCATGCGTCAGTGAGAGTCATACGGTACTGTGTCATGAGTCAGTCAGTCAGTCAGTCAGTCATTTGGGGGTCCAGACAAGTTAGTCAGAATCCCACTCAGAGATGCAGGTAGACAGTGAATCAGTCAGTGCATGTTACAATTTGCTTGATGGTTAAATACCTGTTTCAAATTTCAAACTAGTCAGGCAATCAGAAACGGTCTGTCAATTATAGTCTTCACCAGGCTGAAGGCATGGGGAGAAAGAGTATGTTTTGCACTCCGTCCGTGTGTGAGTCCGTCCGTGTGTGCGTCAGTCCGTCTGTTACCAGCTAATCCAGAACGGCCTGTTATAGTGCCACCAGGAGGCAGAATTTAAAGAAACAATTTTTTTTTATATTACTCCTCCAGATTCTGTCCAAAAATCCCGCAAATCGTTACACACTATCTCTATAGTCATGTGTTCAAGACAGATCTGTCTGATATTTCATATTCCATCCTAATTGGCTATAATTGGCTTTCAAAGTTTGCAGGCTTGGCCCGTTTTGAACAAAAACCCTCGAATCATGAACGCAGCGTGCAATTTATGTGAAAT